>NC_092334.1:14067500-14682500 GCF_046630445.1 Rutidosis leptorrhynchoides
ACCGATTTGTTTTCTGAAAACCCTATTTTCAATGCGTTCATTACCATTGAACGTAAAATCCTAGGAATTCACCTGGAATTCATTAGGTCACCGGAACCAAATCGGGTGTGAACCGTAAGAACGGTGGTTGCATAGTGGTCAAAGACAGGACCTTGTGCCATACCGAAAAATTATAAGGGTGAGCTTTACTATTGCTCCTACCAAGGATAGTAATTGCGTCCAACACGTTATAGACCATAATTAAAAGCATGTCAGGAGACATTGCCTTAACAGTTGCTTGTTCAACGCTTTCCTTTCAACCGGACGGTAGTTTATCGAAAGGTAATATACGGGACAAGTAAACTGGACGTGTTGCTTTCCAAATACAAGGTTAGCAAGTGGGTGACACAAAACCGCAAGTTTTGAGCTAAAATTTTCAAATCTGAAACCCACCAAACCCACAAAAATATTTTGCAAACACCGGTAAAGGGTTATTCCGAAAAACTTATCTAGGGTAAAAACTAGATTTAATTTTCAAAAGATCAAATGTTTTCATAAAGATCCAATTTCCTTAATGGATCTAAATTTTTATAGTCATGTGGGACTGTAAACCATATCGTTACTACCATTGTTTATACCGTCGTATAGAAAATCACTGATGTACAAAGTGTGAAGAATAAAGAAGTGATTCTTGTATTTCAAGACGATATTGCTTGAGGACAAGCAACGCTCAAGTGTGGGAATATTTGATAATGCTAAAAACGAACATATATTTCATAGCATTATTCCTCAAGAAAGACAAGCTTTTAGTTGCAATTGTTCTATTTACAAGTGATATTCGTTTAAATAATAAAAGGTGAAAACAAAAGACAGATTCGACGAATTGAAGACGCAAACGACCAAAAAGCTCAAAAGTACAAAAGACAATCAAAAAGGTTCCAATTATTGATAAGAAACGTCTCGAAATTACAAGAGTACAAGATTCAAAACGCAAAGTACAAGATATTAAATTGTACGCAAGGACATTCGAAACTTCGGAACCGGGACCAGAGTCAACTCTTAACGCTCGACGCAACGGACTAAAAATTACAAGTTAACGATGTATATAAATATAATATAATATATAATTAATTATATTAATTATATATATATTATATTTATAAATAAAAACCGTCGGCAGAGAAAGACTCCAAAGTTGTGAGCTGTAATTTCAAACTCCGCGACTCGCGGAGTTTGAAGGCCAAAATGGTCGCGAGTCGCGGAGCCCCCAGTTTTGAAACTCCCTATAAAGCAAACCGAAATCTGATCATTTTCATCATCTTTTTTCTCCTCATTCATACGATATATTTATATTTATAATTTATATTTTAATTTTAATTTTAATTATAATTCTAATAATAAGGGTATGTTAGCGAATGTTGTAAGGGTGTAAGTCGAAATTCTGTCCGTGTAACGCTACGCTATTTTTAATCATTGTAAGTTATGTTCAACCTTTTTATATTAATGTCTCGTAGCTAAGTTATTATTATGCTTATTTAAAACGAAGTAATCATGATGTTGGGCTAATTACTAAAATTGGGTAATTGGGCTTTGTACCATAATTGGGGTTTGGACAAAAGAACGACACTTGTGGAAATTAGACTATGGGCTATTAATGGGCTTTATATTTGTTTAACTAAATGATAGTTTGTTAATGTTAATATAAAGATTTACAATTGGGTGTCCCTATAAATTACCATATACACTCAATCGGATACGATGGGCGGGGTATTTATATGTACGAATAATCGTTCATTTAACCGGACACAGGAATGGATTAATAGCCACTAGAATAATTAAAACAGGGGTGAAATTATGTACAAGGTGTAACATCCCGCCTTTTTCCATCAACTTTTCCGTTTAACTATTTAAGTTCCGTTAGATGTTTATAACACATCTCGTTAATATGCGTTTGAATTATCTTGTTAGGTAATTCCCGCACCCGATTTAAGTTGAGGGACCAATCTTGCCAAATGTTGAAACTTGTGACTAGGTCAAAGAGTCAAACTCTCATTCTATCCATTCATTCATCTCTTCCAATTTCTTAATACCTCAACTTTTTCTCTCAACTTCAAGAACAAAGATTCATCATCCAAAACCGAGCTAGTGATCTTCTTGCCAAACAAAATACATATTTGAACTCCTCGTGATCCCCTCTTCGATTTCATACCGGTTTCATCAATTTTGGGTAACTTTCTAAAATCACTAATCTTTGTGTTCTTGAGATTTTAAGTTATAAGTTTGTTAATTAGTATCTATGGCTCAAGTCTAGTTTGTTTATGTGTTTTGTATGCTCGTTTTGATATTTTGAAGTAACTAGTTCATATGGAAAGTTAACATGTTTAATCTTGAGTTTTAAGTGTTTATATGTTGTTTGATGTTATGAGTTCATGTTTTAATCTTGTTCCTAGTGTTACTAGCTTCATTTGGATGTAAAGATTGATCAAAGAAACCCCTTAAACTTGATTATGAAATTTGGTGATTTTTGGTTAGGGTTTCATGAACTAAGAATGAATTTTTGATGCATTAAATGACATGAAATGTTAATGGTAAGTGTTAGGTTGTGTTGTATGCTTAATTACCTTCGAAACGGCATATTGTTCATGTAATTTGGTTGCCGAATCATTAAATGGCATTTATGACTTGTGTGTATTGAATGAGGGTCACTAAATGCGGTTTTTGGTTGTTGTATGTGAAAGTTTAATTGATAATAAATGCATAGTTATGTTCCTTGTCAAAATACCTTTCCGGTGATATAAAATACATGCCTCGAATGTTTGCGGTTTGTAAATTGTGTGGGTTTGAGTTTTGATTCGTGTACTTAGGAGTTCAGCAACAGGGCCTGAAATCATGCCTAGACGCCGTCCCAGGAATCAGGACGCCGTCCTGCCCTTAAAACCTAGACGCCGTCTAGGCTACCAAGACGCCGTCTTGCTCTTTAAAATGGGACGCCGTCTAGCCTAATTGGGACGCCGTCCCATTACACTAAAGTGGGCTGTTTGCGAGGCCTTTTGACATAAAATGTTTAGGACGTTCTAGACCTCCAATTTACGTGTAACTTGTTTTAACATGCTTATATATGATTAAAAACTTCAGAAAATTTGTCCGAGACCCGACCCGAACGTGTTGACTTTTTCGTTGACTTTGACCCGACCAAGTCTGACTTTTAATCAAACTTGACCAATTACTTATGTAATCTTTCTAACTTGTTTCTATACGTGTACCTTGCATGAAACTTGACTATTTGCTTCACATGCTTCGTAATCGAGTCGTATTGAGCCATAGGACTAATTGAACAACTTTGACCCCTTGTGACTTTCGTTATTGATACAACCTATTTGTTTAGGTCAAGACTAGCATTGTTACTGCACGTTTACTTGTCGAAGTACTTTTTGGTTCGTGCATACAAGGTGAGATCATAGTCCCACTTTTTACTCTTTTGAACTTACTTTTGGGATGAGAAAACATAAACGATTCTTTTGAACTAAGTGAACACAAGAACGGGAAAACAAACATTCTACATACGAGTTTAGAACGAAAATCCTCAATCCGATTATCATTAGTTACATCAGATGGTGTAAGCGAGAACTTATGTTATATGGCCATATGGGTTTGACAAACCCTCATTCAAACGGTTCGCTACCGTTTACGAATGAAATATATTTTCGGGAACAGTGTTGTTCTAGCACTAATTGATGGGGTATTCAACGGACGGAACGTTAAGCTTTGATAATTGGGTGCTCGTGAATATTAACTTTTAGAATGTACTATGGCTTTATCGATGTTGCAAATCTTGTGGTTCAACTTACTATTACTCATTTACTTATTTAAACCTATGATTTCACCAACGTTTTCGTTGACAGATTCTCTATGTTTTTCTCAGGTCCTTGAACTTAGGTGATACATGCTTCCGCTCATACTATTTGATACTTGCATTGGATGTCGAGTATACTTGCTTACGTGGAGCGTCTTTTTGACTACTTTTAATCGTGTCGCACGTGTTTCATACAAACTTTAAACATTGTTATGTACTTGTTATGGAAACTACTTTTGTAAACTTTGAAACACCCTTATTTATGAAATGAATGCGACATACTTTTCGGTCAAACTTTGTTATAAAGACTTACGACCATGTAATGGGACCATACGTAGATGACGCCGTCATTTGACGATTTGTCGGGGTCGCTACAAGTGGTATCAGAGCCAGGTTGTAGGGATTTAGAGTTCATTGGTGTCAACCCCGAGTCTTAGGGTACATTGGTGAGTCTAGACTACAACCGGCATATAGACTTGACGTAGGAATTACTTGACTATTTGTGCATTTATACTCGAACTCTCTTACTCATATCTACTCTTATCCTATCTAAATCTTGCGTTGTATAATTTAATTGACACGCCACCTTGACTATATGATGTAATGTCGAATGCACATATGAATTAGGGTAATATAATTCCCGGAAATTATATTACGGTGACTCATATGAACATACCGACATTATGACATAAAGAATTTAAGGCGGGTCAAGGATAATTTTCTCTCTATCTTTATCCCATATCACGGTTAGTATTATTTAGAATACTAACCAACGGTATTCTTTTGTTTTGAAGGAACAATGGCTCCTCGTCGTGTACGCCGCAATGAAACTCCCGAACAAGCTCTCGAACGGATGATAGCTACCGCCGTAGATGCGGCCATGGCCGGTCACTCTTCCAACAACAATAACAATAACAACAACCACAACAACAACAACAACAATGGGGCCGGTAACTCAAATGAGGGATGCTCCTACAAAGCTTTCATGGGGTGCAAACCTCACACTTATGATGGAACCGGTGGACCGGTTGTGCTTACTCGTTGGTTTGAACAAACCGAGGCCGTCTTTAGCATAAGCGGTTGTCGGGATCAAGACAAGGTCAAATACTCCACCCACACTTTCTCCGGAATTGCTCTAACATGGTGGAACACCTATGTTCAATCGGTGGGTACCGATGAAGCTCATGCCCTCTCTTGGGCCGATTTGAAGGAAAAGATGATTGTCGAATACTTTCCGCGCGAAGAAACCCGAAAGCTCGAGGAAGAACTAAGAGCTTTGAAAGCGGTCGGAAACGATCTTAAGGCTTATAATCAACGCTTCGCCGAACTATCCTTAATGTGTCCTAATCTTGTTAACCCCGAATCTCAAAGGATTGAGCTCTACATGCTCGGTCTTCCAAAAAGCATCAAACAAGGGGTGATGTCATCCAAACCCACTACTCATCAAGCCGCTATGAACATGGCTCGCCAACTAATTGAAACGGTTGACGAAATCGTAGTACCGGCTCCTAAGGCCGAGGACAAGTCGGGTGGCAACAAAAGGAAATGGGAAGCCACTCCATCAACCAACTACAACAACAACACCTTCACCAAAAAGCCTTTCAACAACGACGGCAAGAAGGGTTATGTCGGAAACTTACCTTTTTGCAACAAATGCCACAAGCATCATCACGGTGAATGTAACAAGCTAGTTTGTCACCGTTGCCAAGGTGTTGGTCATAGGGCCAACAATTGCACAAGCGTCGCCCCCGTTGCTCGAAAGGGGCCCAACCCTCCAAAAACGGTCACTTGTTACGAATGTGGCCAAACGGGCCATTATAAGAACGAATGCCCGAAAAAGAAAGCCAACCCCAACAACCGAGGTCGAGCCTTTAACATCAACACCGAGGAAGCCCGAGATGACAATGAACTAGTCACGGGTACGTTTCTTCTCAACAACTCTTATGTTACTTGCTTATTCGATTCGGGTGCCGATAAATGTTTTGTGTCTAAGACTTTGGCTCCTACCCTTTGCACTCCACCACACCCTTTAGATACTACTTATTCCATCGAAGTGGCCGACGGAAAACTCTTAAGTGCCGACACATATTACCGGGGGTGTACTTTAAACATTTTGGGTAATGAATTTGAAATTGACTTGATACCCATGGAATTAGGGAGTTTTGATGTAATAATCGGTATGAATTGGATGGTCAAAAATAAATCTCACATTCTTTGCGATCTTCACGCAATCCGAATTCCTATCGAGAATGGTGAACCATTGATTGTCTATGGCGATAAGAGTTGCACCAGACTCAACCTCGTTTCGTGCCTTAAAGTTAGAAAACTGCTCCGTAAGGGTTGTTTTGCGATCCTTGCTCACGTTAAGAAAGTCGAGTCCGATGAGAAGCACATCGATGATGTGCCAATTGTTAGTGACTATTCCGATGTATTTCCCGACGAATTGCCGGGTCTTCCGCCTCATCGACCGGTCGAATTCCAAATCGATCTTATTCCGGGAGCCGCACCCGTAGCACGTGCACCATATAGACTCGCCCCATCCGAAATGCAAGAATTGCAAAGTCAAATCCAAGAACTACTTGATCGTGGTTTTATCCAACCTAGCCATTCACCTTGGGGCGCTCCGATTTTGTTTGTTAAAAAGAAAGACGGATCCCTACGAATGTGCATTGATTATCGTGAACTAAATAAATTGACGGTTAAGAACCGATATCCTCTTCCTCGCATCGATGACCTCTTTGATCAACTACAAGGGTCTTGTGTATATTCGAAAATCGATCTCCGCTCGGGTTATCATCAATTGAGGGTTAAGGGGGAGGATGTCTCCAAAACCGTTTTCCGAACTCGTTATGGTAGTTATGAATTCCTTGTCATGCCATTTGGTCTCACTAACGCACCGGCGGTGTTCATGGATCTTATGAACCGCGTGTGCAAACCGTATCTCGATAAATTCGTTATTGTGTTCATTGATGACATATTGATCTATTCTAAAAATGAAGAAGAGCACGAACAACATCTCCGACTTGTGCTTGAACTTTTAAGACAAGAACAACTCTATGCCAAATTCTCCAAGTGTGAATTTTGGTTAAAGGAAGTTCAATTTCTTGGTCATGTTGTAAGTGACCAAGGTATTAAAGTCGATCCAACGAAAATCGAAGCCATTAGCAAATGGGAGACTCCTACTACTCCTACTCACATTCGTCAATTTTTGGGTCTCGCCGGGTACTATCGTAGATTCATCGAAAATTTCTCTTTGGTTGCACGTCCTCTAACCGCATTGACTCACAAGGGAAAGAAATTCATTTGGGCGACCGAACATGAATCCGCATTCCAAATCTTGAAAACGAAGCTAACCACCGCTCCTATCTTGTCACTTCCCGAAGGCAATGATGACTTTGTTGTATATTGCGATGCCTCAAAACATGGTTTTGGGTGTGTATTGATGCAACGAACGAAAGTCATTGCTTATGCTTCTCGACAACTCAAAATTCATGAACGAAACTATACGACACATGATCTCGAACTCGGAGCCGTTGTCTTTGCACTTAAAATGTGGAGACACTATCTTTATGGAACCAAGAGTACTATCTTCACCGATCACAAAAGCCTTCAACACATTTTCGATCAAAAGCAACTAAACATGAGACAACGAAGGTGGATTGAAACCTTAAACGATTACGATTGCGAGCTTCGTTACCATCCCGGGAAGGCAAATGTAGTAGCCGATGCCTTAAGTCGAAAAGAAAGAGCGGTGCCTCTCCGTGTCCGAGCTTTAAACATCACCATTCACACCAACCTTAATAGCCAAATTCGGGTAGCCCAAGATGAGGCTCTCAAGGATGAAAACATCTGTCTCGAACACTTGAACGTCCTCACCTCTCGATTCGAAGTTAAAGAAAACGGACTCCGATATTTCGCCGGAAGAATTTGGGTGCCTAGTTATGGGGATCTACGAAGCCTTATTTTAGATGAAGCCCATAAGTCACGATACTCGATTCACCCCGGTGCCAATAAGATGTACCACGACCTTAAACAACTATATTGGTGGCCGAACATCAAAAGGGACGTAGCCACTTATGTTTCCAAGTGTTTGACATGTTCCAAAGTCAAAGCCGAACACCAAAGACCGTCCGGACTACTTCAACAACCCGAGATCCCGCAATGGAAGTGGGAAAGGATAACGATGGATTTTATCACCAAGCTACCAAAAACGACGGGCGGTTATGATACCATTTGGGTTATTGTTGACCGTCTCACCAAATCCGCACACTTCCTTGCCATGAAAGAAACGGACAAAATGGAGAAACTCGCACAACTTTACATTAAGGAGATCGTAGCCCGACACGGTGTACCTTTATCGATTATCTCCGACCGAGATGGCCGTTTCGTTTCTAGATTTTGGCGTACATTGCAAGAAGCGTTGGGAACGCGTTTAGACATGAGCACCGCATATCATCCTCAAACCGATGGACAAAGCGAACGTACAATTCAAACCTTAGAGGACATGTTACGAGCTTGCGTGGTTGATTTCGGAAAAGCTTGGGACAAGCACTTACCTCTCGCCGAGTTCTCTTACAACAATAGTTATCACGCGAGTATTAAAGCCGCACCTTTTGAAGCGCTATATGGCCGCAAATGTCGTTCACCTCTTTGTTGGGCCGAGGTAGGCGACGTGCAAATCACCGGACCCGAACTCATTCACGAAACCACCGAGAAAATCATTCAAATTCGAGATAGGCTTAGGACGGCCCGAAGTCGTCAAAAGAGCTATACCGACAAATGACGCAACGATCTTGAATTTCAAGCCGGTGACCGAGTAATGTTAAAAGTCGCACCTTGGAAGGGTGTAATCCGTTTTGGGAAACGCGGGAAGCTAAATCCGCGGTATATTGGTCCTTTCGAAATCTTGGAGCGTATTGGAACCGTTGCTTATCGTTTAGATCTTCCGCCTCAATTGAACTCCGTTCATCCTACCTTCCATGTATCTAACTTGAAAAAGTGTCTTGCCGAACCCGATATCGTCATCCCTCTCGAAGAACTTACTATTGATGACAAACTTCATTTTGTGGAGGAACCGGTTGAAATTGTGGACACCTCCGTCAAGACATTGAAACAAAGCCGAATTCCGATTGTCAAGGTTCGTTGGAATGCCAAAAGAGGACCCGAGTTTACTTGGGAAAGACAAGATCAAATGCAAAGGAAGTATCCTCATCTATTTGTGAATTCGGAAACGCAAGACCTCGAGGAAGAAACAACGACTACAACGCCTGCTTAAATTTCGGGACGAAATTTCTTTTAAGGTGTAGGTAATGTAACATCCCGCCTTTTTCCGTCAACTTTTCCGTTTAACTATTTAAGTTCCGTTAGATGTTTATAACACATCTCGTTAATATGCGTTTGAATTATCTTGTTAGGTAATTCCCGCACCCGATTTAAGTTGAGGGACCAATCTTGCCAAATGTTGAAACTTGTGACTAGGTCAAAGAGTCAAACTCTCATTCTATCCATTCATTCATCTCTTCCAATTTCTTAATACCTCAACTTTTTCTCTCAACTTCAAGAACAAAGATTCATCATCCAAAACCGAGCTAGTGATCTTCTTGCCAAACAAAATACATATTTGAACTCCTCGTGATCCCCTCTTCGATTTCATACCGGTTTCATCAATTTTGGGTAACTTTCTAAAATCACTAATCTTTGTGTTCTTGAGATTTTAAGTTATAAGTTTGTTAATTAGTATCTATGGCTCAAGTCTAGTTTGTTTATGTGTTTTGTATGCTCGTTTTGATATTTTGAAGTAACTAGTTCATATGGAAAGTTAACATGTTTAATCTTGAGTTTTAAGTGTTTATATGTTGTTTGATGTTATGAGTTCATGTTTTAATCTTGTTCCTAGTGTTACTAGCTTCATTTGGATGTAAAGATTGATCAAAGAAACCCCTTAAACTTGATTATGAAATTTGGTGATTTTTGGTTAGGGTTTCATGAACTAAGAATGAATTTTTGATGCATTAAATGACATGAAATGTTAATGGTAAGTGTTAGGTTGTGTTGTATGCTTAATTACCTTCGAAACGGCATATTGTTCATGTAATTTGGTTGCCGAATCATTAAATGGCATTTATGACTTGTGTGTATTGAATGAGGGTCACTAAATGCGGTTTTTGGTTGTTGTATGTGAAAGTTTAATTGATAATAAATGCATAGTTATGTTCCTTGTCAAAATACCTTTCCGGTGATATAAAATACATGCCTCGAATGTTTGCGGTTTGTAAATTGTGTGGGTTTGAGTTTTGATTCGTGTACTTAGGAGTTCAGCAACAGGGCCTGAAATCATGCCTAGACGCCGTCCCAGGAATCAGGACGCCGTCCTGCCCTTAAAACCTAGACGCCGTCTAGGCTACCAAGACGCCGTCTTGCTCTTTAAAATGGGACGCCGTCTAGCCTAATTGGGACGCCGTCCCATTACACTAAAGTGGGCTGTTTGCGAGGCCTTTTGACATAAAATGTTTAGGACGTTCTAGACCTCCAATTTACGTGTAACTTGTTTTAACATGCTTATATATGATTAAAAACTTCAGAAAATTTGTCCGAGACCCGACCCGAACGTGTTGACTTTTTCGTTGACTTTGACCCGACCAAGTCTGACTTTTAATCAAACTTGACCAATTACTTATGTAATCTTTCTAACTTGTTTCTATACGTGTACCTTGCATGAAACTTGACTATTTGCTTCACATGCTTCGTAATCGAGTCGTATTGAGCCATATGACTAATTGAACAACTTTGACCCCTCGTGACTTTCGTTATTGATACAACCTATTTGTTTAGGTCAAGACTAGCATTGTTACTGCACGTTTACTTGTCGAAGTACTTTTTGGTTCGTGCATACAAGGTGAGATCATAGTCCCACTTTTTACTCTTTTGAACTTACTTTTGGGATGAGAAAACATAAACGATTCTTTTGAACTAAGTGAACACAAGAACGGGAAAACAAACATTCTACATACGAGTTTAGAACGAAAATCCTCAATCCGATTATCATTAGTTACATCAGATGGTGTAAGCGAGAACTTATGTTATATGGCCATATGGGTTTGACAAACCCTCATTCAAACGGTTCGCTACCATTTACGAATGAAATATATTTTCGGGAACAGTGTTGTTCTAGCACTAATTGATGGGGTATTCAACGGACGGAACGTTAAGCTTTGATAATTGGGTGCTCGTGAATATTAACTTTTAGAATGTACTATGGCTTTATCGATGTTGCAAATCTTGTGGTTCAACTTACTATTACTCATTTACTTATTTAAA
Organism: Rutidosis leptorrhynchoides; assembly: GCF_046630445.1. Lineage (NCBI taxonomy): Eukaryota > Viridiplantae > Streptophyta > Magnoliopsida > Asterales > Asteraceae > Rutidosis > Rutidosis leptorrhynchoides. Next base: position 14,078,650 of record NC_092334.1, read on the forward strand.
CCTATGATTTCACCAACGTTTTCGTTGACAGATTCTCTATGTTTTTCTCAGGTCCTTGAACTTAGGTGATACATGCTTCCGCTCATACTATTTGATACTTGCATTGGATGTCGAGTATACTTGCTTACGTGGAGCGTCTTTTTGACTACTTTTAATCGTGTCGCACGTGTTTCATACAAACTTTAAACATTGTTATGTACTTGTTATGGAAACTACTTTTGTAAACTTTGAAACACCCTTATTTATGAAATGAATGCGACATACTTTTCGGTCAAACTTTGTTATAAAGACTTACGACCATGTAATGGGACCATACGTAGATGACGCCGTCATTTGACGATTTGTCGGGGTCGCTACACAAGGACATTTGGTATAATTGATAACAAAATATTAAAACCTTGGGTTACACTCAGTCAACATCCTGGTGTAATTATTAAACAAAGTATTAAAATCTTGTTACAGTTTAAATCCCCAATTAGTTGGAATATTTAACTTCGGGTATAAGGATAATTTGACGAGGACACTCGCACTTTATATTTATGACTGATGGACTGTTATGGACAAAAACCAGACGAACATATTAAATAATCCAGGACAAAGGACAATTAACCCATGGGCATAAAACTAAAATCAACACGTCAAACATCATGATTACGGAAGTTTAAATAAGCATAATTCTTTTATTTCATATTTAATTTCCTTTATTTTATATTTAATTGCACTTCTAATTATCGCACTTTTATTTATTGTTATTTAATCGCACTTTTAATTATCGTACTTTTTAATTATCGCAATTTTATTTTATCGCACTTTTATTGCAATTTCATTATCGTTATTTATTTTACGCTTTAAATTAAGTCTTTTATTTATTTAATATTTTATATTAGGTTTTAACTGCGACTAAAGTTTTAAAATCGACAAACCGGTCATTAAACGGTAAAAAACCCCCCTTTATAATAATAATATTACTTATATATATATATATATATATATTTGTATTTTTATAAAAGTAAACTAATATAGCGTTAAGCTTTGTTTAAAGATTTTCCCTGTGGAACGAACCGGACTTACTAAAAACTACACTACTGTACGATTAGGTACACTGCCTATAAGTGTTGTAGCAAGGTTTAAGTATATCCATTCTATAAATAAATAAATATCTTGTGTAAAATTGTATCGTATTTAATAGTGTTTCGTTGTAAAATTTAATAACTATTTTATATACACCCCGCTGCACATCATCCGTTTTTGTTGGTTCAACTTGCCACTTCCTTGGATCGAGTCATTATTTATGAATATGAACTGTAAATACCTTGGTTTGCATTCGAAATCACAGGTTATAATTCAAACTTGGGTGAATCTTATGAAAGTGATAAAAACAACATCTAGATGATCATTTTTATAAAAGTTCTTACACTTGGAGTTATACCATGAGGTTTTTATATATTAACATATTCATAAGAAATATCATTTTTCCAGAATATAAACTTCCAATTCAAAGTTTAAGATGATTTTTAATTATCCAACCCAAAACAGCCCCCGGTTGCACTCCAACGCCGTAGATTCAGTTTTAAGGTGTTCTTTGTAAAATCAAGTTGTATCTTGTTAAGTTAGCATATCACTATGATATATTACAGGTCTTGAAGTGTTTTAAAAGTCAAGTTAGAAGGATCTATTTAGTTTGCCAACAAGTTTGAAATCATTCAAACTATGTTCTTGTTGTTATAATTTGTAACACAAAATAAGATAGTTATATGAATATGAATCGAATAAGATTATGAATAAGGTTACTACCTCAAGTTACTTGGATAAAGCTACTGGAAAGGAAGTATAACTCTTGATCCTAAAGAGTGATGAAGTTGGATTGAAAGATTGGAAGTAATATTGCAACTTCTTGATTCTAGGTTGTTTTTATGATGATTAAAGCTTGTAATTGAAGCTAAATGATGGGGAAAATGCTTGGAGATGATCAAGTATGAAGTTAGGAGTGTTTTGAGAGAGAAATGGGAGTGTAAGTATGAGAAAATGGAATGAAGAAATGGTGTTCATGCATAAAAACGTTTTTAGTTTATAAAGAAAGAAAAGATTCATAATTTTGTTTTCTTGCTAAATAATTCATGCTACTTGACAAATGGTTGGTTCCACATGTTCCTTAATCATTTAAGTCTGCTAAGGATGATAATTGATGTGTATATACCAATAGTATATATATCTAGAAGCTACGTACAATACGGTTACATATACCCTAGGTATACGTGTAGAAATCTTGAGGAAACGGAACGAGAATTCAAATATAACTATCTTTTGGGAATATACTTATATTGTTTTATGTATTTAAGCCCTTTAAAAGTGATTAAATACGTATTTATACGATACTTGTATAAGCAGTATAGGTTATAGGTATATATGTCAAAGAACGTTACGTATAGTTACCGTTTTGAAAACTTAAGTTAGTAGTCTCAAAGTATACTTATAACTCATTGTTATTAGTATACAATGAGATGTTAAACCATTCTTAGATCATGTTAAATATGTATAAATACGTATATGTACACAATCGTATAATTATTGTATGTTATATAGTTCGTGATATCATCGATCAAATTGGACGGTCAAACGTTGTGTAAAACTCTTTTCAAAAACACAAGACTCAACAATTTGGATTGCTTATCATGTTGATAATGTTTAATTTATATAAATATTAATCTTATATGTATAAAACGGTCGGAAAAATCCGGGTCGTTACACCTAAGACCTCTATTCTGTGATTAATCAAATTGACTAACTGATAGACCCAAACCGTGACCTAGGGTTCCCTAAGATCAAGAATCACGCCAACTCTCGTTGTACACAATCTATCCCTGCTTCAACTAATTATTTCCTATGATTCAATACCCTCTCCGGTTAAATGCACAAGTATCTAAAACAGTTTAATCAATTTACTTAATATGATAGACTCCAACAAACGTCACTAAATTGGACAACCAAATTAATCAATCAACTAAACGCTTAGAACTTAATGAACAATTGCAATAGACTCCAATGAAATCTCTTTCTATTAGACAACCACAATTATCAATCAATTCAAGAATAAGTATCAACAAGAATAATCAAGTGTTCAAAATATCAATCATCAAACAAATAATAATCAATCATAAAAATTACATCCAACAATGTATTTAGTCTAGATGAACATAAAGAAATTAGCCAACAACCATGTTAAAAGATAAAATTAAAATCAATTGGGAATTCATAAGTTTGAGGAAAGAATCAACCAAGGATGATGATGAATCTTCAATGTTTGTGGGATTGCAACGCGTTAATGGATCGATTGGATGAGATTGGTGACCTTGGAATTCCCCAAAAATCACCTTTTTCGTCCTTAAAGCTCTGAAAATCGGCTGCCAAAAAGATATCTCAATTAGGGTTGAAAATCAGCTTTTATACCCAAAAAAGTCACCCGGTCGCGCGGCGCGGTGCGGCGCTCAGATAAACGGCGCGGCGCTCCATAACAAAGGAAATATCTTTTTCTTTTTATTTTTCTCTCGGCTTGGAAATGCTGTTATACGGAGCGGAGCGCCGATAATTGGAGCGGAGCGCCGATGGAGCGGGGCGCCAAATATTGGAGCGGAGCGCCGAATAGCTGACTCTTTGCTTTTCTCCTTCCCTTCAATTCGAACACATCATAACTCTAATAATAACCTCGAAAAACCTTCAAATGCGTAATAATTAACTTCTCGGCTCCAAAACCATAATCCACAAAATAATCACGAATATCAACTAAAATCGTATCTAAAAGGACTAAAAATGACGGATATTGACATGATAAATATATGAGAAATGTGCCATATCAAATACTAACAACCATTCCATCATACTAATGAGATCATACCAGTCTAAACATTATATGGCATTACAGTTGATAAGCTGATAGAAAAATAGATAGAAACATAATAGATACCTTGAACAGTTGATATGACTTAAATCTAAGGCAACAATCAAACAAGAACATGCAATAGAGGTGGGCCATACGGTTAAGGCACTAACTAGATCTTAGCAGCTCCTAAGAGGTCTCCTCAGAACAACTAGTAGGCATACTAGGTCATTCATGTCTCAATTTCTAGGTTTTGTGTCCTAAAAGTGCACATGCCGAGTTCATAGAATCTTCAGGCATGGTATAACTAGGGGTCTTAGTCCTATGAAATAGCTAACTTCATATGAGTGGATAAGTCCTAGTCACAACCTAAGTTGGTCAATCCTTAAGATGCTAGCATACAAACCTATTCGGGTCACATTTTCAGCACAACAACAGTAATCGTACTAATCTAACATAACTGCTCTAACCCAAACTTCAATCATGGCAACATACAGATTAATTAAGCCAGCATGTTAATATCAAAACGCGTATTTAAACATAAATAGTAAGAGTACATGTTTAAATAAAAAGACAAGCGTTTCGGATAAAAACCTGAAAAAGGCCGGAGAAATCTGCCCGAGATCGCAGGGACTCGTCGGAATATCGTCCGTAAAATAAAAGCTAAACTACTCTAAAAACTAACTAAAAAACTTGAAAAACTAAATTGAAGTATGTGTCGAGCGTGTGGCAAATGGCCTTTTTATACCCAAAATGCTCGACGAATCCGGGCGGCAACACGTTTTTGGTAGCCGACGTGGGCAGCCGTTCGCCTGGTGAGCCGGTGTGCCGAGCCGGTGGCCACACCCGTTTGTTGCCCAAGTGGCAACCCGTTCGGAACGTGGGCAAGCCGTATTGCCTAGCCGTTGGTCTGCTGTTCCGGGATTGTACTTCTGTTTCTGAGGTCGTAACTTGTTTTTCACCGTTTTCGCTCTAGAATCTTCGTTTTAGCTCCGTTTTGCTTAATTCTTTTTGCATCGCCTTTGTAATTACTAAATCTACAAAATAAACCGACTAAGCAATAATTTTGGCGATAAAGTATGGAACTTTAATGTTTTAGGGTTAAATAACGGGGATACAAATGTATTTTTTTAGCTGATATCAATGCTTTATTTGATTGTACATCAATATAAACCACCCACTACTTGTAGATAACTGTCAATAACTAACAAGTTTTACAACTCTTTTATGCACCAATTTATTTTTTAATGACAGCCCTAAGGGCTGTCTTTATGAAACTTCTAAATTTTTTTCATAAATTTATAAAATTAAGCATTATGAACACGTGTTAAATTCACAAAAGGTAAATGAAATTGATTTTGTAAATATTTAATTGGCTAAGATGAAACTTATGTTCTTAATCGTTAATGCAGGTTTTATTATGCTCCTTGACTTTCTTTTTTTTTTTTTTTTTTTTTTTTTGGCAAAAAAACAAAAACATTATTTACAATGAAACGTTTTGATTCGTTAATTAATGTCTTTAATTTAATTTAATGCTATATATTAGAATTAGTCATTATAAATACCAACTATCAACTTAAAGTAAAAACATCAAGTATTCTTCTTTGATTTGTGTACCTTCAAAATCATTGTTTACAATGGAGAAGAATATCATGTGTTTTGTTTTCTGTTACATGTTATTCTCAACTTTTATGTGTGGAAATGCTCAAGATTATTGTGAAAGGATTGGTAATACACCAATACTCTTTGACTTTCATTCTTTATCTATTATAATTATAAATCATAAATGTTAAATATAAATATAATTGTGAATTAAAATGTTAGCATATTTATTTATTGGATTAAATATTCCATATAGTAGTATCTTAAAGACCATCATATTATGTGACTAATATATGCTTATACTATTAACTTTGTAATTTTATTTATTATACTTAACAGGTAAAGGTTTTAAATCTCATTTATTTTTTATGGGCCAACCGTGTATACTTGAAGCCTGTGATCATAAGTGCATGGATAATTTGCCTAAGGATGGAGATATCGCATTTAATCAGTGTCAAGGATTTTTTTGTTATTGTTGTATGACAGATTGAAAGATCATGATACCGAATCGTTCGATATTGTATTTTGTTTCGAATGCAAAATAAAGTTGCATTTAAATGAAAATGGTGATCACATAACCTTGCTATTACCTTACTTCTATGGAAACAACTGAAACTTTTGTTCTAATTGGCCAAACACTTTAATGGTGTTCTCCGATTTACAGAGGCGTCTTTGAGGGTAGGCAAGATAGGCCATCGCCTAGGGCCCAAAATTTTAGAGGGCCCAAAAGTTTTAATATATATATATATATATATATATATATATATATATATATATATATATATATATATATATATATATATATATATATATATATATATATATATATATATAGGGGCAGAATCAATGGGGAAGTAACCAAGCGGGGGGAAGTGGGGGGAAGCAAATTTTTTTTTTTTCGTTTTTTTGAATTTTTTTTTTCCGGCATCAAGATCACACAAAAATATGAACATTTAGAAGAGACACTTCGTGATGAATGTTATTATTTAGGCGGGAAAACGATTGACAAAAATAACATTCAAGATAATATTGTTCGTGAAGAATATGAACGTTTTTTTTTATGTTTTGTGAAGTAAAATTTAGCCCGATTTAGAGTTCCATAAACCCAAAACACCAAACCCTAAACCCTAAACTCTAAACCGTTCGTGTTAAAAACTCAATCTAAATCCTAAATCTAAACCCAAAATCTAAACCCTAAACCCTAAATTTCTAAACCCTAATATCTAAACCCTATAAACCCTAATATCTAAACCCTAATATCTAAACCCCAATAGCTAAAACCTCAAAATACGCTCGAAAAACACGATAATTGTTATATATTACTTCTTCGAGCGTTTTCCCGTCAAAATAAAAACATTTATCACAAAGTGTCTCTACTAAATGTTCATATTTTCATCTCATCTATAATGTTCGTGAACAAAGTTTTTTCAAAAAATAAAAAAAAAAAGTTTTTGCTTCCCCCCGCATGGTTACTTCCCTCTTGATCCTACCACTATATATATATATATATATATATATATATATATATATATATATATATATATATATATATATATAGTGAAAGGATCCCTAGAGAACTAGAGTATGTAGAGAACCCATAGAACTCATAGATTGAACTTCAATCTATGTGGAGATTGAGCTTCAATCTTGGAAAAAAAAATACAATCTGGAAAAAAAAAAAAACTGCAAAAAAAAACAGCGAATCTGCACAGAAAAAAAAAAGTGAATCTGCAAAAAAAAAAAAAAAAAAACTGCAAAAAACGTCAGTCTGCACGCAGATTGATTCAATCTGCACAAAAAAAAAGTCAAATCTGCACAGAAAAAAGTCGATCTGCAAAAAAAAAAACTGCAAAAAAAAAACGCAGATTGACTCAATCTGCATAAAAAAAACTGAAAAAAGTCGATCTGTAAAAAAAAAAAAAATGGAAAAATCGTCAATCTGCACGCAGATTGACTGAATCTGCAAAAAAAAAAAAATTCTGAACAGAAAAAAAAAATCTGCAAAAAAAAAAAAAATGTGAATCTGCACGCAGATTTAGTGAATCTGCACGAGTTCCATGAGTTCTCTACTACCATGAGTTCTCCATGGATCCTCACCCTATATATATATATATATATATATATATATATATATATATATATATATATATATATATATATATATATATATATATCAAAATAGTCAAGTAAATAAAAAAATGTGTCCAATAAAATTAATAAAAAATAAAAATGGTAAATTAAATCAAATTAGAAATTGTCAACTATTTAAATATGTAAAATTCGATCAAGTGTCATTCTGTCAATATACTGAATTATGATCTACAAAATCTTATACCTTTATTATTAATTTTGATTTTAATAATTTTAATCTACAAAATCTTATACGTCATTGTAATTGGTAAGTTTTCTTTATTTTTATTTTAATGTTAAATTCTTTTTGTTTATTGTATTTTGTAGAATATATTCAAAAGCTAGAGTATTGATTTATTATATTTTATTATTTATATATGAATATGAATGGACCGAATGTGTTGTTTAAATATTTTTAATATTATATTTTTATCTGTATTTAAAATTTTAACGAGTATAAGGGTCCATTTTTATTTTCGCCTCGGGCCTTCGAATTGTTGAGACGGCCCTGCCCATTGATTATAACAATGTTCACGATTTTGTTTTTATAATTAATTGTGATCTAAATCAGAGTAATATTTATTAAGTTTTTAATGTATATACATATTTTTTTCGTAAAAAAGAGTTAACCTTTTAACCTCGTCTGACATTGATTGCGCATGCCCCTCACTTGTTATCTTATATTTTGCTTATTTCATTCACCAATCCTAGAAACCATTTATCATTCTCATCCAAACACACAAAACTAAACAAGAAAATAAAAATAATAACAATGTGTGTTTGGTGCACAAGTAAGTTTATGGGAGCTTATTCGAACTTATTGTTGAACTTATAATTTTTACAAGCTTCAAATAATAAGTTTCGTTTAGTAGACATAAAAAATATAGCTTATGAATATCATAAGCTCTTAAAAAAGAAGCTACTTCTAGTAGCTTATGAAAAAAGTAGAGCTTATGAATTGAAAAATAAGCTCCAGCCAGTTTACCAAACACTTAAAAAGTTGTTGTTCCTTTGCGATTTCTTCCGAGTTTGTCTTCGATCATGTTTTTATTTTATGTTGTATTTGGTATTGTCGTTGATGTTGTTGCGACATCATTTCAATTTTCTTGTTCGATTTTTTTCACCCGGTATTACCTGTCCCCGCTAGAGATGGTGCCCGCGGGCGACGGGCATGTGTCTTAAATACCTGTGTCCCGTCCGCCAGGTGGTTTCTTTCGTTTGTTGAGACCCGTTACCCACACGCGGGTAAAAATTTTTCGCTCATACTCGTAATCCGCGGATACCCATGACCCACAGGTAAACCCGTGGGTAATATAAATATACAACTTAGTAAAAAATATTAAAAAGTTTATTCGCGTTCAAAGAAGGCCAATATCGAATGAAATCAATGGCTTTTAAACCTAGGTGTATTTGATGATCATGCTAAGATATATACTGACTAACTAATGCATTTCGTTTTTCCTTCATCTCGTGTACTGCTCCAGGCTTTAAAATGCTTATTAGTCCCTGTTTTGTTTTTTCTTCCATGTAATGTTTCTTACATGATTTTCATGATCTCTATGGATGCTTTAAAAGTCCTTGTAATCATCCTTTATTCTAATAAAAATTGTTCTTTGCCTTTAAATAAAAATAATTAAAAGGCAAATAATTTTATTAATTATAAATCACATGTAACAAGTTATATAAAATGAAGTGAAAATTAAGACTTTTACTTTTACTTATATGTAATATTATTAATTTAATCATTATTCCATTACAAATAAAATCACTTTTAAATTCAATAATTTTGTATGTAAAGTTGTATGTAAATTAGAAAAATTCTTGTGAATTAGAGGATAGAGTTTTACCAGCGACGGAAAATATATACCCATGACCCGCTACGACCCATCGACGTGTATAGGTTTTTACCCGTACCTGTGCTCGCGGGTAAAATTTAATAATTTTACCCGCTCATCACGGTCAGGTACCCGCGGGTCACGGGTTTTTTTAGCCCATTGCCATCCTTAGTCCCCGTGATGGTAGCCTAGTGGTTGGGGAAATGGAGCATGAAGCGGTGCTAATGGGTTAAATCCCAGCCCCATGTCCCTTTAAGCATGAGTTACACAATTTTTCTCTCACATGTTGGCCGTAGACCGGTCGGTGAGAGCTGTCAGAGGGACTAAACTCTTCGGAAGTTACTCCCATAAGATGAGTTGAATTCATCTTTTGTGTGAGATTAAACTCACTCTCCTAACAAGTACCTAAACATCATGAATGATACTTGGTAATGAGATAGCTTGATTTAAGGAGAATGTCAAGCTAAATATTTGAAACCGGAAGACTTTACTTCCAAACAAAGGATAGTTTGAATTATCCTTGTTGATACAATTGTTAACCCATTTAGTTCATTTTAAAGTTTTGATCTTTAACGTTTAATGGTGTTCAATTGTTCCAAAAATTTGTTAACTTGTGGAAGTTTCAACAAGTTTTAAGGTATTCGTGACATGTTTTACCCAAAAAGTTTTTAAAATGGCTTGAATTTTAACTCTCCCCTTACATTTAGTGTAACGTAATGCCCTCATTACATTTGAACGAAGAAAATGAGTATAATAGAGGGACATTTTGTAAAAGAAATAGAGAAGAGAAGAGATAAGGACCGGTTATATTGTAGATCAAAAGATCTTTGTCGCCATTTGGGATAAACAAAGTCACCAATAAACTTGCAAAGTCATTGTATCACTTGTTGAACTAAATTCAGTGAACCATTTGCACAATGGTTCAACCTATAATGCAATTATGTTCACAAGTGTAGAAATTGGTGGGGCGATACTTGTACAAACAAGTAATAGCACCCCACAATATCTCACAAACATCCCAAGATATCATCATGAAAATACAAACATAACGAATCTCTATGTTAAAAACATGCCAAGCATACAGAATAATTATCAACCAACCACAACATAAACAATAAACCACCACAAGAGCAAACCATAAATCCTAATCAACTATTACATTAACATGTTAATAGGAAGTATGAATTATTGCATGCCCAAATGGAAATTGTTTCATATATTTAAAATCCGGGAATTACCAACCCTGCGGATATAAATCCACAACCCACCAATCGCAAACACATTAAAAGTACTAATTGTTGACCATCATAACCAAAACACATCACAGGCTAACAAACTACAAATTGTTTTAAACTTGCACCAACCCATCCCCACCACCAAATTAATACAAACCAACATTGTTTTAATAAAAACCACCACAAATTATAAGATGATAAAAGTACCAAATAAACATTCACCAAAATCCATCAAATCATTGCCAAAAGTTTCTGAAGCGCTTCCATCACCACCCGTTTACCGATTCCATTCCTTTTTGTTCTTGACGCGCCCTTTCCTCCTCGTGTTTCATTTGTTGTTGTTGTTGATGCAACTCTTGAGCATTTTGCAAGGCATAGTCATGATTATAGGGGGTCGGCCAAGGTTGTCGTGGTACAGATTCAACATATTCATTCCAAGGTTCACGATACGGTGGGATGGCGTTAGGGTGGGTGTACATTTGGTCCAAGCGATGGCAAATCCATTGAATGTAGCGGCTTTGACCCGCTTGGTTGTAGACGATTTGATAAGCATGTCGTTCGACATTGGCATTAACCGCATTGTAGCGGGAGTCGATGTATTCTCGATCTTGGAGGCTTAGGTTGAAGCCTCCTTGGTTGGACCCACTCCCACTAGACCCAACTTGGTTTTGGGTTTCTTGGTTGATTTGGTCTCGTTGTTCCCTTTCTAATTGCTCAATTTGAGCTTGTTCGGCGAGCGGTGGAATGTATGCAACATAATCATCACCAAGCTTCATAATGATTTTGGTTCCTAGAAAGTCATTCAAATTTGTCTTACCCAAATCTAGTTTTTCGTTAGCTAAACCATCTAAATCAATGTTTAAAAACCTAGCTATACAGGGACAAAGTGACCTCCTACGGTTGGTTTTTGTGCCTTTTTCCCCTCTTCATCATATAAAATGTGGTTTATGATGTTTGGAATGTGAATATTCCACCCGTTGTAAATGTGATGGTTCAACCAAATGTCCAAATAGGACATTTTGTCAAGATTATCGGGGCGGTTGTTGACGATTCGAACTAAGACACAATGGATGATTTTTCAGTTTAAACATTTAAGGGTGGTGATCGGGACCTTAGCCGGAACAAAGGGAGCATGGCTCATTCGGGTAAACTTGGCTAACCAATCAAAATCACTAATCACAAAATTCCATAAAGCATCATGATCACCCCCAAACTCTTCGTAAATTCCTAAAATTTGTATCATCTCTAACAAACTTAGGTCTCGATACAACCCACCCAACCTAAAGGTCATGTAAGCTCGAGCGGTTAAGGATTCAGGTTTAGGGTTGAAGTTTAGAGTGGTTAGGAACTCACGAGTGATGGTCGGGTAAACGAGTTCATTCATTTCAAAAAGAGATAACCAAGGGTTTAGTTTGCATTTCTTATCCATAGGATTAGGGTAAGCGACAATATACTTAAGGAAATTATCATAAAGACCCACTTCTCTCGAAGAATGCCAAAGGATACGCTTGGCTAGGTGGGTGGGCTTGTTTAGACGGTTTGCTAAACGCTTGTGCCATTCGGGCTCGTCTTTTTGGAAGATGGCATGAAGCCATGGGTGGATATTGTATTGGTCTTGTTGGTCATTTCCACCCCCATAGGGTGGTGATCCCGGTGGTGAGTCACTAGGTTGATTTTGTTGTTGTCGGGCCCGTTTGTTCTTTTGAACTTGTTGCCAGGCGGTGCCTGAGGTTTCGGGGGCCTTGGCCCTATCGGTGTTTTGTTGGCTTTGTTGGTTTCTTCCTTGTCCCTAAAACAAAAGCAACAAACAAACAAAAGTTGCATATTGTTAGCACCAAAACAAACAAACATCACAAACCAATAACGGGCACACATTCTCCCCCTACATTTGTCTCTATCCAAATTCGACGCAATCAATTGACAAAAAGCTTCAACTCTTCTATGTTTAGGCCATATAAGGTCAATATGCAAAAATGGCACAATGGTCAACTCGGGTTAACTAGACAAGTGCAATTCTAACCCAACTCAAATAACCGTGCAGGTATACCTAAAGCACACATTTAGAACACATAGACCAAAAGTGTTTCGTGTATCAGATCACCTAATTCCAAGTCAAAAGGTCAAAACTTAGTCAAACTCTAAAGTCATAACCCTAATTTCAAGTTCATAGCATAAAAACACTAAATCTTAAGGGCACATGGCAATATTAAGTTGGTTAACTAGTAATGAACCTATGACAACACCCAATTTGAACTTAAAAAACCAATTTTAAAATCCCTCAAATTCAGGAACCCTAGAATTTCAAAGTTGAGCCAATGGGGCTTTGCCTCATTGGTCACCATGTTAACATGGTGTTCGAGGAGACCAGGGTTCGAGTCTCGGGGGGGGGGGGATTTTCGTGAATTAACTTCGTGTGCTAACCACTAACATTGCCTTTCAAAAAAAAAAAAAAAAAAAAAAAAAAAAAAAAAAAAAAAAAAAAAAAAAGAATTTCAAAGTTGAAATTTATGAAATTAAACATGTAAAACATGTTAACAATCAACAATGTAGTCTAGATTAACAAACAATTTCAAAAAATTCGACCAAAATAAAGAAAAATCAATATATGAAGTATATGAAGAACAAAAGCATGAAAATCACACAGATACATGTTAAGAATGCAAAAGGATGTAAGAATCATACTCTATTCATGTTGTGTTGTTAATTAATTAAGTATTTATTAATTTAATAATAAATTAATAAACATTTTAAATTTAGTTAAATTAATTATTATTTTTTTAATATAAATAATTTAACAAAATAATTAATACTTTAGGTATTAAATAATAATTAATCTCTTTTTTTACTATCTAACGTATTATTAAACAATAGTACTATTATTGTTAGTAATCTATCTAAAGTTTCAATTAATAAATTTTTTTCTATAAAGTTTAATTTTTACGAAATTTAAAAACCCGTAACGTGCAAACTGCACGTCGGTTTTCAACGATCCATATATGAAAATTGAATAACTCAACAGTCCTGTTACATTGGTTAAAGTTAGTTTTTCCAGACCTGGCACGCAAACCGAGGTCATATCTGATCAGTTCGTATTTTTTTTATATATTTTAACTCAAAACTTGTTTTAATCATAACTTACAAACCGTTCGTACGATTTTAACGTTCTTTATATATATTTGAGTCGCATCATCGATCCCGACACGATGAACCCGTCCATTTAGCCCAGATCAGACACGTTTTTCGAGGTTATATCAGCAGTAATTATTTCTATTTATATATATAATTTTATATAAACTTCTTTAATTCATATCTTTAGTTCTACATGTCCGTTTAAGACGAATCATGAACGAGAATCGCACTACTTTTCGAGAGTAACACTATGAGCAATATAGTTTCATCAAAATTTTATGGCACGGTTCCCGAAATTAATAAATACATATCTGTCCAATTTTATATAACCCGAAAAACGTATTTTTTAACAATTTTAATTATTCCAACATCCATTCACTATAACAACAATTCAAACACTATACTAATCATACATGCATAATAACTTAAAAATTAAGTAGAATTGAAAAAGATGGAGTTTCATGACTACCTCAAATCGAATAATGAGAAAGATAGATGTATAGATCGTATTGTGAATAGCCCGAATATATAAATTTACTTGAATGATGATCAACAATTATGGATATGAGTTGATTGTGAGGATGATGGTGAGTTTGTTTGTGTCGATAAAAAAAAGAAAGGAAGGAAAATAGAGAAATTGTGTGATTTGATTTGATTTGCTAATGAGATAAGCCAGAGATTATCAAGGAAATACTAATTAGTAAAGGTTTTTGGATCCTAAACTTGTGGAAGTTGGCCGTATATATTAGGAGTAATATTAGTTTTATTATTATTTTTTTTTTTAAAAAACTTATCCAAATTATGATACATACAATTTACCAATATAACTAATATACAAAATTTGTCTTATCGGTTATGAATAGTTTATTTAGTTTTTCACTTTTCACAAACCTAACCCATAACTTACATTAAATACAAATCGAACCTCTCACTTTATACCTATATTTTAAATTATTATTAATCTCATCACTAACACCAAAAATACTGAATGATAACACCCACCACGCTTTATCGACTTATACACTGCGCTCAAACAGTAGGACCCACATAGGCCACTACTGTGCTATTTTTTTTTTGTCTCCATCGATAAAAGAAGCAACTTTCTTAAAAGGAACAACCCTTCAATGCTATCAAAAGATGTCGAAAAATATTTTTTTTACAAAATAGATCAACTAACTTTAATGCTAAAAGAAGCAACTTTCACAAAAGGAACAACCCTTCAATGTTAGATGTCGAAAAAAATTCTTTTTTTATAAAATAGATTAAGACTTTTTTTTTAGCTCGCATTCAAAATAGAGTCCTTACTGCAAAACGAGGGTTCCACAACTAGTTTAAATCAAAAGGAAAATGAATAAACTAATAAAATAACTTAAGCAAATCCTCAATAATAAAATATAACTATAGCTTATAAGAAAGGGATCTTTTTTACTGTAGCAGGCCAATGAAGTGACATGTTTTGCTTTCTAATTTGACAACTTAATATCCTTTTTTTCTCTCTTCGGAAGCATTTTTGGGCAGGGAATTGATATTTTCAGCTTTAGTTTTACTTTCTTCACTTTAAATGTCTAAACTACCCTTAATAATACACTTGCACAAACTTTTTAAAGTATTTTAATATAATTTAATAAGGGATATTTTAGGAAAAAGTACCATAATGTAATGGTGGAAGAAGTAAAAATCATAGAAATATCATCTCCGTTTTGGGTATTGCTTTATTGATGTGTTGGCCCAGCGGATTGGAATGTAGCCCATCAAAATAGAAAAGGCCCATAAAAAATGTTACTATTGTGCAGAATACGTTTTTGTCCATTGCTAACTTTCAGCCACGCTCACCGCCTCAATTTGTCACGTACTATCCCCATAAATTAGGGATCCCGGGCTAACTTACACGCGTCAAAATTTGTTGGTCACCAACCTTCTTTATCTCAACACGTTTTTTCTTCAAAACGACAGGCTGCTTCATGTGTGTCACTGGGCTTTACCCTTTTTATCTATATATGTTTTTCTATCTTTCGTTTCTGATTTCATGGCATCTTAATTTTATTGTACCTTTTTTATTTTAAAAAAAATTCCTATTTTTTAATCGGAGGTCCACTCGGAAGCAATTTCTTTATCTGCCAAGAAGGATGACTTTCTCCACTTTTGAGATCACTCTTGGTGGAAAAAAGAGTTGTTTTTATTTAGAGTAGGGGAATGATTGTCTACATCCAGACCCAACCCAAAGGGTGTGCAACATGCACATTTGCACAGGGTCCAATAATTATAGGGGCCCAATATACTTTTGTATACACACAAAAATTAACTAGCCCAAGTTTTCTAAAAAGATAGATACATAGACATAAATACCTACCTTACAAAACCTACATAGTTTTTTTTAGAAGTGTAAAGAGAAATCAAATCTAAAAGATAAAGCCGAATGTCTTCTTCTAGTTTACAATGCAGAGGTTTTAGATATATATGGTATTTTTTTTATGAAACCCATCGATGTGGGATTTATATAGGTATTAGCTTATGCAGATACATGCACTCCAATTTCTTTGCCTAGTTGCCTTATCTTATTCTGTTTATGCTATTATATTTATATTTATATTTATATTTATATTATTATACATATATCATAGAAGATAAAAATTAATACTCGTAATATATACTTGTAAGTATTGAAAATAGTTTTTTTTTTATCTGTTGATTATGATTATATACTTGTAAGTTGAATTCATTGTTTATGATTATATACTAGATTGACCAAGTTTCAACTCCATAAAATTTTTTGTTGTGCCATTAATTTTTTTTAGGGGCCTATTTTCGATCATTTCGCACGGGGCATTCAAATTCTCAGGACCGGCCCTGTCTACACCCAACATCCCCCATACAACACTCAGGTGGTATTGAGTTTCGTTGTTGTTGTATATGATTATTGATTTATTTTAGTAGATATTTTTAATTATTTAAGTTTTAATTGTTGCTCACCAGGTTTCCCGGTAACTTACATCAAAGTTTTAGTTTATATTTTTTTAGGAGACAGATTGCTGATTGACGGTAGTAACAAACAACGGTTATGGCGGCTGTTACGGCTAGGTGGATGTGGAGATCGGTTTGGGATTTCTAAAGTTCATTAGGTAAGATTGATATCTTTGTTTTCATGCATTGTTTAATGTCTTATCTTAAATACTCATATGGATGACATGAGATATTTAGCATCATTAGTTTGAAAAAGAACATCTCAATGTAAAAGTTAAATAGAAATAAAAAGCAAGATTTGGATGTGAAGTGTAGTGACCCGAACTTTTTCATGTTTATATATATTAATTGAGATTGATATTTACATGATTAAATGTTTCCAACATGTTAAGCAATCAAACTTGTTAACACTTGATTAATTGAAATATGTTTCATATAGACAATTGACCACCCAAGTTGACCGGTGATTCACGAACGTTAAAACTTGTAAAAACTATATGATGACATATATATGGATATATATATAGTTAACATGATACTATGATAAGTAAACATATCATTAAGTATATTAACAATGAACTACATATGTAAAAAAACAAGACTACTAACTTAATGATTTTTAAACGAGACATATATGTAACGATTATCGTTGTAAAGACATTTAATGTATATATATCATATTAAGAGATATTCATACATGATAATATCATGATAATATAATAATTTAAAATCTCATTTGATATTATAAACATTGGGTTAACAACATTTAACAAGATCGTTAACCTAAAGGTTTCAAAACAACACTTACATGTAACGACTAACGATGACTTAACGACTCAGTTAAAATGTATATACATGTAGTGTTTTAATATGTATTTATACACTTTTGAAAGACTTCAATACACTTATCAAAATACTTCTACTTAACAAAAATGCTTACAATTACATCCTCGTTCAGTTTCATCAACAATTCTACTCGTATGCACCCGTATTCGTACTCGTACAATACACAGCTTTTAGATGTATGTAATATTGGTATATACACTTCAATGATCAGCTCTTAGCAGCCCATGTGAGTCACCTAACACATGTGGGAACCATTATTTGGCAACTAGCATGAAATATCTCATAAAATTACAAAAATATGAGTAATCATTCATGACTTATTTACATGAAAACAAAATTACATATCCTTTATATCTAATCCATACACCAACGACCAAAAACACCTACAAACACTTTCATTCTTCAATTTTCTTCATCTAATTGATCTCTCTCAAGTTCTATCTTCAAGTTCTAAGTGTTCTTCATAAATTCCAAAAGTTCTAGTTTCAT
This sequence comes from Rutidosis leptorrhynchoides, assembly GCF_046630445.1. NCBI lineage: Eukaryota > Viridiplantae > Streptophyta > Magnoliopsida > Asterales > Asteraceae > Rutidosis > Rutidosis leptorrhynchoides. Next base: position 14,096,751 of record NC_092334.1, read on the forward strand.
AAAATCAAGAATACTTTCAAGTTTGCTAGCTCACTTCCAATCTTGTAAGGTGATCATCCAACCTCAAGAAATCTTTGTTTCTTACAGTAGGTTATCATTCTAATACAAGGTAATAATCATATTCAAACTTTGGTTCAATTTCTATAACTATAACAATCTTATTTCAAGTGATGATCTTACTTGAACTTGTTTTCGTGTCATGATTCTGCTTCAAGAACTTCGAGCCATCCAAGGATCCATTGAAGCTAGATCCATTTTTCTCTTTTCCAGTAGGTTTATCCAAGGAACTTAAGGTAGTAATGATGTTCATAACAGCATTCGATTCATACATATAAAGCTATCTTATTCGAAGGTTTAAACTTGTAATCACTAGAACATAGTTTAGTTAATTCTAAACTTGTTCGCAAACAAAAGTTAATCCTTATAACTTGACTTTTAAAATCAACTAAACACATGTTCTATATCTATATGATATGCTAACTTAATGATTTAAAACCTGGAAACACGAAAAACACCGTAAAACCGGATTTACGCCGTCGTAGTAACACCGCGGGCTGTTTTGGGTTAGTTAATTAAAAACTATGATAAACTTTGATTTAAAAGTTGTTATTCTGAGAAAATGATTTTTATTATGAACATGAAACTATATCCAAAAATTATGGTTAAACTCAAAGTGGAAGTATGTTTTCTAAAATGGTCATCTAGACGTCGTTCTTTCGACTGAAATGACTACCTTTACAAAAACGACTTGTAACTTATTTTTCTGACTATAAACCTATACTTTTTCTGTTTAGATTCATAAAATAGAGTTCAATATGAAACCATAGCAATTGGATTCACTCAAAACGGATTTAAAATGAAGAAGTTATGGGTAAAACAAGATTGGATAATTTTTCTCATTTTAGCTACGTGAAAATTGGTAACAAATCTATTCCAACCATAACTTAATCAACTTGTATTGTATATTATGTAATCTTGAGATACCATAGACACGTATACAATGTTTCGATCTATCATGTCGACACATCTATATATATTTCGGAACAACCATAGACACTCTATATGTGAATGTTGGAGTTAGCTATACAGGGTTGAGGTTGATTCCAAAATATATATAGTTTGAGTTGTGATCAATACTGAGATACGTATACACTGGGTCGTGGATTGATTCAAGATAATATTTATCGATTTATTTCTGTACATCTAATTGTGGACAACTAGTTGTAGGTTACTAACGAGGACAGCTGACTTAATAAACCTAAAACATCAAAATATATTAAAAGTGTTGTAAATATATTTTGAACATACTTTGATATATATGTATATATTGTTATAGGTTCGTGAATCAACCAGTGGCCAAGTCTTACTTCCCGACGAAGTAAAAATCTGTGAAAGTGAGTTATAGTCCCACTTTTAAAATCTAATATTTTGGGATGAGAATACATGCAGGTTTTATAAATGATTTACAAAATAGACACAAGTACGTGAAACTACATTCTATGGTTGAATTATCGAAATCGAATATGCCCCTTTTTATTAAGTCTGGTAATCTAAGAATTAGGGAACAGACACCCTAATTGACGCGAATCCTAAAGATAGATCTATTGGGCCTAACAAACCCCATCCAAAGTACCGGATGCTTTAGTACTTCGAAATTTATATCATATCCGAAGGGTGTCCCGGAATGATGGGGATATTCTTATATATGCATCTTGTTAATGTCGGTTACCAGGTGTTCACCATATGAATGATTTTTATCTCTATGTATGGGATGTGTATTGAAATATGAAATCTTGTGGTCTATTGTTACGATTTGATATATATAGGTTAAACCTATAACTCACCAACATTTTTGTTAACGTTTAAAGCATGTTTATTCTCAGGTGAATATTAAGAGCTTCCGCTGTTGCATACTAAAATAAGGACAAGATTTGGAGTCCATGTTTGTATGATATTGTGTAAAAACTGCATTCAAGAAACTGATTTCGATGTAACATATTTGTATTGTAAACCATTATGTAATGGTCGTGTGTAAACAGAATATTTTAGATTATCATTATTTGATAATCTACGTAAAGCTTTTTAAACCTTTATTTATGAAATAAAGGTTATGGTTTGTTTTAAAATGAATGCAGTCTTTGAAAAACGTCTCATATAGAGGTCAAAACCTCGCAACGAAATCAATTAATATGGAACGTTTTTAATTAATAAGAACGGGACATTTCAGTTGGTATCCGAGCGTTGGTCTTAGAGAACCAGAAAATTTGCATTAGTGTGTCTTATCGAGTTTGTTAGGATGCATTAGTGAGTCTGGACTTCGACCGTGTTTCCTTTAAAAATGATTGCTTAACATTTTTGTTGGAAACTATATATTTTTAACATATGAATATTATGTGATATATTAATCTCTTAACGTGTTTGACATTATGTGATAGATGTCTACCTCTAGAACAAGTCCCATTGACTCACCTAATAATAATGAAGAGTCAAATGTAAATTGGAATGATTCGTGGACTGATTCACAAGTTCCCGTAGAGGAACCGGAAGAAGAGTCGGAACCGGAAGAAGAATCGGAACCGGAAGAAGAATCGGAACCGGATGAAGAAATAGAACCGGTGGGGGAAATAATAAAACGGTTAAGTAAAAGAAAATCCCCAACCAACCGACCAAGGTTAATTATGGTCAATGGTGTTTCCGCCAAGGAAGCAAAATATTGGGAGGATTACCAATTCTCCGATGAATCGGATTCCGACGAGAATTCCGATGATGTTATAGAAATTACCCCAACTGAATTTAAAAAGGCAAAAGAAAATAATAAGGGAAAGGGCATAAAAATAGAAAAATCTAATTCCAACCCCGATGAACTTTATATGTATCGTCAACGCCCGAAGTCCTTAAGTTGTAACAATGACCCGGGAACCTCTAAACCACCAGGTTTTTCTAAACCAATGTGGACAACGACGGCTCGTATTAGGGGAACATCATATATCCCTAGAAACTTGGCAAAACGAACCAAAACCGAAGAAGAAGAAACGAGCGAGTCGGAATAAGATAGTTGTATTCGTGTGGTGTAATATATGTAATATAGTGTTCGTATGCTTTATGATATATGTAAAAATTGCTTGTATTAATAAGTATTTTTTTTATGAATCTAACTCTTGTCTATTTTACAGTTTAAAAACACAAAATGGATAGACAACCCAATATTTTAAGAGACCTACCCGGAGACATGATTGATGAAATCTTGTCTAGAGTCGGCCAGAATTCCTCGGCACAACTATTTAAGGCGAGATCAGTTTGTAAGACATTCGAAGAACGTTCCAAGAATGTCTTGGTTTATAAGAGACTTTCGTTTGAAAGATGGGGGATATCACATTGGGAAACCCATAAGTTACGATGTGTTTACTTTGACGCATATATTGCGGGGAACCCAAATGCTATTTTACGCAACGGGTTAAGAAATTATTTTGACTCAATATATCCGAATATTGGACTTCGTGATTTAGAAAAAGCGGCTAACATGCAACATAAAGAAGCATGTTATGCTTACGGATTAGTAATGTTCGCTTCTCACCAAAGTGAGAACAAGAACATCGGGCTACAACTATTAAACAAAACGTTTCCACAAGTGACGGAGTCGGTAATTGGGGTAAGAAATGAGGTTTTTAGATTATTACGGGACTGTTGGACATTACGTAACCCTCGTCCCTTTGATGACGTTACAACACGCTGTCTTATCAACGGCCATAACGGTTATGTTGCACAAGACCAAGGATGGGAAGTAGTCCTAGTAAAACCAGAATGCATGACTTGTTTCTGGACGTATGAATTACGTGTCTTTATTGCCTTTGCTGAACGACTTGTGTACTAGCTAGAATCATCTTCACAACTATCTTGTATCAAAGTTATTGTGTGCTATATTTCATGCTTTATGTAAAATAAGCGGTATTGTAAGTTTGTAAAATATTGTATAAAAGTTTGAAAGCGAAATATTATTATAATCAGTTTTTCATATAGAATTGTAGTAGTTGAATTGTATATTAGCTACTAAGTATGAACTTAACGGGTAGGTACTACCCGAATTTAAACTTATAAAACGCTAATATGAAGAAAAAGCTTTTATAAATGAGTTCATATTATGCTACGAAATACTATTAACTACTCTTAATATTCTGTATGATTAACTTGTTCCATTTAACTATTTTGAAGGAAATGGCACCGACTACTCGACACACCGTGAATATGAATGAAGAGGAATTCCGTACTTTTCTAGCTTCAAACATAGCCGCAGTACAGGCTGCGCTACATACCAACAATAACCTTGGATCTAGCAGTACAGGAAATCGTGTAGGATGCACCTACAAAGAATTCACTGCCTGCAAACCTTTGGAATTTGATGGAACCGAAGGACCGATCGGATTGAAACGGTGGATCGAGAAGGTTGAATCGGTGTTTGCCATAAGTAAGTGTACTGAAGAGGACAAAGTGAAGTACGCTACGCATACCTTCACAGGTTCTGCGTTAACATGGTGGAATACCTATCTAGAGCAAGTGGGACAAGACGATGCGTACGCACTACCGTGGTCAGCATTCAAGCACTTGATGAACGAGAAGTACCGTCCCAGAACCGAGGTCAATAAGCTCAAGACAGAACTTAGAGGGTTACGAACCCAAGGATTTGATATTACCACGTACGAAAGATGATTCACAGAATTGTGCCTATTGTGTCCGGGAGCATTCGAAGATGAGGAAGAGAAGATCAACGCGTTTGTGAAAGGATTACCAGAAAGAATCCAAGAAGATATAAGTTCACACGAGCCCGCCTCCATACAACAGGCATGTAGAATGGCTCACAAACTCGTGAACCAAATTGAAGAAAGAATTAAAGAACAGACTGCTGAAGAGGCCAATGTGAAGCAAGTCAAAAGAAAGTGGGAGGAAAACGGTGATAAGAATCACCAATACAACAACAACAGCAATTACAACAATAATCGCAACAATTATCCCAACAATCGCAACATCAATCGCAACTACAACAAACGGCCCAACAACAACAACAACAACAACAACAACAGCAACTACAACAATCATCCCAACAACAATAATAACCGCAACAACAACAACAATCAGAAGCAGCTATGCCAAAGGTGTGAAAAGAATCACTCGGGGTTCTGCACCAAATTTTGCAACAAGTGTAAAAGAAATGGTCATAGCGCGGCGAAGTGTGAGGTCTACGGACCAGGGGTTAATAGAACGAAAGGAACAAATGGTGTCGGAACGAGTAATGGCGGAGCAAGTAGTGTCGGAGCAAGTTATGCCAATGTAGTTTGTTATAAATGTGGAAAACCGGGCCACATTATTAGAAATTGCCCGAACCAGGAGAACACGAATGGACAAGGCCGCGGAAGAGTTTTCAATATTAATGCGGCAGAGGCACAGGAAGACCCGGAGCTTGTTACGGGTACGTTTCTTATTGACAATAAATCTGCTTACGTTTTATTTGATTCGGGTGCGGATAGAAGCTATATGAGTAGAGATTTTTGTGCTAAATTAAGTTGTCCATTGACGCCTTTGGATAGTAAATTTTTACTCGAATTAGCAAATGGTAAATTAATTTCAGCAGATAATATATGTCGGAATAGAGAAATTAAACTGGTTAGCGAAACATTTAAGATTGATTTGATACCAGTAGAGTTAGGGAGTTTTGATGTGATAATCGGTATGGACTGGTTGAAAGAAGTGAAAGCAGAGATCGTCTGTTACAAAAATGCAATTCGCATTATACGAGAAAAAGGAAAACCCTTAATGGTGTACGGAGAAAAGGGCAACACGAAGCTACATCTTATTAGTAATTTGAAGGCACAAAAACTAATAAGAAAAGGTTGCTATGCTGTTCTAGCACACGTCGAGAAAGTACAAACTGAAGAAAAGAGCATCAATGATGTTCCCATTGCAAAAGAATTTCCCGATGTATTTCTGAAAGAATTACCGGGATTACCCCCACATCGATCCGTTGAATTTCAAATAGATCTTGTACCAGGAGCTGCACCAATAGTTCGTGCTCCTTACAGACTCGCACCCAGTGAGATGAAAGAACTACAAAGCCAATTACAAGAACTTTTAGAGCGTGGTTTCATTCGATCAAGCACATCACCGTGGGGAGCTCCTGTTTTGTTTGTCAAGAAGAAAGATGGTACATTCAGGTTGTGTATCGACTACCGAGAGTTGAACAAACTTACCATCAAGAACCGCTACCCACTACCGAGAATCGATGACTTATTTAATCAACTACAAGGCTCGTCTGTTTATTCAAAGATTGACTTACGTTCCGGGTATCATCAAATGCGGGTGAAAGAAGATTATATTCCAAAGACTGCTTTCAGAACACGATACGGTCATTACGAGTTTATGGTCATGCCATTTGGTTTAACTAATGCACCAGCTGTGTTCATGGACCTTATGAACCGAGTGTGTGGACCATACCTTGACAAGTTTGTCATTGTTTTCATTGATGACATACTTATTTACTCAAAGAATGACCAAGAACACGGTGAACATTTGAGAAAGGTGTTAGAAGTATTGAGGAAGGAAGAATTATACGCTAAGTTTTCAAAGTGTGCATTTTGGTTGGAAGAAGTTCAATTCCTCGGTCACATAGTGAACAAAGAAGGTATTAAGGTGGATCCGGCAAAGATAGAAACTGTTGAAAAGTGGGAAACCCCGAAAACTCCGAAACACATACGCCAGTTTTTAGGACTAGCTGGTTACTACAGAAGGTTCATCCAAGACTTTTCCAGAATAGCAAAACCCTTGACTGCATTAACGCATAAAGGGAAGAAATTTGAATGGAAGGATGAACAAGAGAAAGCGTTTCAGTTATTGAAGAAAAAGCTAACTACGGCACCTATATTGTCATTGCCTGAAGGGAATGATGATTTTGTGATTTATTGTGATGCATCAAAGCAAGGTCTCGGTTGTGTATTAATGCAACGAACGAAGGTGATTGCTTATGCATCTAGACAATTGAAGATTCACGAGCAAAATTATACGACGCATGATTTGGAATTAGGCGCGGTTGTTTTTGCATTAAAGACTTGGAGGCACTACTTATATGGGGTCAAAAGTATTATATATACTGACCACAAAAGTCTTCAACACATATTTAATCAGAAACAACTGAATATGAGGCAGCGTAGGTGGATTGAATTGTTGAATGATTACGACTTTGAGATTCGTTACCACCCGGGGAAGGCAAATGTGGTAGCCGATGCCTTGAGCAGGAAGGACAGAGAACCCATTCGAGTAAAATCTATGAATATAATGATTCATAATAACCTAACTACTCAAATAAAGGAGGCACAACAAGGAGTTTTAAAAGAGGGAAATTTAAAGGATGAAATACCCAAAGGATCGGAGAAGCATCTTAATATTCGGGAAGACGGAACCTGGTATAGGGCTGAAAGGATTTGGGTACCAAAATTTGGAGATATGAGAGAAATGGTACTTAGAGAAGCTCATAAAACCAGATACTCAATACATCCTGGAACGGGGAAGATGTACAAGGATCTCAAGAAACATTTTTGGTGGCCGGGTATGAAAGCCGATGTTGCTAAATACATAGGAGAATGTTTGACGTGTTCTAAGGTCAAAGCTGAGCATCAGAAACCATCAGGTCTACTTCAACAACCCAAAATCCCGGAATGGAAATGGGAAAACATTACCATGGATTTCATCACTAAATTGCCAAGGACTGCAAGTGGTTTTGATACTATTTGGGTAATAGTTGATCGTCTCACCAAATCAGCACACTTCCTGCCAATAAGAGAAGATGATAAGATGGAGAAGTTAGCACGACTGTATTTGAAGGAAGTCAACTCCAGACATGGAATACCAATCTCTATTATCTCTGATAGGGATGGCAGATTTATTTCAAGATTCTGGCAGACATTACAGCAAGCATTAGGAACTCGTCTAGACATGAGTACTGCCTATCATCCACAAACTGATGGGCAGAGCGAAAGGACGATACAAACGCTTGAAGACATGCTACGAGCATGTGTTATTGATTTCGGAAACAGTTGGGATCGACATCTACCGTTAGCAGAATTTTCCTACAACAACAGCTACCATTCAAGCATTGAGATGGCGCCGTTTGAAGCACTTTATGGTAGAAAGTGCAGGTCTCCAATTTGTTGGAGTGAAGTGGGGGATAGACAGATTACGGGTCCGGAGATTATACAAGAAACTACCGAGAAGATCATCCAAATTCAACAACGGTTGAAAACCGCCCAAAGTCGACAAAAGAGCTACGCTGACATTAAAAGAAAAGATATAGAATTTGAAATTGGAGAGATGGTCATGCTTAAAGTTGCACCTTGGAAAGGCGTTGTTCGATTTGGTAAACGAGGGAAATTAAATCCAAGGTATATTGGACCATTCAAGATTATTGATCGTGTCGGACCAGTAGCTTACCGACTTGAGTTACCTCAACAACTCGCGGCTGTACATAACACTTTCCACGTCTCGAATTTGAAGAAATGTTTTGCTAAAGAAGATCTCACTATTCCGTTAGATGAAATCCAAATCAACGAAAAACTTCAATTCATCGAAGAACCCGTCGAAATAATGGATCGTGAGGTTAAAAGACTTAAGCAAAACAAGATACCAATTGTTAAGGTTCGATGGAATGCTCGTAGAGGACCCGAGTTCACCTGGGAGCGTGAAGATCAGATGAAGAAGAAATACCCGCATCTATTTCCAGAAGATTCGTCAACACCTTCAACAGCTTAAAATTTCGGGACGAAATTTATTTAACGGGTAGGTACTGTAGTGACCCGAACTTTTCCATGTTTATATATATTAATTGAGATTGATATTTACATGATTAAATGTTTCCAACATGTTAAGCAATCAAACTTGTTAACACTTGATTAATTGAAATATGTTTCATATAGACAATTGACCACCCAAGTTGACCGGTGATTCACGAACGTTAAAACTTGTAAAAACTATATGATGACATATATATGGATATATATATAGTTAACATGATACTATGATAAGTAAACATATCATTAAGTATATTAACAATGAACTACATATGTAAAAAAACAAGACTACTAACTTAATGATTTTTAAACGAGACATATATGTAACGATTATCGTTGTAAAGACATTTAATGTATATATATCATATTAAGAGATACTCATACATGATAATATCATGATAATATAATAATTTAAAATCTCATTTGATATTATAAACATTGGGTTAACAACATTTAACAAGATCGTTAACCTAAAGGTTTCAAAACAACACTTACATGTAACGACTAACGATGACTTAACGACTCAGTTAAAATGTATATACATGTAGTGTTTTAATATGTATTTATACACTTTTGAAAGACTTCAATACACTTATCAAAATACTTCTACTTAACAAAAATGCTTACAATTACATCCTCGTTCAGTTTCATCAACAATTCTACTCGTATGCACCCGTATTCGTACTCGTACAATACACAGCTTTTAGATGTATGTAATATTGGTATATACACTTCAATGATCAGCTCTTAGCAGCCCATGTGAGTCACCTAACACATGTGGGAACCATTATTTGACAACTAGCATGAAATATCTCATAAAATTACAAAAATATGAGTAATCATTCATGACTTATTTACATGAAAACAAAATTACATATCCTTTATATCTAATCCATACACCAACGACCAAAAACACCTACAAACACTTTCATTCTTCAATTTTCTTCATCTAATTGATCTCTCTCAAGTTCTATCTTCAAGTTCTAAGTGTTCTTCATAAATTCCAAAAGTTCTAGTTTCATAAAATCAAGAATACTTTCAAGTTTGCTAGCTCACTTCCAATCTTGTAAGGTGATCATCCAACCTCAAGAAATCTTTGTTTCTTACAGTAGGTTATCATTCTAATACAAGGTAATAATTATATTCAAACTTTGGTTCAATTTCTATAACTATAACAATCTTATTTCAAGTGATGATCTTACTTAAACTTGTTTTCGTGTCATGATTCTGCTTCAAGAACTTCGAGCCATCCAAGGATCCATTGAAGCTAGATCCATTTTTCTCTTTTCCAGTAGGTTTATCCAAGGAACTTAAGGTAGTAATGATGTTCATAACAGCATTCGATTCATACATATAAAGCTATCTTATTCGAAGGTTTAAACTTGTAATCACTAGAACATAGTTTAGTTAATTCTAAACTTGTTCGCAAACAAAAGTTAATCCTTCTAACTTGACTTTTAAAATCAACTAAACACATGTTCTATATCTATATGATATGCTAACTTAATGATTTAAAACCTGGAAACACGAAAAACACCGTAAAACCGGATTTACGCCGTCGTAGTAACACCGCGGGCTGTTTTGGGTTAGTTAATTAAAAACTATGATAAACTTTGATTTAAAAGTTGTTATTCTGAGAAAATGATTTTTATTATGAACATGAAACTATATCCAAAAATTATGGTTAAACTCAAAGTGGAAGTATGTTTTCTAAAATGGTCATCTAGACGTCGTTCTTTCGACTGAAATGACTACCTTTACAAAAACGACTTGTAACTTATTTTTCCGACTATAAACCTATACTTTTTCTGTTTAGATTCATAAAATAGAGTTCAATATGAAACCATAGCAATTGGATTCACTCAAAACGGATTTAAAATGAAGAAGTTATGGGTAAAACAAGATTGGATAATTTTTCTCATTTTAGCTACGTGAAAATTGGTAACAAATCTATTCCAACCATAACTTAATCAACTTGTATTGTATATTATGTAATCTTGAGATACCATAGACACGTATACAATGTTTCGATCTATCATGTCGACACATCTATATATATTTCGGAACAACCATAGACACTCTATATGTGAATGTTGGAGTTAGCTATACAGGGTTGAGGTTGATTCCAAAATATATATAGTTTGAGTTGTGATCAATACTGAGATACGTATACACTGGGTCGTGGATTGATTCAAGATAATATTTATCGATTTATTTCTGTACATCTAATTGTGGACAACTAGTTGTAGGTTACTAACGAGGACAGCTGACTTAATAAACCTAAAACATCAAAATATATTAAAAGTGTTGTAAATATATTTTGAACATACTTTGATATATATGTATATATTGTTATAGGTTCGTGAATCAACCAGTGGCCAAGTCTTACTTCCCGACGAAGTAAAAATCTGTGAAAGTGAGTTATAGTCCCACTTTTAAAATCTAATATTTTTGGGATGAGAATACATGCAGGTTTTATAAATGATTTACAAAATAGACACAAGTACATGAAACTACATTCTATGGTTGAATTATCGAAATCGAATATGCCCCTTTTTATTAAGTCTGGTAATCTAAGAATTAGGGAACAGACACCCTAATTGACGCGAATCCTAAAGATAGATCTATTGGGCCTAACAAACCCCATCCAAAGTACCGGATGCTTTAGTACTTCGAAATTTATATCATATCCGAAGGGTGTCCCGGAATGATGGGGATATTCTTATATATGCATCTTGTTAATGTCGGTTACCAGGTGTTCACCATATGAATGATTTTTATCTCTATGTATGGGATGTGTATTGAAATATGAAATCTTGTGGTCTATTGTTACGATTTGATATATATAGGTTAAACCTATAACTCACCAACATTTTTGTTGACGTTTAAAGCATGTTTATTTTCAGGTGAATATTAAGAGCTTCCGCTGTTGCATACTAAAATAAGGACAAGATTTGGAGTCCATGTTTGTATGATATTGTGTAAAAACTGCATTCAAGAAACTGATTTCGATGTAACATATTTGTATTGTAAACCATTATGTAATGGTCGTGTGTAAACAGAATATTTTAGATTATCATTATTTGATAATCTACGTAAAGCTTTTTAAACCTTTATTTATGAAATAAAGGTTATGGTTTGTTTTAAAATGAATGCAGTCTTTGAAAAACGTCTCATATAGAGGTCAAAACCTCGCAACGAAATCAATTAATATGGAACGTTTTTAATTAATAAGAACGGGACATTTCATGAAGGCTGCTGGATTTTTGGACACAACTCAGGTAATTCAGGTTAATGGTTTCAAGTAGAAGGGACATATTGTTTATACAACTATTTTTTTGTGATTGTAGTTTTTTTTTTATGTCATCTCTGTTAGAAATTGGCATGTGATTTAAGGTGGTAATAATTATTCTTCTTGATTGAATATTGATGCAATACAATATATATTTAGGATTAAGATGTTTCATAGTTACGGTGTTTCTTATTTGTTTCTCTTCTATGTTTGTGTTTGCATTCACATATCATTTGGCGAAGATTGATGAAGATACATACATAGGGAACAAGAGAAGAGATTAAACATTACATATCGTTCTTTTATTTTGTTAGGTCTTATTTATATGTAGTACAATTTTCCTTGTAAATTATGTAGTCACTGTATATATGTTATATGTATGTTACGAGTTCTTATCATAGACGAGCATTGAAAACAACACGTTTAGTTGTGTACATATATCTTCTTGTATTGGAGCTTTCAAACTCAAAGAATTTTCATCATCAGTCAATAGATTTTATGATTTGCAAGATGCAAGGTTAGATGAAAATATACATATATATCAGTAGCTTCCTCATGGGCTGTGCATATGCACAGCTATTAACGGTGATCTTGGTCACCAAGTCACCATCAAGACTTAGGGAACAAGAATTTGTATTTGTGTATTAAATTTATTTCCTTATGTATTTATTTGTATCCATATTTCATTCCTTGTACTTATTATAAATAGTGAAATACAAAACCCAAAAAGGTGTGGGATTTTAACCCTAATCTCCTTTCTAAATCACCTCTTCTCTTTTGTTTCTTACGGCCAAAAAATATATATATATATACTTCGTATATCATTAACAGCGGCCACAGATATTGTCTTTGTTCCACCCATGTTACACGGTTGCATCATTGTGTAACATGCGAATTCTTTGTTCCACCCATGTGAGCTGCTAATTAAATTCGCACACAATAATATATATTATTCAAGGTGCATATTATTTACATGCATACAACGATCTGTGTATTTTTCTTTTGAGAAACAAGTTGCGCCAGTATTCTACAACTTCTCGCATCGTTTGTATTTCTTCATCTTTTCTTTTCAACCATGTCGACCTCGCCATCGGATGGAACTCTCCCCCTCAACACCGTCCTACACATGTTAACCATCAAGCTTTCTTCTACCAACTATTTGCTATGGCGACATTAAATTGTTCCACTCCTCACTTATCAAAAGTTATACTGTTATATCGATGGGTCCTGCCCTCGACCTACTGTTGCTTCTGCTTCTGCTGATTCGACCACCGAATCATCTGATGATTCTTCTGTATCTGGTAATGCTACTGCTCTTAAAACCTGGACTGATAATGATCAACGGGCTCTACTTATTTTACACGCCTCTTTAACCGAAGAGGCGATGGCTATTGTTGTTGGGTGCGAAACTGCTCGTGATATATGGGTTGCACTTGAAGACGCTTTCAGCCACGACTCCACTGACCGTGTTCATACTCTACGTGATCAGCTTCGTCATCTTCAAAAAGGCACCTCCTCTGTTGCTGAATTTAGTAAAAAGTTTAAGACTCTATGTGATCAATTATTGGCTATTGCTAATCCTGTTGATGAACGTGATAAATTCCATTGGTTCCTTTGTGGTTTCGGACAATCTATAACAACCCTCACTTTTCGACTTCCGATTTTAATAAAATACCTAGAGTTGTTATATACGAATAAATTTAACGTTGACCGAATAAACGTACGCTTAAAATAAATAATATAATTATGAATATTATAAATAAGGTTATGTTATATAATATAACATAATTACATCAATGAATATATATAATATTTATATTAATTTTGTTATTTAGTTAATATAATATATAATTAACTAAATAATAAATAATATTATAACATTTATAAAACTAATAAAAACTATAAAGTAATAATCATAAATTTTAATTTTAATTATAAAAACCAAATATAATAATAATTTTTATATAAAATTCGTATTTAATAATTAAACAAAAATAGAAAAAAAATGTTAAATGTTCTTAGAAATGTATTAAACGATTTTTAGAATTTAAAAAAAAGAAAATCAAAACTAGATCTACTTTTAATAAATAAATACAAAGATACAAACTACTTTTTCTTATTTTAACTTTTAAGATCTACTTTTAATAAAGATACAAACTACTTTTTCTTATTTTAAATTTTAAGATTTACTTTTAATAAAAATACTAACTACTTTTTCTTATTTTAACTTTTAAGATCTACTTTTAATAAAGATACAAACTACTTTTTCTTATTTTAACTTTTAAGATTTACTTTTAATAAAAATATAAACTACTTTTTCTTATTTTAACTTTTAAGATCTACTTTTAATAAAGATACAAACTACTTTTCTTATTTTAACTTTTAAGAATTTACTTTTAATAAAAATACAAACTACTTTTTCTTATTTTAACTTTTATGATCTACTTTTAATAAATAAATACAAAGATACAAACTACTTTTTCTTATTTTAACTTTTAAGATTTACTTTTAATAAAAATACAAACTACTTTTTCTTATTTTAACTTTTAAGATCTACTTTTAATAAATAAATACAAAGATACAAACTACTTTTTCTTATTTTAATTTTTAGATCTACTTTTAATAAATAAAAAAAAGATAAAAATTACTTTTCCTTATTTTAATTAGTAACATGCCAAAAATGGCTAGAAATGTATATTTTTTTTTTTAAAACCCATTTACAAATTAACTAGGAATTCTTTTTATTTTTTTATTATTTCTTTATCCATTTTTCCAACTATAAATACTACACTCAATCTTCACAAATTTTGTCACAAAAAAAAATTAGAGAACCTTCAAAATCCTCTGGAGAAATATTGTAAGTTCTCTACGTTTGTTTTTTTTTATTTTATACATTTTTATTTATTTTATTGTACTAGCCGATATTAATTATAGAAAATATGAAACAATTATAACAAAATCAAGTAAACACTTGATAATTAGTATTAACTATTTTGTTAGATATAAAAATTATTTTCATGAATTATATGTACGGATTTAATATTTTTTTATTTAAAAATGAATTTAAGAATATATATCATATACGGATTATATACATAATAAAATAAATCAATAGAAAATATTGTAGATACTTAAAATGTGTAAAGATAATTTTTGAAGGTCATATATAACATAAAAGTAATTGTAGAATCGAAATTATAATTTATTTACTATTTTATATATTTATTCTCTAAATTTTTATCGGTAGCTATTATATATATGTATATAAAAATAGAATTAATTGGTGTAAACTATTTGGAACTGTAAGAATGAATATAAAATAGTTAGGAACTCTTAAGAAAGTTATAAAAATGATTTTTTAGAATTTTTGGATTATTATTTATAATTAATTTCGATTATATATTAAAAGATATACAAAATTCGTAAGAAATATGTTTATCAGCAATAAAAATACATAAATAATTGTTTTCAGTTTATTAAAAATATATAAGCCTGAGAAAATTATAAACTAATTTACTTAAGTCGATTTGGTATTTATTAGATAATTAATTTTGATTTAATGTAAACTAAGAACAATATTAGAAATAAATACTAAAACGTGATAAAAATATTTTATAAAATTTTCTTATGTTTATTAAGATTATTAGATACTGAGAAAAATATAAAATATAATTTTAAACTCATTTACCTATATTTTTGTATTTTAAGTATTAAACGATTATTGAAAATAATAATTAATACATAAACAAATAGTAATATTGTATAGATTATTTTATAAAATTTTGTACAAATTATCTACTGATTTGAAGTCAATAAAATATTAATTAGAATTATTAGATGATTTATTGATATATAAATTTGAATTTAGATAATTTATATATATAAATTTCGATATATATAATAAATATAAGATTTATATTAATCGAATAATAGTATTTAAATTTAAGATCTGTAATAAATATGTAAGACATAATTATTATTTATTTAACCTATCTACATAATTAAACTTATAATACTTTGTTATAAGATTAATTTTAAAATAAATTAATAATGATAATACATTAATAATATTAAATATATTCAAACTTAATATAATATATATTTACTGTATAAGTAAATTATATCAATGTGTCGTATTTCTATACGCACATAACGTGAAGGTTATACTCTAAAGATAACGTGCACTATATACAAACTTCATCGCTACTTACAGTCGTAAGTGAATGATGTCTAGGTTGCCATTTATGGGTAAGCTTGTGGATCTCGAATGCCATGACTTAGATTCTGGTCAAGAGTCCTGTGCCCCCGATTACATCTGGTCATTCCTGACTTATTTGATAGCAACGAAGTTTGAGTAAAGTAGTACAACGTCTTACTAATGAATATAACCTGAACTTATAAACTTTCCATAAGTCGAAACCTTCCTATTTTGGACTGTCACTATTAATATAATTCATTATATTAATAAACATACACTTGGTCTATTAGACATTTACTGATCGAACGTTATACCTCTAGGTTGATATCCCGGTCACTTACTTGCTTTACTTTCCTTTCTTGCGTGGAATACTTCAACTGCTATTTAAGGAGATTTTCATAGGCCCACTTTTACTATTTATTAAACTGTTTATAACTTTTGGGGTGAGACACATGCTTGCTTTATAACTTTTTTACGTTTAGACACAAGTACTCAAATGTTATTATGCTGTCATGCTTTAATTCATGCAAATCCTCGCCGTAATATCGTCAATTGCTGCGTATAAAAGGCAAACTTAATTATTGTAAATATGCCTATTGAGAGTAACGTCTCTAACCATTTGACCGTTGGTCTTTGGTTACATAATAATGACTCAACGACACTGAATAACAAGGTGTCAAGAGGTAACTTTTGTTTAGTCGCGATATTACAAACTTCAGCAACACTTTTAGATTGATATGTTTGGTATCAATCAACTTTAAACTAAATCTTGTGGTCTAATGCATATTATATAAACCTATGAATTTCAGTCAACCTTTTTGGTTGACACTTTAAGCATGTTTTGTCTTAGGTGACGAATAAGATGATTGCCACGAGTGCTACTTGATGAATTGAATGCTGCTACATGGATTTTTCATTTCATTACATTTACTTTGCATTAAGACTATTATTATTATTTCAGTTTGAATTTGATGTAAAACTTTTAATGCTTCCACTCTTTTATTAATAAATGTTTTATTCAAAACGTCTCATTTAAAGTCGTTCTCGTTTATACAACTGTGTTATGATATGAATGGTCACAAATACCCCTGAACCTATTTGGGGGTGTGACAGAGTGGTATCAGAGCAGAGTTATTGTAGAGAACCAGAATTGCATTTTATGTGTGCCTTATATAATTAGGTACTTTAGCAATGTAGGACTACAACTTTCCTTGACCATAGTGCCTTTAATTGTTGCCTTTAATTGTTAAATGCTACACTATACTTTAGAAACTTTACTTATCTTAGAATGCCAAGCCAATCTAAGAATTTTTCTAAGTACTATCCAATTACGCCACCGCATTTAAATGCGACACCATGATTTATGAAATTCTTGACATTCATATGTCATCTATCATGGTTTTGTGTATTACATATGTATTACATGAAATATTATCCATGATTTTTGAAACTCCTATATTTGTTACTACTCACACTCAAACGTATGTAACTCCCTGTTATATCACGTACCTATATGCCTTATGCCTTTATGCATCGGTTTGCGAACCAAAAAATGTCATTGGGTTATCACAGTATACGAATTGAAAGTCTTTAATCAAAAGGTTATTAGATTACATACTTATCACTTTATGATCTCGACACATCATATCTTATTATATCTTATCGTATATATCCCAATAGACTTTGTCTAACACTTTTCCTAAATTCCCTCCGTAAATTACGAAAATCTTTTTGCTATATACACGTATTCAAGGAGACAAATATATCATCCAATATTCAACACTAATCTCATATCGAAACCCTTATCCGATCACATAATATGGATTTCTCATCTGATTCCTCAAGCTCCAATGGCAGCGTAACCGGAATGAACCAACCAATCAGCCATCATCTATTTTGGATGAATTGGGGATGGGTTCGTAGTAAACTTAATCAATGGAGACAAGAAGAAGGTGATCCCTTCCACCAACCGAATTCACCTCTTGGTGAAGAACCTGAAGCACTTACCGGCGAACCCGTTCGAAACACTATTTTCACCCTCATTTCCAGGATATCCAGTCACGAATATATAATATCTAAAATTCTAGATCTTATTCATCCCCTTGTCCGAACTGCCAATCATCCCATAATAGTAGAAGAAGTCAATGAGCTTCGCACTCGAGTGGTAGCTCTGGAGAATATGGTGCGAATTCTACAAGCATCAGCAGCACCACGGCATAACCAGCACCACCAGTACCATCAGCATCACCACCAACAACATCAGCTTCACCAACAACAACATCCGCATCTCACGCCTCAACATCACACTCAGTATCTCGGATATCAACATCATACGCCCCATAAATACCAAGGAATATTAGTAATAATGAGTTAAGATGTATTGACTCATTCTTCCTGAAGAATTATATATGTATACTTTATATATATATAGTTTGAAACAATAATAAACCTTTTCATACTAAGCTATTACTTTTGAATCTTAACTAGTATGTACTACCTCGTTAATTCATATCACTAATATGCTATGATGTACCTCCTTCGTTAATGACTTAATAATCATTAATCACTACTTCAACACAATAAACTCCATTTCATAATAAACTAAGTGTATTATTCAAATACATGTTTGATTGTATACTTTCATTTTCGATGTACTCGAAACTTTTTAGAAAACATCATTCGTGTCTTGCGAATTTCACAAGAATTCCACGAGCACCAACTTCATATACCGAAGTATATCAACAATAATGAACGATGAAGTATTGATTCATAACTTCATTAGTGAAATATTCCGCGACAAATATGAAATCTCTAAGGTTTTGGAGATTATTTATTCTCGTTTCAACCGTAAATCAAATGAGTTTAATCTTATATTAACTCATTAAACCCATGATTACATTTGAAAAATATATATATATGAACGTATATCTTCATAAAGATTGTAATTCTTTTGTACAAACTGTTAATTGTGAAAATATTTTAACGGGTAGGTAAAACCCGAGAAATATTTATATATCACTTTAATATGTTACATTGTACACTCTCCAATTCTGATTCAATAATCAGTAACTATACTACTTACATCCACATATGTATCCGTTCACCTTTTGCATACAAATTTAATTACATATTCTGACATATCAGAATCCAAGAAAAGCTTTAGCAGATGTTATCTTCCTAAAGATCACTACATTCATGAATTATATTCATTCATATTCTATGATGAATTATCACATCAACCCACCGAAATTATCATTCATTACTTTTGAAATCAACAACGCCTATTCATCAACCATTAGATTCGTTGACGATCACAATCAGCATTTAATCATCTAAAAATGAAATTTCTTGAAACCATCTCGGATTGATAACCGATGATTCAAATATGGCTGCATTAAATGCAGAGGAAACAGCAAAATTGTAGAAGGTCTTAATGGCCAAAAGTTTGATAATAAAGAATGGTACGTTGGAAAAGCTCAAAAGAAAATTTGGAACTGAAAAACGGATTGAGCTAATCATGGAGGAGACCAAGGACAAATACAAGGACCAAACCTTATATTCAAAGAATCCAGGTAATTCTGGATCCGATGAAATCTTTAGAGAATATCTTGCTCCGAAGTCATGTTAAAACCTTAGGGAAAATTTTTCTTCATCAACTTTCGAACTTAGAAATTCCAAAATATCATCATAAATATCTTCTATATTTCCCAAGATATCTTCATAACGATTCTTGTCCGCAATTAAGTATCTCTTTGCGATATCTTTATAAAGAAAAACTGTTTTAGTTTCTATATTCTGTAAAATCTAAGTTTAAATTATAAATGTTTTGAAGAAGTGTTGGGAATTGAAGCATGAGTTAGTATAATGTAATGACGCCAGGCCAACGTGATTATATTACAGTAAGTCATGCTAAATTTTAATGGAAGATGATGATTCATAGACTTTATAATCATCATTTGCCATGTTACACGACTCTTACATTCTATTTAACCTCTAAACATATCAAAAAAATATTTTTCTTGATGATTCGGTCTTTTTCGGATATTCTGGTAATTTGACAAATCAGATCGTGCTATTACCTTTCCTTTCTACTTTGTATATTATGATAATTCAAAACTTCATACCTACAAATTATGAACCATTACTCGCTTTACTTAGAGTCGAGAAGAAAATAAAAAGGTAAAGAGCTCCGACATATAAGGGAAAATATAAAACCCAATAACGATACCGAAATTACAAACCGTGCATATCAATACGTATTGCAACGTAAAGACACGGGAGAATTAAAAACATTATAACCCCAAGGGCATAGTAGAAGTAAACAGATTCCTCTGGTGGTAAATGAAAAAGAAGGATGACTGCATATATGGTCAATATAATAACAAGTATCAATACGGGATTGAGCATATTAACAAATCTTTTGGAAGTATGAATTTAGGAAGAAAGTATAGAAGTGGTGAAGATAATGAAACGGAAGAAGCTAATTTATAGCAAAATTCCAGATACAGCAAAAGAGGCAATTCACCGCATTTAACCAAAGAAATCTCAAAATTCCTTAATTACCGGAGAATCAAATCTTATGGATTACAAAGATTTCCTTTAATCCCTTGAATTTCAGAAATCAATCGTGACTATGTCAAAAGTTAAGGCGAACATTTAATTTTCTCATTCACTCTTTTACAATAGCTTCATTTATACGCTTCCTATAATCAAATCGTTTTATCCATATTATTCAGTAGTGATAAAACTTTATTTTTTTCAACTTAAATTCATCATTACAATATTCTTGTTGTAAACAATGATGATCTCTATCAAACTTCATGACTATAATTTTCTTGAACTACTCTCTGTTTTGTCTACCCTAATATTGTGGCATAAACACTCAAAGTTTTAAATAAGCTCAATACTATTCATAACACATTTCATGTGTTCAGTTTACTAAAATGCTCGTATAGCACCATCATCCCCTTTGAAGATAACCTAGTCAAATGACACTCTTGTTAATCCTTTAGATAACCTCCGCATTAAGGATAAAATGCACTTCATAGAGGAACCCATAGAGGTCATTGACCAATCTGCTAAACGCTTAAAACAAAGCACCATACCTATTGTTAAAATCCGTTGGAATTCACGACGTGGCCCCGAGTATACCTGGGAACGTGAAGACCAGAAGAAACTAAAATATCCCCATCTCTTCTCAACCACTGATGCATCCGAGAAGTCTACCTAAAATTTCGGGACGAAGTTTTTAATAACGGGGAGGTACTATAACAACCCTCACTTTTCGACTTTCGATTTTAATAAAATACCTAGAGTTGTTATATACGAATAAATTTAATGTTGACCGAATAAACGTACGCTTAAAATAAATAATATAATTATAAATATTATAAATAAGGTTATGTTATATAATATAACATAATTACATCAATGAATATATATAATATTTATATTACTTTTGTTATTTAGTTAATAGAATATATAATTAACTAAATAATAAATAATATTATAACATTTATAAAACTAATAAAAACTATAAAGTAATAATCATAAATTTTTAATTTTAATTATAAAAACCAAATATAATAATAATTTTTATATAAAATTCTTATTTAATAATTAAACAAAAATAGAAATAAAATGTTAAATGTTCTTAGAAATGTATTAAACAATTTTTAGAATTTAAAAAAAAAAAGAAAATCAAAACTAGATCTACTTTTAATAAATAAATACAAAGATACAAACTACTTTTTCTTATTTTAACTTTTAAGATCTACTTTTAATAAAGATACAAACTACTTTTTCTTATTTTAAATTTTAAGATTTACTTTTAATAAAAATACAAACTACTTTTTCTTATTTTAACTTTTAAGATCTACTTTTAATAAAGATACAAAATACTTTTTTTATTTTAACTTTTAAGATTTACTTTTAATAAAAATACAAACTACTTTTTCTTAGTTTAACTTTTAAAATCTACTTTTAATAAAGATACAAACTACTTTTTCTTATTTTAACTTTTAAGATTTACTTTTAATAAAAATACAAACTACTTTTTCTTATTTTAACTTTTAAGATCTACTTTTAATAAATAAATACAAAGATACAAACTACTTTTTCTTATTTTAACTTTTAAGATTTACTTTTAATAAAAATATAAACTATTTTTTCTTATTTTAACTTTTAAGATCTACTTTTAATAAATAAATACAAAGATACAAACTACTTTTTCTTATTTTAACTTTTAGATCTAATTTTAATAAATAAAAAAAAGATAAAAATTACTTTTCCTTATTTTAATTAGTAACATGCCAAAAGTGACTAGACATGTATATTTTTTTTTTAAAACCCATTTGCAAATTAACTAGGAATTTGATTTATTTTTTTATTATTTCTTTATCCATTTTTCCAACTATAAATACTACACTCAATCTTCACAAATTTTGTCACAAAAAAAAAAAATTAGAGAACCTTCAAAATCCTCTGGAGAAACATTGTAAGTTCTCTACGTTTGTTTTTTTTATTTTATACATTTTTATTTATTTTATTGTACTAGCACATATTAATTATAGAAAATATGAAACAATTATAACAAAATCAAGTAAACACTTGATAATTAGTATTAACTGTTATGTTAGATATAAAAATTATTTTCATGAATTATATGTACGGATTTAATATTTTTTTATTTAAAAATGAATTTAAGAATATATATATCATATACGGATTATATATATATAACAAAATAAATTAATAGAAAATATTGTAGATACTTAAAATATGTAAAGATAATTTTCGCAGGTCATATATAACATAAAAGTAATTGTAGAATCGAAATTGTAATTTATTTACTATTTTATATATTTATTCTCTAAATTTTTATCGGTAACTATTATATATATGTATATAAAAATATAATTAATTGGTGTAAACTATTTGGAACTGTAAGAATGAATAGAAAATAGTTAGGAACTCTTAAGAAAGTTATAAAAATTATTTTTTAGAATTTTTGGATTATTATTTATAATTAATTTCGATTATATATTAAAAGATATACAAAATTCGTAATAAATATGTTTATCAGCAATAAAAATACATAAATAATTTTTTTCAGTTTATTAAACATATAGAAGACTGAGAAAATTATAAACTAATTTACTTAAGTCGATTTGGTATTTATTATATAATTAATTTTGATTTAATGTAAACTAAGAACAATATTAGAAATAAATACTAAAACGTGATAAAAATATTTTATAAAATTTTTATATGTTTATTAAGATTAGTAGATACTGAGAAAAATATAAAATATAATTTTAAACTCGTTTACCTATTTTTTTGTATTTTAAGTATTAAACAATTATTGAAAATAATAATTAATACATAAACAAATAGTAATATTGTATAGATTATTTTATAAAATTTTGTACAAATTATCTACTAATTTGAAGTTAATAAAATATTAATTAGAATTATTAGATGATTTATTGATATATAAATTTTAATTTAGATAATTTATATATATAAATTTCGATATATATAATAAATATAAGATTTATATTAATCAAATAATAGTATTTAAATTTAAGATCTATAATAATTATGTAAGACATAATTATTATATATTTAACCTATCTACATAATTAAACTTATAATACTTTATTATAAGATTAATTTTAAAATAAATTAATAATGATAATACATTAATAATTTTAAATATATTCAAACTTAATATAATATATATTTAATGTATAAGTAAATTATATCAATGTGTCGTATTTCTATGCGCACATAATGTGAAGGTTATTCTCTAAAGATAACGTGCACTATATACAAACTTCATCGCTACTTACAGTCGTAAGTGAATGATGTCAAGGTTGCCATTTATGGGTAAACTTGTGGATCTCGAATGCCATGACTTAGATTCTGGTCAAGAGTCCTGGGCCCCCGGTTACATCTGGTCATTCCTAACTTATTTGATAGCAACGAAGTTTGAGTAAAGTAGTACAACGTCTTACTAATGAATATAACCTGAACTTATAAACTTTCCATAAGTCGAAACCTTCCTATTTTGGACTGTCACTATTAATATAATTCATTATATTAATAAACATACACTTAGTCTATTAGACATTTACTGATCGAACGTTATACCTCTAGGTTGATATCCCGGTCACTTACTTGCTTTACTTTCCTTTCTTGCGTGGAATACTTCAACTGCTATTTAAGGTGATTTTCATAGCCCCACTTTTACTATTTATTAAACTGCTTATAACTTTTAGGGTGAGACACATGCTTGCTTTATAACTGTTTTACGTTTAGACACAAGTACTCAAATGTTATTATGCTGTCATGCTTTGATTCATGCAAATCCTCACCGTAATATCGTCAATTGCTGCGTATAAAAGGCAAACTTAATTATTGTGAATAGGCCTATTGAGAGTAACATCTCTAACCATTTGACCGTTGGTCTTTGGTTACATAATAATGATTCAACGACACTGAATAACAAGGTGTCACGAGGTAACTTTTGTTTAGTCGCGATATTACAAACTTCAGCAACACTTTTAGATTGATATGTTTGGTATCAATCAACTTTAAACTAAATCTTGTGGTCTAATGCATATTATATAAACCTATGAATTTCACTCAACCTTTTTGGTTGACACTTTAAGCATGTTTTGTCTCAGGTGACGAATAAGATGATTGCCATGAGTGCTACTTGATGAATTGAATGCTGCTACATGGAGTCTTCATTTCATTACATTTACTTTACATTAAGACTATTATTATTATTTCAATTTGAATTTGATGTAAAACTTTTAATGCTTCCCCTGTTTTATTAATAAATGTTTTATTCAAAACGTCTCATTTAAAGTCGTTTATACAACTGTGTTATGATATGAATGGTCACAAATACCCCTTGAAATGTCCCGTTCTTATTGATTAAAAACGTTCCATATTAATTGATTTCGTTGCGAGGTTTTGACCTCTATATGAGACGTTTTTCAAAGACTGCATTCATTTTTAAAACAAACCATAACCTTTATTTCATAGATAAAGGTTTTAAAAAGCTTTACGTAGATTATCAAATAATGATAATTTAAAATATCCTGTTTACACACGACCATTACATAATGGTTTACAATACAAATATGTTACAACAAAATAAGTTTCTTGAATGCAGTTTTTACACAATATCATACAAGCATGGACTCCAAATCTCGTCCTTATTTAACTATGCGACAGCGGAAGCTCCTAATAATCACCTGAGAATAAACATGCTTAAAACGTCAACAAAAATGTTGGTGAGTTATAGGTTTAACCTATATATATCAAATCATAATAATAGACCACAAGATTTCATATTTCAATACACATCCCATACATAGAGATAAAAATCATTCATATGGTGAACACCTGGTAACCGACATTAACAAGATGCATATATAAGAATATCCCCATCATTCCGGGACACCCTTCGGATATGATATAAATTTCAAAGTACTAAAGCATCCGGTACTTTGGATGGGGTTTGTTAGGCCCAATAGATCTATCTTTAGGATTCGCGTCAATTAGGGTGTCTGTTCCCTAATTCTTAGATTACCAGACTTAATAAAAAGGGGCATATTCGATTTCGATAATTCAACCATAGAATGTAGTTTCACGTACTTGTGTATATTTTGTAAATCATTTATAAAACCTGCATGTATTCTCATCCCAAAAATATTAGATTTTAAAAGTGGGACTATAACTCACTTTCACAGATTTTTACTTCGTCGGGAAGTAAGACTTGGCCACTGGTTGATTCACGAACCTATAACAATATATACATATATATCAAAGTATGTTCAAAATATATTTACAACACTTTTAATATATTTTGATGTTTTAGGTTTATTAAGTCAGCTGTCCTCGTTAGTAACCTACAACTAGTTGTCCACAATTAGATGTACAGAAATAAATCGATAAATATTATCTTGAATCAATCCACGACCCAGTGTATACGTATCTCAGTATTGATCACAACTCAAACTATATATATTTTGGAATCAACCTCAACCCTGTATAGCTAACTCCAACATTCACATATAGAGTGTCTATGGTTGTTCCGAAATATATATAGATGTGTCGACATGATAGGTCGAAACATTGTATACGTGTCTATGGTATCTCAAGATTACATAATATACAATACAAGTTGATTAAGTTATGGTTGGAATAGATTTGTTACCAATTTTCACGTAGCTAAAATGAGAAAAATTATCCAATCTTGTTTTACCCATAACTTCTTCATTTTAAATCCGTTTTGAGTGAATCAAATTGCTATGGTTTCATATTGAACTCTATTTTATGAATCTAAACAGAAAAGTATAGGTTTATAGTCGGAAAAATAAGTTACAAGTCGTTTTTGTAAAGGTAGTCATTTCAGTCGAAAGAACGACGTCTAGATGACCATTTTAGAAAACATACTTCCACTTTGAGTTTAACCATAATTTTTGGATATAGTTTCATGTTCATAATAAAAATCATTTTCTCTGAATAACAACTTTTAAATCAAAGTTTATCATAGTTTTTAATTAACTAACCCAAAACAGCCCGCGGTGTTACTACGACGGCGTAAATCCGGTTTTACGGTGTTTTTCGTGTTTACAGGTTTTAAATCATTAAGTTAGCATATCATATAGATATAGAACATGTGTTTAGTTGATTTTAAAAGTCAAGTTAGAAGGATTAACTTTTGTTTGCGAACAAATTTAGAATTAACTAAACTATGTTCTAGTGATTACAAGTTTAAACCTTCGAATAAGATAGCTTTATATGTATGAATCGAATGATTTTATGAACATCATTACTACCTTAAGTTCCTTGGATAAACCTACTGGAAAAGAGAAAAATGGATCTAGCTTCAATGGATCCTTGGATGGCTCGAAGTTCTTGAAGCAGAATCATGACACGAAAACAAGTTCAAGTAAGATCATCACTTGAAATAAGATTGTTATAGTTATAGAAATTGAACCAAAGTTTGAATATGATTATTACCTTGTATTAGAATGATAACCTACTGTAAGAAACAAAGATTTCTTGAGGTTGGATGATCACCTTACAAGATTGGAAGTGAGCTAGCAAACTTGAAAATATTCTTGATTTTATGAAACTAGAACTTTTGGAATTTATGAAGAACACTTAGAACTTGAAGATAGAACTTGAGAGAGATCAATTAGATGAAGAAAATTGAAGAATGAAAGTGTTTGTAGGTGTTTTTGGTCATTGGTGTATGGATTAGATATAAAGGATATGTAATTTTGTTTTCATGTAAATAAGTCATGAATGATTACTCATATTTTTGTAATTTTATGAGATATTTCATGCTAGTTGCCAAATGATGGTTCCCACATGTGTTAGGTGACTCACATGGGCTGCTAAGAGCTGATCATTGGAGTGTATATACCAATAGTACATACATCTAAAAGCTGTGTATTGTACGAGTACGAATACGGGTGCATACGAGTAGAATTGTTGATGAAACTGAACGAGGATGTAATTGTAAGCATTTTTGTTAAGTAGAAGTATTTTGATAAGTGTATTGAAGTCTTTCAAAAGTGTATAAATACATATTAAAACACTACATGTATATACATTTTAACTGAGTCGTTAAGTCATCGTTAGTCGTTACATGTAAGTGTTGTTTTGAAACCTTTAGGTTAACGATCTTGTTAAATGTTGTTAACCCAATGTTTATAATATCAAATGAGATTTTAAATTATTATATTATCATGATATTATCATGTATGAATATCTCTTAATATGATATATATACATTAAATGTCTTTACAACGATAATCGTTACATATATGTCTCGTTTAAAAATCATTAAGTTAGTAGTCTTGTTTTTACATATGTAGTTCATTGTTAATATACTTAATGATATGTTTACTTATCATAGTATCATGTTAACTATATATATATCCATATATATGTCATCATATAGTTTTTACAAGTTTTAACGTTCGTGAATCACCGGTCAACTTGGGTGGTCAATTGTCTATATGAAACATATTTCAATTAATCAAGTGTTAACAAGTTTGATTGCTTAACATGTTGGAAACATTTAATCATGTAAATATCAATCTCAATTAATATATATAAACATGGAAAAGTTCGGGTCACTACAGTACCTACCCGTTAAATAAATTTCGTCCCGAAATTTTAAGCTGTTGAAGGTGTTGACGAATCTTCTGGAAATAGATGCGGGTATTTCTTCTTCATCTGATCTTCACGCTCTCAGGTGAACTCGGGTCCTCTACGAGCATTCCATCGAACCTTAACAATTGGTATCTTGTTTTGCTTAAGTCTTTTAACCTCACGATCTATTATTTCGACGGGTTCTTCGATGAATTGAAGTTTTTCGTTGATTTGGATTTCATCTAACGGAATAGTGAGATCTTCTTTAGCAAAACATTTCTTCAAATTCGAGACGTGGAAAGTGTTATGTACAGCCGCGAGTTGTTGAGGTAACTCAAGTCGGTAAGCTACTGGTCCGACACGATCAATAATCTTGAATGGTCCAATATACCTTGGATTTAATTTCCCTCGTTTACCAAATCGAACAACGCCTTTCCAAGGTGCAACTTTAAGCATGACCATCTCTCCAATTTCAAATTCTATATCTTTTCTTTTAATGTCAGCGTAGCTCTTTTGTCGACTTTGGGCGGTTTTCAACCGTTGTTGAATTTGGATGATCTTCTCGGTAGTTTCTTGTATAATCTCCGGACCCGTAATCTGTCTATCCCCCACTTCACTCCAACAAATCGGAGACCTGCACTTTCTACCATAAAGTGCTTCAAACGGCGCCATCTCAATGCTTGAATGGTAGCTGTTGTTGTAGGAAAATTCTGCTAACGGTAGATGTCGATCCCAACTGTTTCCGAAATCAATAACACATGCTCGTAGCATGTCTTCAAGCGTTTGTATCATCCTTTCGCTCTGCCCATCAGTTTGTGGATGATAGGCAGTACTCATGTCTAGACGAGTTCCTAATGCTTGCTGTAATGTCTGCCAGAATCTTGAAATAAATCTGCCATCCCTATCAGAGATAATAGAGATTGGTATTCCATGTCTGGATATGACTTCCTTCAAATACAGTCGTGCTAACTTCTCCATCTTGTCATCTTCTCTTATTGGCAGGAAGTGTGCTGATTTGGTGAGACGATCAACTATTACCCAAATAGTATCAAAACCACTTGCAGTCCTTGGCAATTTAGTGATGAAATCCATGGTAATGTTTTCCCATTTCCATTCTGGGATTTCGGGTTGTTGAAGTAGACCTGATGGTTTCTGATGCTCAGCTTTGACCTTAGAACACGTTAAACATTCTCCTACGTATTTAGCAACATCGGCTTTCATACCCGGCCACCAAAAATATTTCCTGAGATCCTTGTACATCTTCCCCGTTCCAGGATGTATTGAGTATCTGGTTTTATGAGCTTCTCTAAGTACCATTTCTCTTATATCTCCAAATTTTGGTACCCAAATCCTTTCAGCCCTATACCGGGTTCCGTCTTCCCGAATATTAAGATGCTTCTCCGATCCTTTGGGTATTTCATCCTTTAAATTTCCCTCTTTTAAAACTCCTTGTTGCGCCTCCTTTATTTGAGTAGTAAGGTTATTATGAATCATTATATTCATAGATTTTACTCGAATGGGTTCTCTGTCCTTCCTGCTCAAGGCATCGGCTACCACATTTGCCTTCCCCGGGTGGTAACGAATCTCAAAGTCGTAATCATTCAATAATTCAATCCACCTACGCTGCCTCATATTCAGTTGTTTCTGGTTAAATATGTGTTGAAGACTTTTGTGGTCGGTATATATAATACTTTTAACCCCATATAAGTAGTGCCTCCAAGTCTTTAATGCAAAAACAACCGCGCCTAATTCCAAATCATGCGTTGTATAATTTTGTTCGTGAATCTTCAATTGTCTAGACGCATAAGCAATCACCTTCGTTCGTTGCATTAATACACAACCGAGACCTTGATTTGATGCATCACAATAAATCACAAAATCATCATTCCCTTCAGGCAATGACAATATAGGTGCCGTAGTTAGCTTTTTCTTCAATAACTGAAACGCTTTCTCTTGTTCATCATTCCATTCAAATTTCTTCCCTTTATGCGTTAATGCAGTCAAGGGTTTTGCTATTCTGGAAAAGTCTTGGATGAACCTTCTGTAGTAACCAGCTAGTCCTAAAAACTGGCGTATGTGTTTCGGAGTTTTCGGGGTTTCCCACTTTTCAACAGTTTCTATCTTTGCCGGATCCACCTTAATACCTTCTTTGTTCACTATGTGACCGAGGAATTGAACTTCTTCCAACCAAAATGCACACTTTGAAAACTTAGCGTACAATTCTTCCTTCCTCAATACTTCTAACACCTTTCTCAAATGTTCACCGTGTTCTTAGTCATTCTTTGAGTAAATAAGTATGTCATCAATGAAAACAATGACAAACTTGTCAAGGTATGGTCCACACACTCGGTTCATAAGGTCTATGAACACAGCTGGTGCATTAGTTAAACCAAACGGCATGACCATAAACTCGTAATGACCGTAACGTGTTCTGAAAGCAGTCTTTGGAATATCATCTTCTTTCACCCGCATTTGATGATACCCGGAACGTAAGTCAATCTTTGAATAAACAGACGAGCCTTGTAGTTGATCAAATAAGTCATCGATTCTCCGTAGTGGGTAGCGGTTCTTGATGGTAAGTTTGTTCAACTCTCGGTAGTCGATACACAACCTGAATGTACCATCTTTCTTCTTGACAAACAAAACAGGAGCTCCCCATGGTGATGTGCTTGGTCGAATGAAACCACGCTCTAAAAGTTCTTGTAATTGGCTTTGCAGTTCTTTCATCTCGCTGGGTGCGAGTCTGTAAGGAGCACGAGCTATTGGTGCAGCTCCTGGTACAAGATCTATTTGAAATTCAACGGATCGATGTGGGGGTAATCCCGGTAATTCTTTCGGAAATACATCGGGAAATTCTTTTGCAATGGGAACATCATTGATGCTCTTTTCTTCAGTTTGTACTTTCTCGACGTGTGCTAGAACAGCATAGCAACCTTTTCTTATTAGTTTTTGTGCCTTCAAATTACTAATAAGATGTAGCTTCGTGTTGCCCTTTTCTCCGTACACCATTAAGGGTTTTCCTTTTTCTCGTATAATGCGAATTGCATTTTTGTAACAAACGATCTCCGCTTTCACTTCTTTCAACCAGTCCATACCGATTATCACATCAAAACTCCCTAACTCTACTGGTATCAAATCAATCTTAAATGTTTCGCTAACCAGTTTAATTTCTCGATTCCGACATATATTATCTGCTGAAATTAATTTACCATTTGCTAATTCGAGTAAAAATTTACTATCCAAAGGCGTCAATGGACAACTTAATTTAGCACAAAAATCTCTACTCATATAGCTTCTATCCGCACCCAAATCAAATAAAACGTAAGCAGATTTATTGTCAATAAGAAACGTACCCGTAACAAGCTCCGGGTCTTCCTGTGCCTCTGCCGCATTAATATTGAAAACTCTTCCACGGCCTTGTCCATTCGTGTTCTCCTGGTTCGGGCAATTTCTAATAATGTGGCCTGGTTTTCCACATTTATAACAAACTACATTGGCATAACTTGCTCCAATACTACTTGCTCCGCCATTACTCATTCCGACACCATTTGTTCCTTTCGTTCTATTAACCCCTGGTCCGTAGACCTCACACTTCGCCGCGCTATGACCATTTCTTTTACACTTGTTGCAAAATTTGGTGCAGAACCCCGAGTGATACTTTTCACACCTTTGGCATAGCTGCTTCTGATTGTTGTTGTTGCGGTTATTATTGTTGTTGGGATGATTGTTGTAGTTGTTGTTGCTGTTGTTGTTGTTATTGTTGGGCCGTTTGTTGTAGTTGCGATTGATGTTGCGATTGTTGGGATAATTGTTGCGATTATTGTTGTAATTGCTGTTGTTGTTGTATTGGTGATTCTTATCACCATTTTCCTCCCACTTTCTTTTGACTTGCTTCACATTGGCCTCTTCAGCAGTCTGTTCTTTAATTCTTTCTTCAATCTGGTTCACTAGTTTGTGAGCCATTCTACATGCCTGTTGTATAGAGGCGGGCTCGTGTGAACTTATATCTTCTTGGATTCTTTCCGGTAATCCTTTCACAAATGCGTCGATCTTCTCTTCCTCATCTTCGAATGCTCCCGGACACAATAGGCACAATTCTGTGAATCGTCTTTCGTACGTGGTAATATCAAATCCTTGGGTTCGTAACCCTCTAAGTTCTGTCTTGAGCTTATTGACCTCGGTTCTGGGACGGTACTTCTCGTTCATCAAGTGCTTGAATGCTGACCACGGTAGTGCGTACGCATCGTCTTGTCCCAGTTGCTCTAGATAGGTATTCCACCATGTTAACGCAGAACCTATGAAGGTATGCGTAGCGTACTTCACTTTGTCCTCTTCAGTACACTTACTTATGGCAAACACCGATTCGACCTTCTCGGTCCACCGTTTCAATCCGATCGGTCCTTCGGTTCCATCAAATTCCAAAGGTTTGCAGGCAGTGAATTCTTTGTAGGTGCATCCTACACGATTTCCTGTACTGCTAGATCCAAGGTTATTGTTGGTATGTAGCGCAGCCTGTACTGCGGCTATGTTTGAAGCTAGAAAAGTACGGAATTCCTCTTCATTCATATTCACGGTGTGTCGAGTAGTCGGTGCCATTTCCTTCAAAATAGTCAAATGGAACAAGTTAATCATACAAAATATTAAGAGTAGTTAATAGTATTTCGTAGCATAATATGAACTCATTTATAAAAGCTTTTTCTTCATATTAGCGTTTTATAAGTTTAAATTCGGGTAGTACCTACCCGTTAAGTTCATACTTAGTAGCTAATATACAATTCAACTACTACAATTCTATATGAAAAACTGATTATAATAATATTTCGCGTTCAAACTTTTATACAATATTTTACAAACTTACAATACCGCTTATTTTACATAAAGCATGAAATATAGCACACAATAACTTTGATACAAGATAGTTGTGAAGATAATTCTAGCTAGTACACAAGTCGTTCAGCAAAGGCAATAAAGACACGTAATTCATACGTCCAGAAACAAGTCATGCATTCTGGTTTAACTAGGACTACTTCCCATCCTTAGTCTTGTGCAACATAACCGTTATGGCCGTTGATAAGACAGCGTGTTGTAACGTCGTCAAAGGGACGAGGGTTACGTAATGTCCAACAGTCCCGTAATAATCTAAAAACCTCATTTCTTACCCCAATTACCGACTCCGTCACTTGTGGAAACGTTTTGTTTAATAGTTGTAGCCCGATGTTCTTGTTCTCACTTTGGTGAGAAGCGAACATTACTAATCCGTAAGCATAACATGCTTCTTTATGTTGCATGCTAGCCGCTTTTTCTAAATCACGAAGTCCAATATTCGGATATATTGAGTCAAAATAATTTCTTAACCCGTTGCGTAAAATAGCATTTGGGTTCCCCGCAATATATGCGTCAAAGTAAACACATCGTAACTTATGGGTTTCCCAATGTGATATCCCCCATCTTTCAAACGAAAGTCTCTTATAAACCAAGACATTCTTGGAACGTTCTTCGAATGTCTTACAAACTGATCTCGCCTTAAATAGTTGTGCCGAGGAATTCTGGCCGACTCTAGACAAGATTTCATCAATCATGTCTCCGGGTAGGTCTCTTAAAATATTGGGTTGTCTATCCATTTTGTGTTTTTAAACTGTAAAATAGATAAGAGTTAGATTCATAAAAAAATACTTATTAATACAAGCAATTTTTACATATATCATAAAGCATAAGAACACTATATTACATATATTACACCACACGAATACAACTATCTTATTCCGACTCGCTCGTTTCTTCTTCTTCGGTTTTGGTTCATTTTGCCAAGTTTCTAGGGATATATGATGTTCCCCTAATACGAGCCGTCGTTGTCCACATTGGTTTAGAAAAACCTGGTGGTTTAGAGGTTCCCGGGTCATTGTTACAACTTAAGAACTTCGGGGGTTGACGATACATATAAAGTTCATCGGGGTTGGAATTAGATTTCTCTATTTTTATGCCCTTTCCCTTATTATTTTCTTTTGCCTTTTTAAATTCAGTTGGGGTAATTTCTATAACATCATTGGAATTCTCGTCGGAATCCGATTCATCGGAGAATTGGTAATCCTCCCAATATTTTGCTTCCTTGGCGGAAACACCATTGACCATAATTAACCTTGGTCGGTTGGTTGAGGATTCTCTTTTACTTAACCGTTTTATTATTTCCCCCACCGGTTCCGATTCTTCTTCCAGTTCCGATTCTTCGTCCGATTTTGATTCTTCTTCCGGTTCCGACTCTTCTTCCGGTTCCTTTTCGGGAACTTGTGAATCAGTCCATGAATCATTCCAATTTACATTTGACTCTTCATTATTATTAGGTGAGTCAATGGGACTTGTTCTAGAGGTAGACATCTATCACATAATATCAAACACGTTAAGAGATTAATATATCACATAATATTCATATGTTAAAAATATATAGTTTCCAACAAAAATGTTAAGCAATCATTTTTAAAGAAAACACGGTCGAAGTCCAGAATCACTAATGCATCCTAACAAACTCGATAAGACACACTAATGCAAATTTTTTGGTTCTCTAAGACCAACGCTCTGATACCAACTGAAATGTCCCGTTCTTATTGATTAAAAACGTTCCATATTAATTGATTTCGTTGCGAGGTTTTGACCTCTATATGAGACGTTTTTCAAAGACTGCATTCATTTTTAAAACAAACCATAACCTTTATTTCATAGATAAAGGTTTTAAAAAGCTTTACGTAGATTATCAAATAATGATAATCTAAAATATCCTGTTTACACACGACCATTACATAATGGTTTACAATACAAAT
This sequence comes from Rutidosis leptorrhynchoides, assembly GCF_046630445.1. Lineage (NCBI taxonomy): Eukaryota > Viridiplantae > Streptophyta > Magnoliopsida > Asterales > Asteraceae > Rutidosis > Rutidosis leptorrhynchoides. Next base: position 14,132,067 of record NC_092334.1, read on the forward strand.
ATGTTACAACAAAATAAGTTTCTTGAATGCAGTTTTTACACAATATCATACAAGCATGGACTCCAAATCTCGTCCTTATTTAACTATGCGACAGCGGAAGCTCCTAATAATCACCTGAGAATAAACATGCTTAAAACGTCAACAAAAATGTTGGTGAGTTATAGGTTTAACCTATATATATCAAATCATAATAATAGACCACAAGATTTCATATTTCAATACACATCCCATACATAGAGATAAAAATCATTCATATGGTGAACACCTGGTAACCGACATTAACAAGATGCATATATAAGAATATCCCCATCATTCCGGGACACCCTTCGGATATGATATAAATTTCGAAGTACTAAAGCATTCGGTACTTTGGATGGGGCTTGTTGGGCCCGATAGATCTATCTTTAGGATTCGCGTCAATTAGGGTGTCTGTTCCCTAATTCTTAGATTACCAGACTTAATAAAAAGGGGCATATTCGATTTCGATAATTCAACCATAGAATGTAGTTTCACGTACTTGTGTCTATTTTGTAAATCATTTATAAAACCTGCATGTATTCTCATCCCAAAAATATTAGATTTTAAAAGTGGGACTATAACTCACTTTCACAGATTTTTACTTCGTCGGGAAGTAAGACTTGGCCACTGGTTGATTCACGAACCTATAACAATATATACATATATATCAAAGTATGTTCAAAATATATTTACAACACTTTTAATATATTTTGATGTTTTAAGTTTATTAAGTCAGCTGTCCTCGTTAGTAACCTACAACTAGTTGTCCACAGTTAGATGTACAGAAATAAATCGATAAATATTATCTTGAATCAATCCACGACCCAGTGTATACGTATCTCAGTATTGATCACAACTCAAACTATATATATTTTGGAATCAACCTCAACCCTGTATAGCTAACTCCAACATTCACATATAGAGTGTCTATGGTTGTTCCGAAATATATATAGATGTGTCGACATGATAGGTCGAAACATTGTATACGTGTCTATGGTATCTCAAGATTACATAATATACAATACAAGTTGATTAAGTTATGGTTGGAATAGATTTGTTACCAATTTTCACGTAGCTAAAATGAGAAAAATTATCCAATCTTGTTTTACCCATAACTTTTTCATTTTAAATCCATTTTGAGTGAATCAAATTGCTATGGTTTCATATTGAACTCTATTTTATGAATCTAAACAGAAAAGTATAGGTTTATAGTCGGAAAAATAAGTTACAAGTCGTTTTTGTAAAGGTAGTCATTTCAGTCGAAAGAACGACGTCTAGATGACCATTTTAGAAAACATACTTCCACTTTGAGTTTAACCATAATTTTTGGATATAGTTTCATGTTCATAATAAAAATCATTTTCTCTGAATAACAACTTTTAAATCAAAGTTTATCATAGTTTTTAATTAACTAACCCAAAACAGCCCGCGGTGTTACTACGACGGCGTAAATCCGGTTTTACGGTGTTTTTCGTGTTTACAGGTTTTAAATCATTAAGTTAGCATATCATATAGATATAGAACATGTGTTTAGTTGATTTTAAAAGTCAAGTTAGAAGGATTAACTTTTATTTGCGAACAAGTTTAGAATTAACTAAACTATGTTCTAGTGATTACAAGTTTAAACCTTCGAATAAGATAGCTTTATATGTATGAATCGAATGATGTTATGAACATCATTACTACCTTAAGTTCCTTGGATAAACCTACTAGAAAATAGAAAAATGGATCTAGCTTCAATGGATCCTTGGATGGCTCGAAGTTCTTGAAGCAGAATCATGACACGAAAACAAGTTCAAGTAAGATCATCACTTGAAATAAGATTGTTATAGTTATAGAAATTGAACCAAAGTTTGAATATGATTATTACCTTGTATTAGAATGATAACCTACTGTAAGAAACAAAGATTTCTTGAGGTTGGATGATCACCTTACAAGATTGGAAGTGAGCTAGCAAACTTGAAAATATTCTTGATTTTATGAAACTAGAACTTTTGGAATTTATGAAGAACACTTAGAACTTGAAGATAGAACTTGAGAGAGATCAATTAGATGAAGAAAATTGAAGAATGAAAGTGTTTGTAGGTGTTTTTGGTCGTTGTTGTATGGATTAGATATAAAGGATATGTAATTTTGTTTTCATGTAAATAAGTCATGAATGATTACTCATATTTTTGTAATTTTATGAGATATTTCATGCTAGTTGCCAAATGATGGTTCCCACATGTGTTAGGTGACTCACATGGGCTTCTAAGAGCTGATCATTGGAGTGTATATACCAATAGTACATACATCTAAAAGCTGTGTATTGTACGAGTACGAATACGGGTGCATACGAGTAGAATTGTTGATGAAACTGAACGAGGATGTAATTGTAAGCATTTTTGTTAAGTAGAAGTATTTTGATAAGTGTATTGAAGTCTTTCAAAAGTGTATAAATACATATTAAAACACTACATGTATATACATTTTAACTGAGTCGTTAAGTCATCGTTAGTCGTTACATGTAAGTGTTGTTTTGAAACCTTTAGGTTAACGATCTTGTTAAATGTTGTTAACCCAATGTTTATAATATCAAATGAGATTTTAAATTATTATATTATCATGATATTATCATGTATGAATATCTCTTAATATGATATATATACATTAAATGTCTTTACAACGATAATCGTTACATATATGTCTCGTTTAAAAATCATTAAGTTAGTAGTCTTGTTTTTACATATGTAGTTCATTGTTAATATACTTAATGATATGTTTACTTATCATAGTATCATGTTAACTATATATATATCCATATATATGTCATCATATAGTTTTTACAAGTTTTAACGTTCGTGAATCACCGGTCAACTTGGGTGGTCAATTGTCTATATGAAACATATTTCAATTAATCAAGTCTTAACAAGTTTGATTGCTTAACATGTTGGAAACATTTAATCATGTAAATATCAATCTCAATTAATATATATAAACATGGAAAAGTTCGGGTCACTACACCCCTGACCCTATTTGGGGGTGTGACACAATCATTTGAAACTTTCTCTACTATGCAGCGTATGGTTAAACCTAGACCAACCTTGCGTGACCTTTTTGCTCAGGCAGAAAGTCACGAGCTCCTTCTGTCCACAATGAAACCTGCGGTCCAATCACAAGCTGCTTTTGCCACTTCTTCTGATCGTACTCCATCTAATTATGCTCGTGGAAGGGGACGAGGTCGATCCAATAACTCCTCTAGCCGAGGTCGTGGTCGTGGTCGCTTCAATTATCCACATCCACCACACTGTCAATTATGCCGCAACAATGGGCATTATGCTTCTGCTTGTCCTGAATTACCATCTTATGCAAGTCGCACTCAATCTCTTGATGCTAATCTTGCACAAGCTTTTAACACAGCATGTCATGTCTCGAATGATTCCCCTGACTAGTATGTTGACTCAGGGGCCACGACTCACATGTCTCCGTCTACCTCTCACTTAGATTCATCTACTTCATATGCAGGTAAAGAAAAGGTCACTATTGGAGATGGATCTTCTTTGCCAATCTCCAATATTGGTTCTACTTCCTTTTCTAATGGTCTTAAATTATTAGATGTCCTTGTTGTGCCATTGCTTACTAAAAATTTTCTTTCTATCAGTAAATTAACTTCTGATAATCCTGCTGATATTTTATTTAATGATTCTGCTTTCCTTATTCAGAATCGTCACTCAAAGGCAATTCTCGCAACAGGAAGACGTGATCATGGATTATATGTGCTTGAGAGAGGGCAAAAGGCGTTTATTTCACATTTAAATTCTAGTTGTTTACAAGGATCTTTTGAATTATGGCATAGTCGTTTAGGGCATGTTTCTTTTGATATTATTTCTTTATTAAATAAACAAGGTCGGTTGTCGGTTTCATCCATATTACCGAAACCTGGTTTATGTTCTTCTTGTCAATTGTCAAAGAGTAAACGTTTACCTTTTAATATTAATGATAAGCGTTGTGATAAAGTTCTTGACTTGATACATTGTGATTTATGGGGACCTGCTCCCATTGTTTCTCAACATGGCTATCGTTATTATGTCATATTTGTTGATGATTACTCTCGATTTACCTGGTTTTATCCTCTCAAGCACAAATCCGACTTTTATGATGTATTCTGTAATTTCTTAAATTTAGTGCAGACACAATTTGGCACAAAGTTAAAAGCTTTTCAAAGTGATGGTGGCACTGAGTTTCTTAATAATCGTGTTCGTCAACTTCTCTCTAATAATGGAACACATCACATGATTTCCTGTCCGTACACTCCTCAGCAAAATGGACGGGCAGAACGCAAACATCGACATATAACTGAAACAAGTCTTGCTATGTTATTTAATGCTCATGCGCCTGTATCTTTATGGGTTGATGCTTTTAGCTCGGCAATTTATATTATTAATCGCTTGCCTACGGTTGTTCTTAACTCTATGTGTCCATATGAGTTATTATTCAAGACCATTCCTCATTATGATACTTTTCGTGTTTTTGGTTGTCTTGTTTATCCGTATCTCCGGGATTATTCACTGCACAAGCTTGCTCCCCGTAGCTTCCCATGTGTCTTCATTGGATACAGCTCTACTTACAAAGGTTATCGATGTCTAGAACTTTCTTCTGGCCGTGAATATGTTACCCGACATGCTCAATTTGATGAGATTAATTTTCCTTATTTAGGGACCTCGAGCAAAGTTGATCTTGGTAGTTTGAGCTACTCTAATTTTCTGGATTATGCATCTCCAAGCTCAATTACTTTGGTTTCTACATCTTCACCCACTACAGTTTCTAGTATGAATAAGTTGTCATCATGTTCATTATGTCCTGAACCATCTGTTTCGGCTACACTCTCGGATCCTACTCCGGTTGTCACAGATTTTGATTCCTCTTCACCTTCAGTAGTTACCGAGGCTTCTCAACCTTCTATCGAGCCTGCTTTTGACACCGAAGGTTCTGACACTCAACCTTCGGTGGTTTCAACAACTGCACCTGTTGTAACTCATCCCATGACTACACGATCCAAGGTTGGTATATTTTAAGCCTAAATATATTGTTGACATGGCACAATTCTCTTGCTCTCCACTTCATCATGCTTTGTTTACTACTCATGAACCAAAGGGGTTTAAGTCGGCATCTAAACATCCCGCTTGGTACCAAGCTATGCAAGAGGAGATTGATGCCTTACATGTGAATCGTACTTGGGATCTCGTTCCTCGACTGCCACAAGATAATATTGTTGGTTCAAAGTGGGTGTTCCGTACAAAATTTAATGCTAATGGTACTGTTGATCGACTTAAAGCTCGTCTTATTGTTCAAGGATTCACTCAAGTTCCTGGTCTTGATTATTCTGCAACTTTCAGTCCAGTTGTGAAAGCTTCAACCGTGCGTATTGTTCTTTCTTTAGCTATGCTTCATAAATGGCATTTACATCAACTAGATGTTAAAAATGCGTTCTTGAATGGTCATCTTACTGAAGATGTTCTTATGGAGCAACCTCCTGGTTTTATTGATCCTAGATTTCCGGGACATGTTTGTAAACTAAAGAAAGCCTTATATGGACTTAAGCAAGCTCCTAGTGCGTGGTTCCAACGGTTGAGTAATTTTCTTGTTCTCCTTGGTTTTACTTGTAGTCGTGCGGACCCTTCTTTGTTTGTTTATAAGAAGGGTACTTGTGTGCTTTATCTACTCGTTTATGTTGATGATATTATTCTTACTAGAAATAATTCTTCCATCATTGATGGCTTCATTACACGTCTTCATCAAGAATTTGCTATCAAAGATCTGGGAAAACGAAGCTATTTTCTAGGCCTCGAAGTCACCTATTCAGACTCAGGATTGTTTCTTAGTCAATCTAAATATGCATATGATATTTTAGTTCGTGCTCAGCTGCTGGATAGTAAACCTATTTCCACACCTCTACCAACTGCCGCTTCATTTACTACTGGTGGGATACCATTTGATGATCCCACTTATTATCGCTCGCTTGTTGGTGCTTTACAGTATCTCACTATTACTCGTCCAGACATCTCTTATGCGGTTAATCAAGTTAGTTAATTTCTTCAGGCTCCGACTCTTGATCATTTTCAGGCTGTAAAACGCATTATTCGTTATATTAAGTTATATTAAGGGCACGCTACATTATGGGTTGATTTTTCATCATTCTCCTAACACTTCCCTTCTTGGTTATTCTGATGCTGATTGGGCTCGCTGTATTGAAACATGAAGGTCCACTTATGGGTATTCTATCTTTCTTGGCGGTAATTTAGTTAGTTGGAGTGCTAAAAAGCAACAAACTGTTGCTCGGTCGAGCTGTGAATCTGAGTATCGGGCATTGGCAAACACTGCTGCTGAGATTGTCTTGATTACGCATCTTTTGCGTGAGCTTTATATATTGCCTCCTGATCGTCCGACTATTTTATGTGATAACAAAAGTGCCCTCTTTCTCAGTCAGAATCCTATTTCTCACAAATGATCTAAGCACATAGACATCGACTATCATTTTGTTCGTGAGTTGGTCTCTTATGGGAAGTTGTACACGAAATTTGTGCCTACACATCTCTAGCTCGCCGATATCTTCACAAAGAGTTTGCCGAGACCTTTGTTTGAGTCTTTTTGTTCCAAACTTCAAGTTGGTCCGCCACCTATTCGCTTGAGGGGGGGTATTAACAGTGATCTTGGTCACCAAGTCACCACCAAGACTTAGGGAACAAGAATTTGTATTTGTGTATTAAATTTATTTCCTTATGTATTTATTTGTATCCATATTTCATTCATTGTACTTATTATAAATAGTGGAATACAAAACCCAAAAGGGTGTGGGATTTTAACCCTAATAACAGCCATAAAACTTGCTAGTATATATACATAGAATTGGTCAAGAAAGCTACGGCCATGGGGTGTTAACATCTTTTATTTTATTTTTTTATTTTTTCAAATTTTTTTTATCTTATCTATAATTATATTAACTTAATTAATTTAAATAAGATGGGCTAAATATTATTTAAAAGGAAAATGATAAGTCCATGGACCATCCAAAATGGTTCGGCCTAGTTGGGCTAAGAATGGCCCAATTCTTCAACTTTTGATTTTTTTTTACATTGGCCCGAACGATTAAACGAGCGCGATCCGAGATAAATAATATTACGTGATTTATAATACGCGAGAAGAATAATAACTCATGAAATAAAATATAGAAATATTTTATTTTTATGAATGACATAGGAATGTAATATAAAAGAATTCGGATTTGGAAATCACGAATATATAATCGTTGGTTTAAAAACTGAGACGATTCATCGAATAAGACTGTTATACGTGAGAACGTACTAACACATAATCACACTTTTTCATTTAAAAATAATATAGGAAAGTTATTTAATTTATATAGAATATAATCTAGTCACATAAAATGACATGGCAAGGATATCAGTTAACGAAAGTTAAATACTTAATAGAAAAGGATAATGGAAAAAGTAGGGTCGTGACATTATGCACAACAATCTCAACTTGGTCAACACGTTTAGGAATTTCTTGGACACCTAGGCCCATTCGAAATCCATCCAACATTAATTCATCAAATTCGGCCTCAAGATCAAATTCTTCGCAAATAACAACTTGGTCAACATCCGTTGTGTCAACTTATAACAACTCATTCAAATATTTCTCTATATCATCTTCCACGATATCTATCTGGAAACACGTTTCAATACTTTTGGACTTAATGGGCTTGATAGGTGGTGGGTGCATTTCAATCATTACCCGTTTATCCCCCACATCCAAATTTAATTTATTTCTTTGGACCAAAATAATTGTGTCCGCGGTATTTAAAAACGGTCTTCCCAAAATTATCGGGACTTCTTTATCATCCGGCATGTCCAAGATGACAAAATCGACCGGGAACTTAATTTCACCAACTTCAACCACGAGGTCTTCGGCTATGTCGCTTGGTGTATCAAAAGTTTGGTTACCAAGTTTTAATCCCATCCTTGTAGGTTTTAGGTCCCCTAGGTTAAGTCTTTTGTTGAGAGAATAGGGCATCAAGTTGACACTTGCGCCCAAATCCGCGAGTGCATCATACACACCAGAGTTACCCATGCTACATGGTATTAAAAATTTACCCGGGTCACCCAATTTGGGAGGCATGTCTCGACTCTCTAAGATTTTGGAGCATTCCTCATGTAGGAACATAGCCGATGCCTCCTCAAATTTCCCTTTTGAGGATATGAGATTCTTGATGTAGCGTCCATAATTGTTACTTTCATTGAGTACTTGAGAAAGAGGCATGTCCACACTTATTTGCTTCAACATTTCTCCAAACTTTGACTCATGAAATTCATAATTCCCTTCTTCAAAGCTTGTGGCTATGGAATTCTTGGTGTATAGATCCTTGTTGGTGACGTCCCATTCTTTCTAGCTTCAACCCCCGGTGTCTTAACTTCTTTTGACTGGTTAAATTCACCCTCGGTAACCGGTGTTGGTGTATTAGTTTGGGTATTTGGAATAGATTTTTCTTCAAATATAACTTCAATGGAGTTGATATGCTCCATTGGAACATTTTTTGTGTTGTTGTTATTTAGGTTTTGTTGATTTGAATTTTAATTTTGTTTGTTGGTTCGGTTATTTTTGTTGTAATTGTTATTTGGGTTCACTTGTGTATTTGACGGTAAGGTTCCTTGAGCTCTCTCGCCCACTTGGCTTGGTAATCTTCTGACGGTACTCTCCAAGTTTTGAACGGAAGCTTGTTGGTGTCGAAGTTGTTGTTTTAAGAACTCATTCTCTTTAAGTAGATATGCTTCATTGGCTTCGGATTTCTTCACATAATTTTGTATCAGGTCTTCAATATGTCTAGAAGGTTGAGGTTGTTGGTTTTGATTGAAGTTTGAATTTTTGTTGGATTGGTTGTTGTATTGTTGGTTCGAATTTTGATTGTAACCTTGGTTTTGGTTGTAGCCTTGGTTACCTTGATTGTTGTAACTTGTGTTGTTTTGGTTGTTATATGATTGGTTGTTTTGATTGTAATTGGGTTGGTTGTTGTATGATTGATCGTTATTGTAGTTTCCTTTTGGTTTTGGTTGATGTTATAGGTACGATTTTGGTTGAATCCGGGTGGCGGATTTTGTTGAGGGTTGTAAGAAGCTTGCTTTTGATTCGGGTTTTGATTGTAATAGCCTTGATTGCCTTGGTAAGCGTTGTTGTTTTGGTTTTGAAGACCCACCTCTTTCATAACCTTGGTTGCCGATATAGTTAACATGTTCTTCCGAGTTCATTGGAATATCATCCAAATCAACTTAACTACATTGGTTCAATCTTGGAAGGTTTTTCGCTAGGTGAGGTCCTCCACATTGCTGACAACCGACTTGTATAGCAACAATGGACTTTTGCATCTCTTTATTGAAGGTTTGGAATTGATTGTTTAGGCTCGAAAGAGTGACTTTCCCATCTTCACTCTCTACTTGGGATACGTTTCGTCTCGGGTAATCACTTTGTGAGGAATTCCACTCATAAGTGTGATTTGACATATCTTATAAGAGTTGATAAGCCTCATTCGGTGACTTATACATAAAAATACCCCCCGCGGAAGAATCAAGAGTCGGCCTTGTTCTTTCGTTTGTACCTTGATAAAACGTGTTAACATACTCCTTCTTTGATAAACCATGTGGTGGACACGCCCTTAACATCTTTTTGAACCTTAACCATGCATCTTAAAGTGTCTCATCACCCCTTTGTTGAAATGCATGAATTTCCATTTTTAATCTCTCCCTCTTAGACGGTGGAAGAAGTGGTTAACGAAGGCATCACTTGACGTTTGAAACGTTCAAAATGAATCGGAAGACATATTTCTTAACCAAGAAGCGGCATCACCCTTGAGAGAAATGGGAAATGCCCGAAGTTTGAATGCATCATCGGTGACATTTTTGTATTTGTAAAAAACACAAATATCATTAAAGGCTTTGAGATGCGCGAATGCGTTTTCGTTCATTAGATCTTCATATTGCACATCTTTATGCATTGTGTCATAGTTGCCTCCAACTTTGAAATGTTCGGCATCGATGGGTGGTTTAGTAATGGCGGGTGCAACCATTGTTGGTGCAACTAGTCAATTATTCCACATGGGAGTGTCATTTGGATCTTCTATTGGGTTTTGGTTTTGAACCGGTGGTGGTCCCCCATCGGGTGGTGGTACTTCGGCCATATCTTCAATAAAGAACGGTAATACTTCTAAATTACTTTTTAAACCCTTTTCTTCTCGTCTCTTATATACCCCTTTGACTTGCTTTTCCGGATCAAAAAACGGATGTATAAACGCTTTGTCCTTTTGGGACCTCCTTTTCATTCACAACACAACCAAACAAGGGTTTTCCGAAACACAATAATATACAACAAAAAATGTAACTTTTGTGAAGATGGATCTTCACAAAAGGATCGAATAACCAAAAGATTTGACTCACACCAATTAAGCTAACCGCTCCCTAACAGCGGCGCTAGAAAGTTGATAAGCTTTTTCATACTTGCATTCTTTTAAAAAAATTTAAATTAATCTTGGACTCGACTAATATATGAACCAAAAAACATTAACCAAAAAATGAAATCAATACTAATGAATCAAAACATAGAAATCAGTCAAAACATCGACAAATTTGAGTATATTTTTTTTTTTGTTTTATTAGAAACAATTCCCAAAGAAAATAAAAAAAAAATGTTTTATGAGATCTGAACCTAATCAATCAACATACTAATCGAGAATCAGATTCGTCATCGTAATCAATCAATGCATCACCATGTTCATCGCAGTACCTGAAATTGTAACACAAAAACACATACGCTGATATAGCGATAACAACATACGTTGTATGAGTATTTCGCATTCATCACGCCGACAAGACGACCGTATAAACTTCACGCGGATTCGAGTATTGTGGTGTTAGTATACAAAATTTACACCGATTTGTGGAGAATAACGAAACGGATTTATTGTAAAAGTGTAGAGAGAGAAAGAAGATTTATGGTTTTCTTTTTAGTGTAGTAGAGATTAGTTATTTCTCTTAATGCCCTTAATTTAATCTGGCATCCTTCCCTCATACGTTCAAATCCAAAACCGTCCGTCCAACCTATTTAATATAACCGTAATATAAACTTCCAATGAACATAGACATAGCATATAATCGCCAAATCTTATTAGATAATCACCACTCCCAATTTTTTTATTGGATAAATCACCCCCGGGGATCACCAGATCCAATCTTCACTCAAAATATGATCAAGTTTATAATCTAACACATATGCTTCATCCGATGAGAGTGAAACTGGCCATCATAAACAACAAGAAGTCGACTTTATCAATAACAAGTGTTCGGAATTTATTTAAACCCTATTCTCTCCTAAAAATTCGGGGGAACTTGTTTCTCCCTCACAGCGGCGCTGGTAATCCTTCTCTTCTCCGGTAATTACAGGCGGGTTCAAACGCCGTTTCAGCATGGTTGGCAATACCCGCAACGTACCCTTGAAGGACGGGTGGTATTCCTTGGAACGACGAAACGATAAAACCTCACGGCGGAAGGTGGATGTCGAATTTAACAGCCGATTCAATAAGGACTTTCAATCCTTTTATGTTACCAATTTTCTCGATTATGCTGATGTACCTTCTCTATGGAAGGTTTTCGATAACTATGACTTTCTAGTCGATGTCTATATTGCTAAGAAACGGGCACGTTCAGGCAAACGTTTTGCCTTTATCAGGTTCATGGGTGTAAAACATGTCTTGGCAATGGAAAATTGGCTCGCTGATGTTTGGATGGGTAGTTTTCATTTGTTCGTTGAAGCTTCTAAATTTGATACTGCCGATTTCAAAAAATCTAAAGTATCACATCCTCCAAAACAATCGAGCGAACCTGTAAAAACCTCAAACTCCACTCCGGTTAATGTCTCGGAGAAGGTGGATCTGAAGGGGGTTGAAAACAAAGGCGAAACATCGTACGCTACCAAGGTTTCGGGTACAACACCATCGTTGAAGAAACTGCATATTGACGATTCTGATTTGATTCGGGTTAAGAGTGATGATCACATTATCATGGCAAAGGTAAAAGATTTTGGTGCTCTTTATACGATATATCTGATGTGTTTAGCTGCAGGATTTCATGATTTCAAGATACAATATCTGGGTGGCTATTGGATTTGGTTTAAATTCAGTTCTGGTACGAGTTGTGTGGCGTTTAGGGAGAATACTGACATCATGTCGTTATTTTCTTGTGTTAAAGAGGCATCAGATGATTTCATAGTTGATGAACGTATTGTTTGGATCGAACTAGCAGGGTTACCCACTTGTGCTTGGGGTACAAATGCTTGTAAAAAAGCAGCTTCAATGTTTGGTCGTTTTTTATTTTTTGAAGCTGATTGTAGAATTCCATTGTCTTTAGGGAGGGTGTGCATTGCTACTTATGCCAAGAAGCCGATTTCCACATCGGTCATTGTAGAGATTAATGGTAAAAACGTCGAAGTTGTTGGTCATGAGGTTGGAACTTGGGTTTTTGATATCGATTCTACTATTGATTCAGGAACAAGTGTAAAAAGTGAACCCGAGGCTGAGGATATTCTTAGCGAAGCTTCTGGTAACTCTTTTGTTAATGAAATGAAGTCGAACTCAGACCCTCTCAAAGAATTTATTGGAGTTAATTTAGGTGATAATTCTTATAAACAAGATGATATCAATAATGGTGAAGATTCTGTTAACAACTTTAAGGATGAGGTACCGGTAAACGTTGTTCAGGCGAGTGAAGAAAACATTACAGGATGTACGGAAGATGATTCTCATGTTGATAAACAGGAAGCTTACAAAAAGGTGCATGTTGATTCCGCAAGCTCTAGTAGATCATATTCCCCTGGATATACAGACGAACACAACAAAAGAATCGAGCAACAAGTTTCGGGATGTTCGGTTAATTGTTAAACTCCGTTCTCGATGATTAATCAAGAGTATAAAGCTAATGTTGGATTAGAATCACAAGAGCTAAGTGAAGATATTTTCGGGTTAGGCGAGCTTCTCGGTTACAATATTAAAGGGTGTCACTTTTTGAAGAATCGTGTTCGTGTTGATAGTGGTTTTATATGAAGATACTCTCGATTAATAGTTGCGGGTCAGATTTGTATGTGAAGAGACAATGGATTAAGGAATTATGTGTAACGTGGAAGATTCAGTTTTTGGGAATCCAGGAGACTAAAATGTCTCGGCTCAAAATGTTTAGACTTCGATCTTTATGGGGTAACTCTAACTTTGATTACGCGTTGTCTTTGTCTCGAGGTTTTTGCGGGTGGTATTGTTTCATTGTGGGATCCTAACGCTTTCGTAAAGAGTGGCTTGTGGTGTGATGATAATTTTATTATTGTTAAGGGTACATGGTTACGGGAAAACTTGGAGGTGTTCATGGTTAACGTTTATGCGCCTCAATCTCTATCGGACAAAGTAATATTGTGAGATAAGTTATCTAATTTCATGATTTCACATTCGGGTGACTACATTCTTATGGGTGATTGGAATGCGGTTAGAGTTAATGAAGAGCGATGCGGCACCGATTTTTGCCATCATGATGCTAGGGTATTCAACGATTTTATTGACTCGAATTCTTTGTATGAAGTTCCTCTCGGTGGCTTGCAATTCACATAGCGTAACAAGGCGGGTAATAAACTTAATAAGTTGGATAGATTTTTCATTACTAACAATGTTTTAAATGTTGTTGATGACTTGAAAGGTTCGGTGTTGGCTCAGGGATATTCGGATCATTCACCTATTTTACTTTTCAAAGATAAGGTAGACTTCGGCCCTACGTATTTCAAGATCTTCGAATCATGGTTTGCCCGTCCTGATTTTGAAGATACGGTTCGAAATGCTTGGAGTGATATTGTTGATCGTGATATGGATATTGTGGCCAAATTTCGTGTTTTGAAAGCTCGTTTGAAAAGTTGAATTCACGCTTCGAGATCAACCGAGGCCTCTCGTTTAAAAGAGATCGTGAATAAGATTAATGATATTGACATTGCTATTGATGCAGGTATTGCTGATGAGGTCTTGATTAATGATCGTAATAATTTGTGTAACGAAAGGGACGACATCTCCAAATTGGTTAATCTAGACGTTTTACAAAAATCTAGAGTCAAATGGGACGTAGAAGGCGACAAAAATTCTAAGTTTTTTCACTGTTCATTGAAACACAAAAGAGGATCTCAACAGATTCAAGGCTTGATGGTGGACGGTTCTTGGATAGTAGACCCGAATCGCATCAAAGAAAAGTTTCATGATCACTTCAAAGAAAAGTTTGACTCTCATTATTCTGGTGCTGATTTTTTGCATGTGGACCCGCATTATAAACTTAGTGTTGATGAAGCTAAATTTCTCGAAAGAGATGTAGACGATGTTGAAATTAAACGTGCAGTTTGGGATTGCGGTAGTTCTAAAGCGCCTGGGCCAGATGGTATTTCTTTTCGCTTTATCAAATTTTTTTGGGACATTTTTCAGGTTGAGATTGCAAAGGTATTCGAGCTTTCTTCTCGTCGTGTTCAATGCCTCATGGAGCGAAATCAACATTTTTTTCTCTTATTCCGAAGATTCACAACCCGGTTCGTATCACAGATTTTTGCCCGATCTCCTTGGTGGGTTTCTTCTACAAGATTGTAACAAAAATTCTCACTAATCGCTTACTACATGTGATAGACAAGTTAATAAGTCCCGTTCAGTCTGCTTTTATTTCAGGTTGTCAGATTTGTAGTGACCCGAACTTTTCCATGTTTATATATATATTAAATGAAATTTTTATTTACATGATTAAGTGTTTCCAACATGTTAAGCAATCAAACTTGTTAAGACTTGATTAATTGAAATAGGTTTCATATAGACAATTGACCACCCAAGTTGACCGGTGATTCACGAACGTTAAAACTTGTAAAAATTATATGATGACATATATATGGTTATATATATAGTTAACATGATATTATGATAAGTAAACATATCATTAAGTATATTAACAATGAACTTCATTTGTAAAAACAAGACTACTAACTTAATGATTTTGAAACGAGACATATATGTAACGATTATCTTTGTAACGACATTTAATGCATATATATCATATTAAGAGATATTCGTACATCATAATATCATGATAATATAATAATTTAAAATCTCATTTGATATTATAAACATTGGGTTAACAACATTTAACAAGATCGTTAACCTAAAGGTTTCAAAACAACACTTACATGTAACGACTAACGATGACTTAACGACTCAGTTAAAATGTATATACATGTAGTGTTTTAATATGTATACATACACTTTTGAAAGACTTCAAGACACTTATCAAAATACTTCTACTTAACAAAAATGCTTACAATTACATCCTCGTTCAGTTTCATCAACAATTCTACTCGTATGCACCCGTATTCGTACTCGTACAGTACACAGCTTTTAGATGTATGTACTATTAGTATATACACTCCAATGATCAGCTCTTAGTAGCCCATGTGAGTCACCTAACACATGTGGGAACCATCATTTGGCAACTAGCATGAAATATCTCATAAAATTACAAAAATATGAGTAATCATTCATGACTTATTTACATGAAAACAAAATTACATATCCTTTATATCTAATCCATACACCAATGACCAAAAACACCTACAAACACTTTCATTCTTCAATGTTCTTCATCTAATTGATCTCTCTCAAGTTCTATCTTCAAGTTCTAAGTGTTCTTCATAAATTCTACAAGTTCTAGTTTCAAAAAATCAAGAATACTTCCAAGTTTGCTAGCTTACTTCCAATCTTGTAGAGTGATCATCCAACCTCAAGAAATCTTTCTTATTTATAGTAAGATATCTTTCTAATATAAGGTAATACTCATATTCAAACTTTGATTCAATTTCTATAACTATAACAATCTTATTTCGAGTGGAAATCTTACTTGAACTTGTTTTCGTGTCATGATTCTACTTCAAGAACTTTCAAGCCATCCAAGATCCTTTGAATCTAGATCCATTTGTCTCTTTTCCAGTAGGTTTATCCACAAAACTTGAGGTAGTAATGATGTTCATAACATCATTCTATTCATACATATAAAGCTATCTTATTCGAAGGTTTAAACTTGAAATCACTAGAACATAGTTTAGTTAATTCTAAACTTGTTCGCAAATAAAAGTTAATCCTTCTAAATTGACTTTTAAAATCAACTAAACACATTTTCTATATCTATATGATATGCTAACTTAATGATTTAAAACCTGGAAACACGAAAAACACCGTAAAACTGGACATACGCCGTCGTAGTAACACCGCGGGCTGTTTTGGGTTTGATAATTAAAAACTATGATAAACTTTGATTTAAAAGTTTTTCTTCTGGGAAAATGATTTTTCTTATGAACATGAAACTATATCCAAAAATCATGGTTAAACTCAAAGTGGAAGTATGTTTTTCAAAATGGTCATCAAGACGTCGTTCTTTCGACTGAAATGACTACCTCTTACAAAAATGACTTGTAACTTATATTTCTGACTATAAGCCTATACTTTTTCTGTTTAGATTCATAAAATAGAGTTCAATATGAAACCATAGCAATTTGATTCACTCAAAACGGATTTAAAATGAAGAAGTTATGGGTAAAACAAGATTGGATAATTTTTTTTTATTTTTGTAGCTACGGGAAATATTAACAATTCTATACAAATCATATCCTAGCTAACTTATATTGTATTATACATGTATTCTAATATATTATGTAATCTTGGGATACCATAGACACGTATGCAAATGTTTTGATATATCATATCGACCCATGTATATATATTATTTGGAACAACCATAGACACTCTATATGCAGTAATGTTGGAGTTAGCTATACAGGGTTGAGGTTGATTCCAAAAATATATATACTTTGAGTTGTGATCTAGCCTGAGACGTGTATACACTGGGTCGTGGATTGATTCAAGATAATATATATCGATTTATTTCTGTACATCTAACTGTGGACAACTAGTTGTAGGTTACTAACGAGGACAGCTGACTTAATAAACTTAAAACATCAAAATGTATTAAAAGTGTTGTAAATATATTTTGAACATACTTTGATATATATGTACATATTTGTTATAGGTTCGTGAATCGACTAGTGGCCAAGTCTTACTTCCCGACGAAGTAAAAATCTGTGAAAGTGAGTTATAGTCCCACTTTTAAAATCTAATATTTTTAGGATGAGAATACATGCAGGTTTTATAAATGATTTACAAAATAGACACAAGTACGTGAAACTACATTCTATGGTTGAATTATCGAAATCGAATATGCCCCTTTTTATTAAGTCTGGTAATCTAAGAATTAGGGAACAGACACCCTAATTGACGCGAATCCTAAAGATAGATCTATTGGGCCTAACAAACCCCATCCAAAGTACCAGATGCTTTAGTACTACGAAATTTATATCATATCCGAAGGGTGTCCCGGAATGATGGGGATATTCTTATATATGCATCTTGTTAATGTCGGTTACCAAGTGATCACCATATGAATGATTTTTATCTCTATGTATGGGATGTATATTGAAATATGAAATCTTGTGGTCTATTGTTACGATTTGATATATATAGGTTAAACCTATAACTCACCAACATTTTTGTTGATGTTTTAAGCATGTTTATTCTCAGGTGATTATTAAGAGCTTCCGCTGTCGCATACTTAAATAAGGTCAAGATTTGGAGTCCATGCTTGTATGATATTGTGTAAAAACTGCATTCAAGAAACTTATTTCGTTGTAACATATTTGTATTGTAAACCATTATGTAATATGTAACACCGGCCATTTTTTATTTTTTTTTTCAAACACACAGCGGAAGACTTTATTTACAAACACTATATATGTCACGTCATTACATTAATCCGTGTAATTACGTTTAAGTTTACACAACGGTGTTACGTTATTACAAAACATTATTTATACAAAAGTCCACATCAGAGTTGTAGTGACCCGAACTTTTTCGAACCTTTCTATGATTATATGTTTAATGAAAACTATATTTACATGATTAAATGTTTCCAACATGTTAAGCAATAAAACTTGTTAAGACTTGATTAATTGAAATATGTTTCATATAGACAATTGACCACCCAAGTTGACCGGTGATTCACGAACGTTAAAACTTGTAAAAACTATACGATGACATATATATGGTTATATATATAGTTAACATGATTTTATTATAAGTATGTATCTCATTAGGTATTTTAACAATGAGTTATATACATAAAAATGCGACTATTAATTTAAGAAACTCGAAAACGATATATATAACGATTATCGTTATAACAACGTCTTACTAGGTACATATGAATCATATTAAGATATTGATACACTTGGTTAATTATGTTAAATGATAAGTAAATATATAATTAAGTGTATTAAAAATGAAATACATATGTAAAAATAAGACTACTAACTTAATGATTTCGAAACGAGACATATATGTAACGATTTTCGTTATAACGACATTTAACTGTATATATATCATACTAAGATATATTATATATCATAATATCATGATAATATAACAATTTAACATTTCATTTTTTATAATAAACAATGGGTTAACAACATTCAACAAGATCGTTAACCTAAAGGTTTCAAAACAACATTTACATGTAACGACTAACGATGACTTAACGACTCAGTTAAAATGTATATACATGTAGTGTTTTAATATGTATTCATATACTTTTGAAAGACTTCAAGACACTTATCAAAATAATTCTACTTAACAAAAATGCTTACAATTACATCCTCGTTCAGTTTCATCAACAATTTTACTCGTATGCACCCGTATTCGTACTCGTACAATACACAGCTTTTAGATGTATGTACTATTGGTATATACACTCCAATGATCAGCTCTTAGAAGTCCATGTAAGTCACCTAACACATGTGGGAACCATCATTTGGCAACTAGCATGAAATATCTCATAAAATTACAAAACTATGAGTAATCATTCATGACTTATTTACATGAAAATAAAATTACATATCCTTTATATCTAATCCATACAACAACGACCAAAAACACCTACAAACACTTTTATTCTTCAATTTTATTCATCTAATTGATCTCTCTCAAGTTCTATCTTCAAGTTCTAAGTGTTCTTCATAAATTCCAAAAGTTCTAGTTTCATAAAATCAAGAATACTTCCAAGATTGCAAGTTTACTTCCAAGTTTTCTAAATCCATTCCAAGTAATCATCCAAGATCAAGAAACCTTTGTTACTTACAGTAGGTTATCTTTCTAATACAAGGTAATAATCATATTCAAACTTTAATTCAATTTCTATAACTATAACAATCTTATTTCGAGTGGAAATCTTACTTGAAATTGTTTTCGTGTCATGATTCTGCTTCAAGAACTTTCAAGCCATCCAAGGATCCGTTGAAGCTAGATCCATTTTTCTCTTTTACAGTAGGTTTATCCAAGGAACTTAAGGTAGTAATGATGTTCATAACATCATTTGATTCATACATAAAAAGCTATCATATTCGAAGTGGTAAACTAGTAATCACTAGAACATAGTTTAGTTAATTCTAAACTTGTTTGCAAATAAAGTTAATCCTTCTAACTACACTTTTAAAATCAACTATACACATGATCTATATCTATATGATATGCTAACTTAATGATTTAAAACCCGGAAACACGATAAACACCATAAAACCGGATTTACGCCGTCGTAGTTACAACCGGGGGCTGTTTTGGTTTGGATAATTAAAACTATGAAAAACTTTGATTTAAAAGATATACTTCTGGGAAAATGATTTTTATTATGAACATGAAACCATATCCAAAAATCATGGTTAAACTCAAAGTGAAAGTATTTTTTTCAAAACAGTCATCAAGATGTCGTGCTTTCGACGGAAATGACTACCTCTTTCAAAAACGACTTGTAACTTGTATTTCCGACTATAAACCTATACCTTTTCTGTTTAGTTTCATAAAGTCAAGTTCAATACAAAACCGTGGCTGCTTAAATCACTCAAAACGGATTAGAAACGAATAAATGGCGAGCAAACCAAATTGGTAAAAACTACTCATTTTAGCTACGTGAAAATTGGTAACAAATCTATTCCAACCATAACTTAATCAACTTGTATTGTATATTATGTAATCTTGAGATACCATAGACACATATACAATGTTTCGACCTATCATGTCGACACATCTATATATATTTCGGAACAACCATAGACACTCTATATGTGAATGTTGGAGTTAGCTATACAGGGTTGAGGTTGATTCCAAAATATATATAGTTTGAGTTGTGATCAATAATGAGATACGTATACACTGGGTCTTGGATTGATTCAAGATAATATTTATTGATTTATTTCTGTACATCTAACTATAGACAACTAGTTGTAGGTTACTAACGAGGACAGCTGACTTAATAAACTTAAAACATCAAAATGTATTAAAAGTATTGTAAATATATTTTGAACATACTTTGATATATATGTATATATTGTTATAGGTTCGTGAATCAACCAGTGGCCAAGTCTTACTTCCCGACGAAGTAAAAAAATCTGTGAAAGTGAGTTATAGTCCCACTTTTAAAATCTAAGATTTTTGGGATGAGAATACATGCAGGTTTTATAAATGATTTACAAAATAGACACAAGTACGTGAAACTACATTCTATGGTTGAATTATCGAAATCGAATATGCCCCTTTTTATTAAGTCTGGTAATCTAAGAATTAGGGAACAGACACCCTAATTGACGCGAATCCTAAAGATAGATCTATTGGGCCTAACAAACCCTATCCAAAGTACTGGATGCTTTAGTACTTCGAAATTTATATCATATCCGAAGGGTGTCCCGGAATGATGGGGATATTCTTATATATGCATCTTGTTAATGTCGGTTACCAGGTGTTCACCATATGATTGATTTTTATCTCTATGTATGAGATGTGTATTGAAATATGAAATCTTGTGGTCTATTGTTACGATTTGATATATATAGGTTAATCCTATAACTCACCAACATTTATGTTGACGTTTAAAGCATGTTTATTCTCAAGTGAATACTAAGAGCTTCCGCTGTTGCATACTAAAATAAGGACAAGATTTGGAGTCCATGTTTGTATGATATTGTGTAAAAACTGCATTCAAGAAACTGATTTCGATGTAACATATTTGTATTGTAAACCATTATGTAATGGTCGTGTGTAAACAGGATATTTTAGATTATCATTATTTGATAATCTACGTAAAGCTTTTTAAACCTTTATTTTGGAAATAAAGGTTATGGTTTGTTTTAAAAATGAATGCCGTCTTTGAAAAACGTCTCATATAGAGGTCAAAACCTCGCAACGAAATCAATTAATATGTAACTTTTTAATCAATAAGAACGGGACATTTCAGTTGGTATCAGAGCGTTGGTCTTTGCATTAGTGTGTCTTATCGAGTTTGTTAGGATGCATTAGTGAGTCTGGACTTCGACCGTGTTTACTTGAAGAAAAAAAATTGCTTAACAAATTTTGTTGGAAACTATATATTTTTAACATGTGAATATTATGTGATATATTAACCTCTTAATGTGTTTGATATTATGTGATAGATGTCTACCTCTAGAACAAGTCCCATTGACTCACCTAATAATAATGAAGAGTCAAATGTAAATTGGAATGATTCGTGGACTGATTCACAAGTTCCCGAAGAGGAACCGGAAGAAGAGTCGGAACCGGAAGAAGAATCGGAACCGGAAGAAGAATCGGAACTGGAAGAAGAAATAGAACCAGTGGGGGAAATAATAAAACGGTTAAGTAGAAGAAAATCCTCAACCAACCGACCAAAGTTAATTATGGTCAATGGGGTTTCCGCCAAGGAAGCAAAGTATTGGGAGGATTACCAATTCTCCGATGAATCGGATCCTGACAAGGATTCCGATGATGTTATAGAAATTATCCCAACACAATTTAATAAGGCAAAAGAGAACAATAAGGGAAAGGGCATAAAAATAGAGAAATTTGATTCCAAACCCGATGAACTTTATATGTATCGTCAACACCCGTATATCTTAAGTTGTGACAATAACCCGGGAACCTCTAAACCACCAGGTTTTTCTAAACCAATGTGGAAAACGACGGCTCGTATTAGGGGAACATCATATATCCCTAGAAACTTGGCAAAATGAACCAAAACCGAAGAAGAAGAAACTAGCGAGTCGGAATAAGATAGTTGTATTCGTGTGGTGTAATATATGTAATATAGTGTGCTTATGCTTTATGATATATGTAAAAATTGCTTGTATTAATAAGTATTTTTTTTATGAATCTAACTCTTGTCTATTTTACAGTATAAAAACACAAAATGGATAGACAACCCAATATTTTAAGAGACCTACCCGGAGACATGATTGATGAAATCTTGTCTAGAGTCGGTCAGAATTCTTCGGCACAACTATTTACGACGAAATCAGTTTGTAAGACATTCGAAGAACGTTCCAAGAATGTCTTGGTTTATAAGAGACTTTCGTTTGAAAGATGGGGGATATCACATTGGGAAACCCATAAGTTACGATGTGTTTACTTTGACGCATATATTGCGGGGAACCCAAATGCTATTTTACGCAGCGGGTTAAGAAATTATTTTGACTAAATGTATCCGAATATAGGACTTCATGATTTAGAAAAAGCGGCTAACATGCAACATAAAGAAGCATGCTATGCTTACGGGTTAGTAATGTTCGCTTCTCACCAAAGTGAGAACAAGAACATCGGGCTACAACTATTAAACAAAACGTTCCCACAAGTGACGGAGTCGGTAATTGGGGTAAGAAATGAGGTTTTTAGGTTATTACGAGACTGTTGGTCATTACGTAACCCTCGTCCCTTTGACGACGTTACAACACGCTGTCTTATCAACGGCCATAACGGTTATGTTCCACAAGACCAAGGATGGGAAGTAGTCCTAGTAAAACCCGAATGCATGACTTGTTTCTGGACGTATGAATTACGTGTCTTTATTGCCTTTGCTGAACGACTTGTGAACTAGCTAGAATTATCTTCACAACCATCTTGTATCAAATTTATTGTGTGCTATATTTCATGCTATATGTAAAATAAGCGGTATTGTAAGTTTGTAAATATTGTGTAAAAGTTTGAACGCGAAATATTATTATAATCAGTTTTTCATATAGAATTGTAGTAGTTGAATTGTATATTAGCTACTAAGTATGAACTTAACAGGTAGGTACTACCCGAATTTAAATTTATAAAACGCTAATATGAAGAAAAAGCTTTTATAAATGAGTTCATATTATGCTACGAGATACTATTGACTACTTTTAATATTCTGTATGATTAACTTGTTTCATTTGACTATTTTGAAGGAAATGGCACCGACTACTCGACACACCGTGAATATGAATGAAGAGGAATTCCGTACTTTTCTAGCTTCAAACATAGCCGCAGTACAGGCTGCGCTACATACCAACAATAACCTTGGATCTAGCAGTACAGGAAATCGTGTAGGATGCTCCTACAAAGAATTCACTACCTGCAAACCTTTGGAATTTGATGGAACCGAAGGACCGATCGGATTGAAACGGTGGACCGTGAAGGTCGAATCGGTGTTTGCCATAAGTAAGTGTACTGAAGAGGACAAAGTGAAGTACGCTACGCATACCTTCACAGGTTCTGCGTTAACATGGTGGAATACCTATCTAGAGCAAGTGGGACAAGATGATGCTTACGCACTACCGTGGTCAGCATTCAAGCACTTGATGAATGAGAAGTAACGTCCCAGAACCGAGGTCAATAAACTCAAGACAGAACTTATAGGGTTACGAACCCAAGGATTTGATATTACCACGTACGAAAGACGATTCACAGAATTGTGCCTATTGTGTCCGGGAGCGTTCGAAGATGAGGAAGAGAAGATCGACGCGTTTGTGAAAGGATTACCGGAAAGAATCCAAGAAGATATAAGTTCACACGAGCCCGCCTCCATACAACGGGCATGTAGAATGGCTCACAAACTAGTGAACCAGATTGAGGAAAGAATTAAAGAACAGACGGCTGAAGAGGCCAATGTGAAGCAAGTCAAAAGAAAGTGGGAGGAAAACGGTGATAAGAATCACCAATACAACAACAACAGCAATTACAATAATAATCGCAACAATTATCCCAACAATCGCAACATCAATCGCAACTACAACAATCATTCCAACAACAATAACAACCGCAACAACAACAACAATCAGAAGCAGCTATGCCAAAGATGTGAAAAGTATCACTCGGGGTTTTGCACCAAATTTTGCAACAAGTGTAAAAGAAATGGTCATAGCGCGGTGAAGTGTGAGGTCTACGGACCAGGGGTTAACAGAACGAAAGGAACAAATGGTGTCAGAACGAGTAATGGCGGATCAAGTAGTGTCGGAGCAAGTTATGCCAATGTAGTTTGTTATAAATGTGGAAAACTGGGCCATATTATTAGAAATTGCCCGAACCAGGAGAGCTCGAATGGACAAGGCCGCGGAAGAGTTTTCAATATTAATGCGGCAGAGGCACAGGAAGACCCGGAGCTTGTTACGGGTACGTTTCTTATTGACAATAAATCTGCTTACGTTTTATTTGATTCGAGTGCGGATAGAAGCTATATGAGTAGAGATTTTTGTGCTAAATTAAGTTGCCCATTGACGCCTTTGGATAGTAAATTTTTACTCGAATTAGCATATGGTAAATTAATTTCAGCAGATAATATATGTCGGAATCGAGAAATTAAACTGGTTAGCGAAACATTTAAGATTGACTTGATACCAGTAGATTTAGGGACTTTTGATGTGATAATCGGTATGGACTGGTTGAAAGAAGTGAAAGCAGAGATCGTTTGTTACAAAAATGCAATTCGCATTATACGAGAAAAAGGAAAACCCTTAATGGTGTACGGAGAAAAGGGCAACATGAAGCTACATCTTATTAGTAATTTGAAGGCACAAAAACTAATAAAAAAGGTTGCTATGCTGTTCTAGCACACGTCGAGAAAGTACAAACTGAAGAAAAGAGCATCAATGATGTTCCCGTCGCAAAAGAATTTCCCGATGTATTTCCGAAAGAATTACCGGGATTACCCCCACATCGATCCGTTGAATTTCAAATAGATCTTGTACCAGGAGCTGCACCAATAGCTCGTGCTCCTTACAGACTCGCACCCAGCGAGATGAAAGAACTGCAAAGCCAATTACAAGAACTTTTAGAGCGTGGTTTCATTCGACCAAGCACATCACCGTGGGGAGCTCCTGTTTCGTTTGTCAAGAAGAAGGATGGTACATTTAGGTTGTGTATTGACTACAGAGAGTTGAACAAACTTACCATCAAAAACCGTTATCCACTGCCGAGAATTGACGACTTATTTGATCAACTACAAGGCTCGTCTGTTTATTCAAAGATTGACTTACGTTCCGGGTATCATCAAATGCGGGTGAAAGAAGATGATATTCCAAAGACTGCTTTCAGAACACGTTACGGTCATTACGAGTTTATGGTCATGCTGTTTGGATTGACTAACGCACCAGCTGTGTTCATGGACCTTATGAACCAAGTGTGTGGGCCATATCTTGACAAGTTTGTCATTGTTTTCATCGATGACATACTTATTTACTCAAAGAATGACCAAGAACACGGTGAACATTTGAGAAAGGTGTTAGAAGTATTGAGGAAGGAAGAATTGTACGCTAAGTTTTCAAAGTGTGCATTTTGGTTGGAAGAAGTTCAATTCCTCGGTCACATAGTGAACAAAGAAGGTATCCAGGTGGACCCGGCAAAGATCGAAACCGTTGAAAAGTGGGAAACCCCAAAAACTCCGAAGCATATACGTCAATTTTTAGGATTGGCTGGTTACTACAGAAGATTCATCCAAGATTTCTCCAAAATAGCAAAACCCTTGACTGCATTAACGCATAAAGGGAAGAAATTTGAATGGAAGGATGAACAAGAGAAGGCGTTTTAATTATTAAAGAAAAAGCTAACTACGGCACCTATATTGTCATTGCCTTAAGGGAATGATGATTTTGTGATTTATTGTGACGCATCAAAGCAAGGTCTCGGTTGCGTATTAATGCAACGGACGAAGGTGATTGCTTATGCGTCTAGACAATTGAAGATTCACGAGCAAAATTATACGACGCATGATTTGGAATTAGGCGCGGTTGTTTTTGCATTAAAGACTTGGAGGCACTACTTATATGAGGTCAAAATTATTATATATACCGACCACAAAAGTCTTCAACACATATTTAATCAGAAACAACTGAATATGAGGCAGCGTAGGTGGATTGAATTGTTGAATGATTACGACTTTGAGATTCGTTACCACCTGGGGAAGGCAAATGTGGTAGCCGACGCCTTGAGCAGAAAGGACAGAGAACCCATTCGAGTAAAATCTATGAATATAATGATTCACAATAACCTTAATACTCAAATAAAGGAGGCGCAACAAGGAGTTTTAAAAGAGGGAAATTTAAAGGATGAAATACCCAAAGGATCAGAGAAGCATCTTAATATTCGGGAAGACGGAACCCGGTATAGGGCTGAAAGGATTTGGGTACCAAAATTTGGAGATATGAGAGAAATGGTACTTAGAGAAGCTCATAAAACCAGATACTCAATACATCCTGGAACGAGGAAGATGTACAAGGATCTTAAGAAACATTTTTGGTGGCCAGGTATGAAAGCCGATATTGCTAAATATGTAGGAGAATGTTTGACGTGTTCTAAGGTCAAATCTGAACATCAGAAACTATCAGGTCTACTTCAACAACCCGAAATCCCGGAATGGAAATGGGAAAACATTACCATGGATTTCATCACTAAATTGCCAAGGACTGCAAGTGGTTTTGATACTATTTGGGTAATAGTTGATCGTCTCACCAAATCAGCACACTTCCTGCCAATAAGAGAAGATGACAAGATGGAGAAGTTAGAACGACTGTATTTGAAGGAAGTCATCTCCAGACATGGAATACCAATCTCTATTATCTCTGATAGGGATGGCAGATTTATTTCAAGATTCTGGCAGACATTACAGCAAGCATTAGGAACTCGTCTAGACATGAGTACTGCCTATCATCCACAAACTGATGGGCAGAGCGAAAGGATGATACAAACGCTTGAAGACATGCTACGAGCATGTGTTATTGATTTCGGAAACAGTTGGGATCGACATCTACCATTAGCAGAATTTTCCTACAACAACAGCTACCATTCAAGCATTGAGATGGCCCCATTTGAAGCACTTTATGGTAGAAAGTGCAGGTCTCCAATTTATTGGAGTGAAGTGGGGGATAGACAGATTACGGGTCCCGAGATAATACACGAAACTACTGAGAAGATCATCCAAATTCAACAACGGTTGAAAACCGCCCAAAGTCGACAAAAGAGCTACGCCGACATTAAAAGAAAAGATATAGAATTTGAAATTAAAGAGATGGTCATGCTTAAGGTTGCACCTTGGAAAGGTGTTGTTCGATTTGGTAAACGAGGGAAATTAAATCGAAGGTATATTGGACCATTCAAGATTATAGATCGGGTCGGACCAGTAGCTTACCAACTGGAGCTACCTCAACAACTCGCGACTGTACATAACACTTTCCATGTCTCAAATTTGAAGAAATGTTTTGCTAAAGAAGATCTCACTATTCCGTTGGACGAAATCCAAATCAATGAAAAACTTCAATTCATTGAAGAACCCGTTGAAATAATGGATCGTGAGGTTAAAAGACTTAAACAAAACAAGATACCAATTGTTAAGGTTCGATGGAATGCTCGTAGAGGACCCGAGTTCACCTGAGAGTGTGAAGATCAGATGAAGAAGAAGTACCCGCACTTATTTCCAGAAGATGAGCCAACACCTCCAATCGCTTAAAATTTCGGGACGAAATTTATTTAACGGGTAGGTACTGTAGTGACCCGAACTTTTCCGAACCTTTCTATGATTATATGTTTAATGAAAACTATATTTACATGATTAAATGTTTCCAACATGTTAAGCAATCAAACTTGTTAAGACTTGATTAATTGAAATAGGTTTCATATAGACAATTGACCACCCAAGTTGACCGGTGATTCACGAACGTTAAAACTTGTAAAAACTATACGATGACATATATATGGTTATATATATAGTTAACATGATTTTATTATAAGTATGTATCTCATTAGGTATTTTAACAATGAGTTATATACATAAAAATGAGACTATTAATTTAAGAAACTCGAAAACGATATATATAACGATTATCGTTATAACAACGTCTTACTAGGTACATATGAATCATATTAAGATATTGATACACTTGGTTAATTATGTTAAATGATAAGTAAATATATTATTAAGTGTATTAACAATGAAATACATATGTAAAAATAAGACTACTAACTTAATGATTTCGAAACGAGACATATATGTAACGATTATCGTTGTAATGACATTTAACTGTATATATATCATACTAAGATATATTATATATCATAATATCATGATAATATAACAATTTAACATTTCATTTGTTATAATAAACAATGGGTTAACAACATTCAACAAGATCGTTAACCTAAAGGTTTTAAAACAACATTTACATGTAACGACTAACGATGACTTAACGACTCAGTTAAAATGTATATACATGTAGTGTTTTAATATGTATTCATACACTTTTGAAAGACTTCAAGACACTTATCAAAATACTTCTACTTAACAAAAATGCTTACAATTACATCCTCGTTCGGTTTCATCAACAATTCTACTCGTATGCACCCGTATTCGTACTCGTACAATACACAGCTTTTAGATGTATGTACTATTAGTATATACACTCCAATGATCAGCTCTTAGCAGACCATCTGAGTCACCTAACACATGTGGGAACCATCATTTGGCAACTAGCATGAAATATCTCATAAAATTACAAAAATATGAGTAATCATTCATGACTTATTTACATGAAAACAAAATTACATATCCTTTATATCTAATCCATACACCAACGACCAAAAACACCTACAAACACTTTCATTCTTCAATATTCTTCATCTACTTGATCTCTCTCAAGTTCTATCTTCAAGTTCTAAGTGTTCTTCATAAATTCCAAAAGTTCTAGTTTCATAAAATCAAGAATACTTCCAAGATTGCAAGTTTACTTCCAAGTTTTCTAAATCCATTCCAAGTAATCATCCAAGATCAAGAAACCTTTATTACTTACAGTAGGTTATCTTTCTAATACAAGGTAATAATCATATTCAAACTTTAATTCAATTTCTATAACTATAACAATCTTATTTCGAGTGGAAATCTTACTTGAAATTGTTTTCGTGTCATGATTCTGCTTCAAGAACTTTCAAGCCATCCAAGGATCCGTTGAAGCTAGATCCATTTTTCTATTTTCCAGTAGGTTTATCCAAGGAACTTAAGGTAGTAATGATATTCATAACATCATTTGATTCATACATAAAAAGCTATCATATTCGAAGTGGTAAACTAGTAATCACTAGAACATAGTTTAGTTAATTCTAAACTTGTTCGCAAATAAAGTTAATCCTTTTAACTACACTTTTAAAATCAACTATACACATGATCTATATCTATATGATATGCTAACTTAATGATTTAAAACCCGGAAACACGATAAACAACATAAAACCGGATTTACGCCGTCGTAGTTACAACCGGGGGCTGTTTTAGTTTGGCTAATTAAAACTATGAAAAACTTTGATTTAAAAGCTATACTTCTGGGAAAATGATTTTTATTATGAACATGAAACCATATCCAAAAATCATGGTTAAACTCAAAGTGAAAGTATTTTTTTCAAAACAGTCATCAAGATGTCGTGCTTTCGATGGAAATGACTACCTCTTTCAAAAACGACTTGTAACTTCTATTTCCGACTATAAACCTATACCTTTTCTGTTTAGTTTCATAAAGTCAAGTTCAATACGAAACCGTGGCCGCTTAAATCACTCAAAACGGATTAGAAACGAATAAATGGCGAGCAAACCAAATTGGTAAAAACTACTCATTTTAGCTACGTGAAAATTGGTAACAAATCTATTCCAACCATAACTTAATCAACTTGTATTGTATATTATGTAATCTTGAGATACCATAGACACGTATACAATGTTTCGACCTATCATGTCGACACATCTATATATATTTCGGAACAACCATAGACACTCTATATGTGAATGTTGGAGTTAGCTATACAGGGTTGAGGTTGATTCCAAAATATATATAGTTTGAGTTGTGATCAATACTGAGATACGTATACACTGGGTCGTGGATTGATTCAAGATAATATTTATCGATTTATTTCTGTACATCTAACTATGGACAACTAGTTGTAGGTTACTAACGAGGACAGCTGACTTAATAAACTTAAAACATCAAAATGTATTAAAAGTATTGTAAATATATTTTGAACATACTTTGATATATATGTATATATTGTTATAGGTTCGTGAATCAACCAGTGGCCAAGTCTTACTTCCCGACGAAGTAAAAAAATCTGTGAAAGTGAGTTATAGTCCCACTTTTAAAATCTAATATTTTTGGGATGAGAATACATGCAGGTTTTATAAATGATTTACAAAATAGACACAAGTACGTGAAACTACATTCTATGGTTGAATTATCGAAATTGAATATGCCCCTTTTTATTAAGTCTGGTAATCTAAGAATTAGGAAACAGACACCCTAATTGATGCGAATCCTAAAGATAGATCTATTGGGCCTAACAAACCCCATCCGAAGTACTGGATGCTTTAGTACTTCGAAATTTATATCATATCCGAAGGGTGTCCCGGAATGATGGGGATATTCTTATATATGCATCTTGTTAATGTCGGTTACCAGGTGTTCACCATATGAATGATTTTTATCTCTATGTATGGGATGTGTATTGAAATATGAAATCTTGTGGTCTATTGTTACGATTTGATATATATAGGTTAATCCTATAACTCACCAACATTTATGTTGACGTTTAAAGCATGTTTATTCTCAGGTGAATACTAAGAGCTTCCGCTGTTGCATACTAAAATAAGGACAAGATTTGGAGTCCATGTTTGTATGATATTGTGTAAAAACTGCATTCAAGAAACTGATTTCGATGTAACATATTTGTATTGTAAACCATTATGTAATGGTCGTGTGTAAACAGGATATTTTAGATTATCATTATTTGATAATCTACGTAAAGCTTTTTAAACCTTTATTTATGAAATAAAGGTTATGGTTTGTTTTAAAAATGAATGCAGTCTTTGAAAAACGTCTCATATAGAGGTCAAAACCTCGCAACGAAATCAATTAATATGGAACGTTTTTAATCAATAAGAACGGGACATTTCAAGACTTGGGTGGTCAAACATGTCTTCTGCAATAGCACCCATCCCGACTAGCAGTACCTAAACCTGCAAGGGGAGAATATGTGGGGGATTAGCGTACCGCTAAGTGAATGGAATCTATCTAACAGATATAGCTTAAGCCACACACAAGCTATATACTAACAAAAACACTTGCTAACTACCAACTAGCATACAGTAAGACAATACGAGGATCGGCGGCTTGTACGAGCACACGACTCCCAGCTGATCGGGCCTGAGTCTACCGATAGTCCCTGCTACTCAATTCACAGTATAGTTATCCAGATGCAAGGGATGCATCATTCACACTATACTCCACAATCAGTAGCCTATGGACCCAACCTCCCCTAGGCACGGTTGACCTCATACGGACTCTAACCTCTCCTAGGCACGGTCTCGAGTCCCCAGTCTCCCTAGGCCCGACTGGTGCCATTCACACAGTGTACACATAATTCACATACAACATCAGGCAAACGATATTATTCTATCATAGCAATTTCTACACTATGCATGGTAAAAGAGTCAACCACAGTAGCATGATATGCTACTTAAACTCTATCCGTAGATAGACCCACTCACCAATTACCAGCAACTGCTCAGTTATTATTTCTGAGCTTCCTCCTTGTCCTTATCTCCTGAGAACAGCAAAAACCAAGTTAGAATAGTGTTCCCATCAAGATTAGACACACTGACAGTGAATTATAGCAAATTAGTAAAAAAAATGAGTCCGCTAAAATTTTCATGCTTAACACTTGTGCACTTTCAAAATTTACATCCTGAACACCAAAATATAAACGGGCAGCATAATGGCTAGAAAAAGGCACTTTGGTAAAACATTCTGCCCTGGACACACAGTCGGTCGACTGTCTACTCAATCGGTCGACTGACATAGACAGTCGGTCGACTGTAGACACAACCTGTCGACTGGCTTTCCCAATCGGTCGACTTATTTGGTATCTCCACAATCTGCCGAAAGTCAAACTCAATCGGTCGGTTCACTACACAATCGGTCGGTTGAGCCCTCAGTCGGTCGACTGTTGACTGACAGTCGGCCGACCGTGTTTATCTTCCTCAGAAACTGAACAAAGGCTACGAACTTCACGATGAAATCCTCAAATCTCGATCTAGAGCTTGTTTTAAACACCAAAATAGACCACAACTTGTTCACTACATGTTATAGACTCAAAACCCACAACAATTTAACCATAACAACACTTAAATCACTAGTTATGACACAAATTCAAGCTTTTTTACAAAACTCACACAAAAGCATGAATTAAACAACGAATTGAACACAAAAACACATGTTACTTACCTTGATAGACTCAGTAAACGATAACAAACACAATTCTAACACCAATTTGAGCTCAAGACCAATGTTTAAGGATTAGGGTTTGGTTAGGTGGAAGGGATGAAGGTAAGGTGAATTTTCTAGAAATGGAAAGAAAATGAGAAAGTGGCAGCTGGTATAACACTTAATTGTGTTATATCACAATACCCCTCAACACACGGGTATTTACCAGTTATCTGAAATCTTTCGCACAAGATTAGGTAACCCAAACGAGGTCCAAATAAAATAAACAAACCTGTTCTGGGACCCTTGTCACAAACTGGACACAACACAAATATAATAAAATACTAATTAAATAATTAAAATAAAAAGCACTTAAGACTTAGCATAAACCCTAAGGGCAAAATAGTCCACTTACAATAGCCCGGGTTTCAGTCTGTTACAAATTCACCCCCCTTAAGGAGATTCCGTCCTCGAAATCTGGTCTTGGTTAAACAAATGAGGGTAGCGGTTTCTCATCAACTCTTCCGTTTCCCACGTAAGATTAGAACCCAAACTGTGTTTCCACTCGATCAACACCATCGGTATCTCTTTATTTCTCAACTTAGTCACCTTTCGGTCAACTACACGGACCGGCTCTTCCACCAATTTATTATTCAAATCGACTCTTAAATCTTCTAAAGGAAGGAGTTGCATTTCATCATCGACTTTACACTTACGAAGATAACACACGTTAAATGTATTATGAATACCGGCTAACTCTGGCGGAAGATCTAACACCACAGTCTGATCGTTCAACACTTCACTAATCGGAAACGGACCAATAAATCTTGGTGCTAACTTACCACATTTACCGAATCTAATAACCCCTTTCCACGGTGAAACTTTTAAATACACTCGTTCACCTACACTAAAGGTTACCGGACGTCTACGCAGATCAGCATACATTTTCTGTCTATCTCTAGCGGCTTTCAACTTTTCTCGCGCGATTGCAACTTTTTCGGCTGTCAATTGAACAATTTCGGGACCTGCAAACTGTTTCTACCCGGCTTCTAACCAACAAGTCGGAGTTCTGCAACGACGACCGTACAACATTTCATAGGTCGGCATCCCTATACTTGAATGATATGAATTATTATACGCGAATTCGACCAACGGTAAATGTGTATCCCACGAACCACCGTATTCTAACACACAAGCCCTTAACATATCCTCCAAAGTTTGTATCGTTCTTTCACTCTGACCATCTGTTTGAGGATGATAAGCTGTACTTAAATTCACACGTGTACCTAGATTCTGTTGAAGACTATTCCAAAAATTTGACAGAAATCTGGAATCTCTGTCAGAAACGATCGATAACGGCACACCATGTCGACTAACTATTTCTTTCACATACAATTTGGCTAACTCACTTAACGAAGCTGTTTCACGAGTAGCAAGAAAATGAGCACTTTTAGTTAGACGATCCACTATTACCCAAATCATATCATGTCTTTTCTGAGTTCGAGGAAATTTTGTCACAAAATCCATCGTTATATGTTCCCACTTCCACTCTGGAATCTGTAACTGACGTAACGAACCATAAGGTTTCTGATGTTCTGCCTTCACTTGAGCACATATATGACACTTTTCAACATGACGGGCGATGTCTGATTTCATTGTTGGCCACCAATACACTGTTTTCATGTCATGATACATCTTATTACTACCCGGATGTACTGTTAATCTGGATTTGTTCCCTCAAATCTCAAAGCTTAGGCACCCAAATATGATTGTTTAAGGTATTTAGTCCACGTGAGTCATCAATTAAGTCCGCTTTTCGTTTGATCATTTGTTCAGATTTAATATGTTAGTCCTCCAAAGCACAGGCCTGAACAGATCTTAAGCTGTTGATCAAATCTGAAGTTATATTCAACTGAAGGAATTTCACATTTTCACTTGACTTTTTATGACTTAGCGCATATGCAACCACATTTGCCTTAATCGGATGATATTTAATTTCACAATCATAATCTTTGATCAACTCTTGCCACCGTCTCTGACGCATATTCAATTCTTTCTGTGAGAAGATATATTGCAAACTCTTATGATCTGTACAAATAACACAATGAGTTCCATACAAATAATGTCTCCACAGTTTCAAAGCAAACACTACTGCAGCCATTTCAAGATCATGCACTGGATAATTCTTCTCATGAACCTTCAACTGTCGCGAGGCGTAGGTGATTACTTTATCTCTCTGCATTAAGACACAACCCAACCCAGCAAATGACGCATCACAGTATACCACGAAGTCGTCTGAACCTTCTGGTAAAGCTAACACTGGTGCCTGACACAGTAGCTGTTTCAAAATCTGAAAAGCCTTTTCCTGTTCATTAGTCCATCGAAAGGCTACATCTTTACGAGTCAACTTAGTCAACGGACCTGCTATTTTAGAAAAATCTTTGATAAACCTGCGATAATAACCAGCCAATCCCAGAAAACTCTTAATCTCAGTCGGAGTCTTCGGAGAATTCCAATTCATTACCGCTTCTATCTTTGTCGGATCAACTTTTATACCTTCGGCACAAATCACATGACCCAAAAACTGCACTTCACGTAACCAAAATTCACACTTTGAAAATTTTGCAAATAGTTGCTCACGTTTTAACAAGTTCAAAACCAACCTCAGATGTTCAGCATCTTCAATCTCTGTTTTCGAATACACCAATATGTCGTTAATAAACACAATCACAAACTTATCTAAGAATGGACGACACACTCTATTCATTAGATCCATGAAGGCTGCTGGCGCATTCGTCAACCCAAACGGCATGACAAGAAATTCATAATGACTATACCTTGTTATGAACGTTGTTTTCGGTATATCTGATTCAGCAACACGAACTTGATGATATCCGGATCGTAAGTCTATCTTAGAAAAGAATGAAGCACCCTGTAACTGATCGAACAAATCGTCTATTCGAGGTAACGGATACTTATTCTTCACAGTTCTTTTGTTCAATTCACGATAATCAATACACATACGCACTGACCCATCTTTCTTTTTAACAAACAATACCGGAGCACCCCACGGTGAAGAACTCGGTCGGATAAACCCACGATCTAATAACTCTTGAATCTGTGACATCATTTCACGGATTTCAGACGGCGCTAATCGATATGGAGCTTTTGCAACTGGAGTTGTTCCAGGAACCAACTCAATCTTATATTCGACTTCCCTTACCGACGGCAGACCTGGTAAATCATCTGGGAACACTTCGGGAAATTCTGATACTACTGGAATATCGACCACTGTTCTCTTTTCTTTCTTCGCATCAATCACATATGCAAGAAATGAATCACAACCCTTTGCCATCAACTTTTTCGCTTTCATCATGGTTATCAACGGAAAATTATACCCGCCCCGCTCCCCTCGGGCCACAACACGTGTTCCATCGGTCGAACGAAAGGTAATCATTTTCCTATCGCACTTAATATTAGCCCTAAGCGAGCTCAGCCAATCCATTCCTAATACTACATCAAAGCTAGGAATAGGTAACACTAAACAAGTCACTGGGAAAGACTTCCCTTCTATCTCTATACAAACCCCAGACACATATGTTGTGACGGGTGTGGTCTTACCATCGGCTACTTCTACACTAACCGGCTTGGGTAACACAGTAGCTGGTAAATTCAACTTAGCACAGAAATCTAGGGACATAAAACACCTATTGGCACCACAATCAAACAATACGCGAGCAGGTATTGAGTTGATTAGAAACATACCGGTGATCACTTCGTCGGTTGCCACGGCATTCTCAACTGACATCTGACAAGCTCTAGCCTCTGCTGTTGGAGGATTCTTCCTCTTCTGCCCACTCGAGGCAGTTGACCCTCCGGCTGATGCCGAACGCGCCCCTGACCCTGCCCCGGAACTACCACTCTTCGATGGACAACTAACTGCACAATGCCCTGATTTATGACAACTCCAACACACACTATTTGGATACTGACATGCTGAAGACTCATGCCCAACAACACCACACTTTAAACATCTTCTTGTAGCCTCAGAACACTGACCACTATGAGAAGATCGACACGTGTGACACCAATTCCCTTTACCTGATCCAGATCCAGAGCTACTCTGACCACTTTTACCCTTCGATTTAAACCACTAGACTTCTTGGATTTAGATCCTGATTGACCAGATACTTGCCCACCTTGTTGTAGCACATTACCAAACATTCTATTTCTGGCGGCCTGAACATCACTTTCTACCATCTTAGCCATTACAACAGCTTGAGACAATGACGTAGCTGTTCTAACAAATGTTCGGTACTCTGGCAAAATGATATTAACAAAATGCTGTATACGAGATGCTTCGTCTGGCACCCACTGTTGTACAAACCTCAGTTTATCCATATACTTCTCTACTACCTCATCGATCGTCATTTGAGGTGTCATCTTCATTTCAAGAAACTCAGTCTTGATTCGGTTCATATCAAATGGATTACAATACTGTTCACACACCTTCCCATGAAACTGCTCCCACGTGATCATACTTACTTGCTCCTTTGGTATACTGGAAATCAAAGAATCCCACCAAATCATAGCCCTACCTTTCAACATTCGACTAGCATATGTTACTTTCAGCTCGGGTTCACACTGGCACGCTTCAAATACCCTTTCAATTTCTCGCAACCAATTGAGAGTTACAGTCGGATCAGTACTTCCAGAGAACTCAGAGGGTTTGCAATCACGGAAGTTCTTATAAGTACACCTTTTGGGTGGTTGCATGTAATGTTGATGAAACATTTGCATTTGGTATGGGTTCATCATCATGAGATTTTGGTAGGTAAAAGTGTTTTGCGGTGGCATATAGTATTGGTTGGGTATTTGATTCTGAAACTGGTTCTGGTGCACATTAGGTATCGTTTGAGATTGCGCGGTTGGGAATCCAGGTGGTGTATCATCGTTTCCAGAATGCCTCGCTAATTCAAGCTCATTAATTTTATCTTCAGCCTCTTTTAGCTTGCTTTCTAACTGAAGGATGTAACTACTCTGATCATCATCAGACTCAACACCCTCTTCTGGTGCTCTGAATGTTCCGGGGTTGGATGGGCCAGTTGCGTTTCTATCAGCCATACCTGTGCTACAAAACAGCTCACACAAAAGCTTAGTGGATAACAGTTAGTTCAATCACAACTAACACACGTATATCTTAATTTCACTTAGCCCCCACTCCCACAGACATGTTTGACTTGCCTCAGGGTTTGAGAACAAAGTACGCGCACGCACTTGCTGCCAAACCATGCTCTGATACCAACTTGTAACACCGGCCATTTTTTATTTTTTATTTTTTATTTTTTTTTTCAAACACACAGCGGAAGACTTTATTTACAAACACTATATATGTCACGTCATTACATTAATCCGTGTAATTACGTTTAAGTTTACACAACGGTGTTACGTTATTACAAAACATTATTTATACAAAAGTCCACATCCGAGTTGGGTGGTCAAACATGTCTTCTGCAACAGCACCCATCCCGACTAGCAGTACCTAAACCTGCAAGGGGAGAATATGTGGGGGATTAGCGTACCGCTAAGTGAATGGAATCTATCTAACAGATATAGCTTAAGCCACACACAAGCTATATACTAACAACAACACTTGCTAACTACCAACTAGCATACAATAAGACAATACGAGGATCGGCGGCTTGTACGAGCACACGACTCCCAGCTGATCGGGCCTGAGTCTACCGATAGTCCCTGCTACTCAATTCACAGTATAGTTATCCAGATGCAGGGGATGCATCATTCACACTATACTCCACAATCAGTAGCCTATGGACCCAACCTCCCCTAGGCACGGTTGACCTCATACGGACTCTAACCTCTCCTAGGCACGGTCTCGAGTCCCCAGTCTCCCTAGGCCCGATTGGTGCCATTCACACAGTGTACACATAATTCACATACAACATTAGGTAAACGATATTATTCTATCATAGCAATTCCTACACTATGCATGGTAAAAGAGTCAACCACAGTAGCATGATATGCTACTTAAACTCTATCCGTAGATAGACCCACTCACCAATTACCAGCAACTGCTCAGTTATTATTTCTGAGCTTCCTCCTTGTCCTTATCTCCTGAGAACAGCAAAAACCAAATTAGAATAGTGTTCCCATCAAGATTAGACACACTGACAGCGAATTATAGCAAATTAGTAAAAAAAATGCGTCCGCTAAAATTTTCATGCTTAACACTTGTGCACTTTCAAAATTTACATCCTGAACACCAAAATATAAACGGGCAGCATAACGGCTAGAAAAAGGCACTTTGGTAAAACATTCTGCCCTGGACACACAGTCGGTCGACTGTCTACTCAATCGTTCGACTAACATAGACAGTCGGTCGACTGTAGACACAACCTGTCGACTGGCTTTCCCAATCGGTCGACTTATTTGGTATCTCCACAATCGGCCGAAAGTCAAACTCAATCGGTCGGTTCACTACACAATCGGTCGGTTGAGCCCTCAGTCGGTCGACTGTCGACCGACAGTCTGCCGACCGTGTTTATCTTCCTCAGTAACTGAGCAAAGGCTACGGACTTCACGATGAAATCCTCAAATCTCGATCTAGAGCTCATTTTAAACACCAAAATAGACCACAACTTGTTCACTACATGTTATAGACTCAAAACCCACAACAATTTAACCATAACAACACTTAAATCACTAGTTATGACACAAATTCAAGCTTTTTTACAAAACTCACACAAAAGCATGAATTAAACAACGAAATGAACACAAAAACACATCTTACTTACCTTGATAGAC
Source organism: Rutidosis leptorrhynchoides (assembly GCF_046630445.1). Classification (NCBI taxonomy): domain Eukaryota; kingdom Viridiplantae; phylum Streptophyta; class Magnoliopsida; order Asterales; family Asteraceae; genus Rutidosis; species Rutidosis leptorrhynchoides. Next base: position 14,171,661 of record NC_092334.1, read on the forward strand.
TCAGTAAACGATAACAAACACGATTCTAACACCAATTTGAGCTCAAGACCAATGTTTAAGGATTAGGGTTTGGTTAGGTGGAAGGGATGAAGGTACGGTGAATTTTCTAGAAATGGAAAGAAAATGAGAAAGTGGCAGCTGGTATAACACTTAATTGTGTTATATCACAATACCCCTCAACACACGGGTATTTACCAGTTATCTGAAATCTTTCGCACAAGATTAGGTAACCCAAACGAGGTCCAAATAAAATAAACAAACCTGTTCTGGGACCCTTGTCACAAACTGGACACAACACAAATATAATAAAACACTAATTAAATAATTAAAATAAAAAGCACTTAAGACTTAGCATAAACCCTAAGGGCAAAATAGTCCACTTACAACTAGCCAGGGTTTCAGTCTGTTACATAATAGTCGTGTGTAAACAGGATATTTTAGATTATCATTATTCGATAATCTACGTAAAACTTTTTAAACCTTTATTGATGAAATAAAGGTTATGGTTTGTTTTAAAATGAATGCAGTCTTTGAAAAACGTCTCATATAGAGGTCAAAACCTCGCAACGAAATCAATTAATATGGAACGTTTTTAATCAATAAGAACGGGACATTTCAGTTGGTATCCGAGCGTTGGTCTTAGAGAACCAGAATTTTGCATTAGTGTGTCTTATCGAGTTTGTTAGGATGCATTAGTGAGTCTGGACTTCGACCGTGTTTACTTGAAAAATGATTGCTTAACAAATTTTGTTGGAAACTATATATTTTTAACATGTGAATATTATGTGATATATTAATCTCTTAACGTGTTTGATATTATGTTATAGATGTCTACCTCTAGAATGAAGAGTCAAATGTAAATTGGAATGATTCGTGGACTGATTCACAAGTTCCCGAAGAGGAACCGGAAGAAGAGTCGGAACCGGAAGAAGAATCGGAACTGGAAGAAGAAATAGAACCAGTGGGGGAAATAATAAAAAGGTTAAGTAGAAAAAAATCCTCAACGAACCGACCAAAGTTAATTATGGTCAATGGTGTTTCCGTCAAGGAAGCAAAGTATTGGGAGGATTACCAATTCTCTGATGAATCGGATCCCGACAAGGATTCCGATGATGTTATAGAAATTACCCCAACACAATTTAATAAGGCAAAAGAGAACAATAAGGGAAAGGGCATAAAAATAGAGAAATTTGATTCCAAATCCGATGAACTTTATATGTATCGTCAACACCCGTATTTCTTAAGTTGTGACAATAACCTGGGAACCTCTAAACCACCAGGTTTTTCTAAACCAATGTGGAAAATGACGGCTCGTATTAGGGGAACATCATATATCCCTAGAAACTTGGCAAAACGAACCAAAACTAAAGAAGAAGAAACGAACGAGTCGGAATAAGATAGTTGTATTCGTGTGGTGTAATATATGTAATATAGTGTGCTTATGCTTTATGATATATGTAAAAATTGCTTGTATTAATAAGTATTTTTTTATGAATCTAACTCTTGTCTATTTTACATATAAAAATACAAAAATGGATAGACAACCCAATATTTTAAGAGACCTACCCGGAGACATGATTGATGAAATCTTGTCTAGAGTCGGTCAGAATTCCTCGGCACAACTATTTAAGGCGAGATCAGTTTGTAAGACATTCGAAGAACGTTCCAAGAATGCCTTGGTTTATAAAAGGATTTCGTTCGAAAGATGAGGGATATCACATTGGGAAATCCATAAGTTACGATGTGTTTACTTTGACGCATATATTGCGGGGAACCCAAATGCTATTTTACGCAACGGGTTAAGAAATTATTTTGACTCAATATATCCGAATATAGGACTTCGTGATTTAGAAAAAGCGGCTAACATGCAACATAAAGAAGCATGTTATGCTTACGGGTTAGTAATGTTCGCTTCTCACCAAAGTGAGAACAAGAACATCGGGCTACAACTATTAAACAAAACGTTCCCACAAGTGACGGAGTCGGTAATTGGGGTAAGAAATGAGGTTTTTAGGTTATTACGAGACTGTTGGTCATTACGTAACCTTCATCCTTTTGACGATGTTACAACACATTGTCTTACTATCGGTCACAACGGTTATGTTCCACAAAACCAAGGATGGGAAGTGGTATTAGTAAAACCAGAATGCATGAATTGTTTCTGGACGTATGAATTACGTGTCTTTATTGCCTTTATTGAACGCCTTATTTATTAACTAGAATTATCTTCGTAACTACTTTGTATCAAAGTTTTATGTGCTATATTTCGTGCTATATTTCATGCTATATGTAAAATAGCGGTATTGTAAGTTTGCAAGTTATTGTATAAAGGTTTGAATATGATATATTTTTTTTTTGTTGTGATTAGTTTTTCATATAGAATTGTAGTAGTTGAAATGGTATGTTAGCTACTAAGTATGAACTTAACGGGTAGGTACTACCCGAATTAAAGAGTATAAAACGCTAATATGAACAAAGAGCTTTTATAAATAAGTTCATATTACGCTACGAAATACTATTGACTACTCTTGATATTCTATACGATTAACTCGTTTCATTTGACTATTTTGAAGGAAATGGCGCTGACTACTCGACACACCTTGAATATGAGCGAAGAGGAATTTCGTGCCTTTTTTGCTTCAAACATAGCCGCAGTACAGGCCGCGCTACATATCAACAATAACTCTGAATCTAGCAATACAGCTAACGGCACAAGAAATCGTGTAGGATGCTCCTACAAGGAATTCACTACCTGCAAACCTTCAGAATTTGATGGGACCAAAGGACCAATCAGATTGAAACGGTGGACCGAGAAAGGTGAATCGGTCATTGCCATAAGTAAGTGTGCTGAAGGAGACAAAGTGAAGTACGCTACGCATACCTTCACAGGTATTGCATTAACATGGTGGAATACCTATCTAGAGCAAGTGGGACAAGATGCTGCCTACGCGCTACCGTGGTCAGCATTCAAGCACTTGATGAACGAGAAGTACCATCCTAGAATTGAGGTTAATAAGCTCAAGTCAGAACTTAGAGGGTTACGAACACAGGGATTCGATATTACTTCGTACGAAAGATGATTCACAGAATTGTGCCAATTATGTCCGAGAGCGTTCGAAGATGAGGAAGAGAAGATCAACGCGTTTATGAAAGGGTTACCGGAGAGAATCCAAGAAGATATAAGTTCACACGAGCCTGCCTCCATACAAAAGGCATGTAGAATGGCTCACAAACTAGTGAACCAGATTGAGGGAAGAATTAAAGAACAGGCGGCCGAAGAGGCCAACGTGAAGCTAGTCAAAAGAAAGTGGGAGGAAAATGGTGATAAGAGTCACGAAAACAACAAAAACTATCCCAACAATCTCAACATCAATCGCAACTACAACAAACGGCAAAACAACAACAACAACGACAACTACAACAATCATTCCAACAACAATAACAACTGCAGCAACAACAAAAACAACAATCAGAAGCAGCTATGCCAAAGGTGTGAAAAGTATCACTCGGGGTTCTGCACCAAATTTTGAAACAAGTGTAAAAGAAATAGACATAGCGCGGCGAAGTGTGAGGTCTACGGACCAGTGGTTAATAGAACGAAAGGAACAAATGGTGTCGGAACGAGTAATGGAGGAGCAAGTAGTGTCGGAGCAAGTTATGCCAATGTAGTTTGTTATAAATGTGGAAAACTGGGCCACATTATTAGAAATTGCCCGAACCAGGAGAATACGAATGGACAAGGCCGCGGAAGAGTTTTCAATATTAATGCGGCAGAGGCACAGGAAGACCCGGAGCTTGTTACGGGTACGTTTCTTATTGATAATAAATCTGCTTACGTTTTATTTGATTCGGGTGCGGATAGAAGCTATATGAGTAGAGATTTTTGTGCTAAATTAAGTTGTCCATTGACGCCTTTGGATAGTAAATTTTGACTCGAATTAGCAAATGGTAAATTAATTTTAGCAGATAATATATGTCGGAATCGAGAAATTAAACTGGTTAGCGAAACATTTAAGATTGACTTGATACCAGTAGAGTTAGGGAGTTTTGATGTGATAATCGGTATGGACTGGTTGAAAGAAGTGAAAGCAGAGATCGTTTGTTACAAAAATGCAATTCGCATTATACGAGAAAAAGGAAAACCCTTAATGGTGTACGGAGAAAAGGGCAACACGAAGCTACATCTTATTAGTAATTTGAAGGCATAAAAACTAATAAGAAAAGGTTGCTATGCTGTTCTAGCACACGTCGAGAAAGTACAAACTGAAGAAAAGAGCATCAATGATGTTCCCGTCTCAAAAGCTAACTACGGCATCTATATTGTCATAGCCTGAAGGGAATGATGATTTTGTGATTTATTGTGACGCATCAAAGCAAGGTCTCGGTTGTGTATTAATGCAACGAACGAAGGTGATTGCTTATACTTCTAGACAATTGAAGATTCACGAACAAAATTATATGATGCATGATTTGGAATTAGGCGCGGTTGTTTTTGCATTAAAGACTTGGAGGCACTACTTATATGGGGTCAAAAGTATTATATATACCGACCACAAAAGTCTTCAATACATATTTAATCAGAAACAACTGAATATGAGGCAGCGTAGGTGGATTGAATTGTTGAATGATTACGACTTTGAGATTCGTTACCACCCGGGGAAGGCAAATGTGGTAGCCGACGCGTTGAGCAGGAAGGACAGAGAACCCATTCGAGTAAAATCTATGAATATAATGATTCACAATAACCTTACTACTCAAATAAAGGAGGCGCAACAAGGAGTTTTAAAAGAGGGAAATTTAAAGTATGAAATACCCAAAGGATTGGAGAAGCATCTTAATATTCGAGAATACGGAACCCGGTATAGGGCTGAAAGGATTTGGGTACCAAAATTTGGAGATATGAGAGAAATGGTACTTAGAGAAGCTCATAAAACCAGATACTCAATACATCCTGGAACGGGGAAGATGTACAAGGATCTCAAGAAACATTTTTGGTGGCCGGGTATGAAAGCCGATGTTGCTAAATACGTAGGAGAATGTTTGACGTGTTCTAAGGTCAAAGCTGAGCATCAAAAACCATCAGGTCTACTTCAACAACCCGAAATCCATAAATGGAAATGGGAAAACGTTACCATGGATTTCATCACTAAATTGCCAAGGACTGCAAGTGGTTTTGATACTATTTGGGTAATAGTTGATCGTCTCACCAAATCAGCACACTTCCTGCCAATAAGAGAATATGACAAGATGGAGAAATTAGCACGAATGTATTTGAAGGAAGTCATCTCCAGACATGGAATACCAATCTCTATTATCTCTGATAGGGATGCCAGATTTATTTCAAGATTCTGGCAGACATTACAGTAAGCATTAGGAACTCGTCTAGACATGAGTACTGTCTATCATCCACAAACTGTTGGGTAGAGTGAAAGGACGATACAAACGCTTGAAGACATGCTACGAGCATGTGTTATTGATTTCGGAAACAGTTGGGATCGACATCTACCGTTAGCAGAATTTTCCTACAACAACAGCTACCATTCAAGCATTGAGATGGCGCCGTTTGAAGCACTTTATGGTAGAAAGTGCAGGTTTCCGATTTGTTAGAGTGAAGTGGGGGATAGACAGATTACGAGTCCGGAGATAATACAAGAAACTACCGAGAAGATCATCCAAATTCAACAACGGTTGAAAACCGCCCAAAGTCGACAAAAGAGCTACGCTGAAATTAAAAGAAAAGATATAGAATTTGAAATTGGAAAGATGGTCATGCTTAAAGTTGCACCTTGGAAAGGCGTTGTTCGATTTGGTAAACGAGGGAAATTAAATCCAAGGTATATCGGACCATTCAAGATTATTGATCGTGTCGAACCAGTAGCTTACCGACTTGAGTTACCTCAACAACTCGCGGCTGTACATAACACTTTCCACGTCTCGAATTTGAAGAAATGTTTTGCTAAAGAAGATCTCACTATTCCGTTAGATGAAATCCAAATCAACGAAAAACTTCAATTCATTGAAGAACCCGTCGAAATAATGGATCGTGAGGTTAAAAGACTTAAGCAAAACAAGATACCAATTGTTAAGGTTCGATGGAATGCTCGTAGAGGACCCGAGTTCACCTGGGAACAAGAAGATCAGATGAAGAAGAAATACCCGCATTTATTTCCAGATGATTCGTCAACACCTCCAACTGCTTAAAATTTCGGGACGAAATTTATTTAACGGGTAGGTACTGTAGTGATCCGAACTTTTCCATGTTTATATATATATTAAATGAAATTGTTATTTACATGATTAAGTGTTTCCAACATGTTAAGCAATCAAACTTGTTAAGACTTGATTAATTGAAATAGGTTTCATAACAATTGACCACCCAAGTTGACCGGTGATTCACGAACGTTAAAACTTGTAAAAACTATATGATGACATATATATGGTTATATATATAGTTAAAATGATATTATTATAAGTAAACATATCATTAAGTATATTAACAATGAACTTCATTTGTAAAAACAAGACTACTAACTTAATGATTTTGAAACGAGACATATATGTAACGATTATCGTTGTAACGACATTTAATATATATATATATATATATATCATATTAAGAGATATTCGTACATCATAATATCATGATAATATAATAATTTAAAATCTCATTTGATATTATAAACATTGGGTTAACAACATTTAACAAGATCGTTAACCTAAAGGTTTCAAAACAACACTTACATGTAACGACTAACGATGACTTAACGACTCAGTTAAAATGTATATACATGTAGTGTTTTAATATGTATTCATACACTTTTGAAAGACTTCAAGACACTTATCAAAAAACTTCTACTTCACAAAAATGCTTACAATTACATCCTCGTTAAGTTTCATCAACAATTCTACTCGTATGCACCCGTATTCGTACTCGTACAATACACAGCTTTTAGATGTATGTACTATTGGTATATACACTCCAATGATCAGCTCTTAGCAGCCCATGTGAGTCACCTAACACATGCGGGAACCATCATTTGGCAACTAGCATAAAATATCTCATAAAATTACAAAAATATGAGTAATCATTCATGACTTATTTACATGAAAACAAAATTACATATCCTTTATATCTAATCCATACACCAACGACCAAAAACACCTACAAAAACTTTCATTCTTCAATTTTCTTCATCTAATTAATCTCTCTCAAGTTCTATCTTCAAGTTCTAAGTGTTCTTCATAAATTCTACAAGTTCTAGTTTCATAAAATCAAGAATACTTCCAAGTTTGCTAGCTTACTTCCAATCTTGTAGAGTGATCATCCAACCTCAAGAAATCTTTCTTATTTATAGTAAGATATCTTTCTAATATAAGGTAATACTCATATTCAAACTTTGATTCAATTTCTATAACTATAACAATCTTATTTCGAGTGGAAATCTTACTTGAACTTGTTTTCGTGTCATGATTCTACTTCAAGAACTTTCAAGCCATCCAAGATCCTTTGAAGCTAGATCCATTTGTATCTTTTCCAGTAGGTTTATCCACAAAACTTGAGGTAGTAATGATGTTCATAACATCATTCGATTCATACATATAAAGCTATCTTATTCGAAGGTTTAAACTTGAAATCACTAGAACATGGTTTAGTTAATTCTAAACTTGTTCGCAAACAAAAGTTAATCCTTCTAACTTGACTTTTAAAATCAACTAAACACATGTTATATATCTATATGATATGCTAACTTAATGATTTAAAACCTGGAAACACGAAAAACACCGTAAAACTGGACATACGCCGTCGTAGTAACACCGCGGGCTGTTTTGGGTTTGATAATTAAAAACTATGATAAACTTTGATTTAAAAGTTGTTCTTCTGGGAAAATGATTTTTCTTATGAACATGAAACTATATCCAAAAATCATGGTTAAACTCAAAGTGGAAGTATGTTTTTCAAAATGGTCATCAAGACATCGTTCTTTCGACTGAAATGACTACCTCTTACAAAAATGACTTGTAACTTATATTTCCGACTATAAACCTATACTTTTTATGTTTAGATTCATAAAATAGAGTTCAATATGAAACCATAGCAATTTGATTCACTCAAAACGGATTTAAAATGAAGAAGTTATGGGTAAAACAAGATTGGATATTTTTTTTTATTTTTGTAGCTACGGGAAATATTAACAATTCTATACAAATCATATTCTAGCTAACTTATATTGTATTATATATGTATTCTAATATATTATGTAATCTTGGGATACCATAGACACGTATGTAAATGTTTTGACATATCATATCGACCCATGTATATATATTATTTGGAACAACCATAGACACTCTATATGCAGTAATGTTGGAGTTAGCTATATAGGGTTGAGGTTGATTCCAAAAATATATATACTTTGAGTTGTGATCTAGCCTGAGACGTGTATACACTGGGTCGTGGATTGATTCAAGATAATATATATATCGATTTATTTCTGTACATCTAACTGTGGACAACTAGTTGTAGGTTACTAACGAGGACAGCTGACTTAATAAACTTAAAACATCAAAATGTATTAAAAGTGTTGTAAATATATTTTGAACATACTTTGATATATATGTACATATTTGTTATAGGTTCGTGAATCGACCAGTGGCCAAGTCTTACTTCCTGACGAAGTAAAAATCTGTGAAAGTGAGTTATAGTCCCACTTTTAAAATCTAATATTTTTGGGATGAGAATACATGCAGGTTTTATAAATGATTTACAAAATAGACACAAGTACGTGAAACTACATTCTATGGTTGAATTATCGAATTCGAATATGCCCCTTTTTATTAAGTCTGGTAATCTAAGAATTAGGGAACAGACACCCTAATTGACGCTAATTCTAAAGATAGATCTATTGTGCCTAACAAACCCCATCCAAAGTACCGGATGCTTTAGTACTTCGAAATTTATATCATATCCGAAGGGTGTCCCGGAATGATGGGGATATTCTTATATATGCATCTTGTTAATGTCGGTTACCAGGTGATCACCATATGAATGATTTTTATCTCTATGTATGGGATGTATATTGAAATATGAAATCTTGTGGTCTATTGTTACGATTTGATATATATAGGTTAAACCTATAACTCACCAACATTTTTGTTGACGTTTTAAGCATGTTTATTCTCAGGTGATTATTAAGAGCTTCCGCTGTCGCATACTTAAATAAGGACAAGATTTGGAGTCCATGCTTATATGATATTGTGTAAAAACTGCATTCAAGAAACTTATTTAGTTGTAACATATTTGTATTGTAAACCATTATGTAATAGTCGTGTGTAAACAGGATATTTTAGATTATCATTATTTGATAATCTACATAAAACTTTTTAAACCTTTATTGATGAAATAAAGGTTATGGTTTGTTTTAAAATGAATGTAGTCTTTGAAAAACGTCTCATTCATATAGAGGTCAAAACCTCGCAACGAAATCAATTAATATGGAATGTTTTTAATCAATAAGAACGGGACATTTCAAGATTCTCGATGGGCCGTTAATGTTAAGCGAGATTATTTCGTGGTACAAAAAATTGAATAAAAAAATGTTTCTTTTCAAGGTTGATTTTGAGAAAGCATATGACTCAGTTAGTTGGGACTACTTGTTTTTCATGCTTAAGTCATTAGGTTTTGGCGAAACTTGGTGCGCATGGATAATGGGTTGTTTAGACTCAGCTAAAACTTCAGTTCTTGTTAACGGAAGTCCGACACGGGAATTCTTAATCAAGAAGGGACCTCGTCAGGGCGATCCACTAAGCCCTTTCCTTTTTATTATTGTTATGGAGGGTTTACATCTTGCTTTACATTGTGCTATGGAGAGTAATTTCATCCGCGGTGTAAATGTCGGTAAGGATAATATTCGTCTCTCTCATTTTTTATATGCAGACGATGTTATTATTTTTTCAGAATGGAAATTACAGGAATTAAAGCGATTTTTGTCTATTCTGGATATATTTTATCTAGTTTCGGGTCTTCGCATTAACGTTATGAAATCTCATGTTTTTGGTATTGGAGTGGATGACAATGAAGTCAGCCGTTTTGCATCGGCAACAGGGACCAGACCCGGATGCTTTCCGATAAAATATCTTGGTGTTCTGATTGGCTTGAATGTCACGACCCTACTTTTTTCGTTATCTTTTACCATTTATTATTTAACGTCCGTTAATTGTTATTCGCGCCACGTCATTTCTATAACCTATATTATTATTTTAGTAATAATATATTAATTATTATGTGTTATATGAATATTTGTATTCGTATTTTAAGTTGTACGTTTCTACGTGTCGTGGATTTTTATCCGGCGAATCTTTTCGGTTTTCAAACCAACAGTCAAACTTTTGGGATTTTTAAATCCAAATTAATTTAAATATGATATTTTGATGTCATATAATTATATATAGTGTTTATATATTTTATTTATCGCGTATATGTTATCTCTCCGAATAATTAATCGCGTAGTAGCGTTTTCGCGTTTTGGGCTTCGATCGGGCGTTCGGGCTAAATTTTTTTTATCAAATATCAAAGATGGCCCACTATGGGGCTCACCCTTTCTTTTTTCGGCCGAAACCCACCGTATCCCCTCCCATTTTTGTTTTTCACTTTTCATTTTCATTTAACACATTTTTATTTCAAAACCTAATTCTCTCATTTCATTTTCTCTCTTCCTCTTCCTTCTTTTTTTGACTGTCGCATATCACACCACCATCATCATCATTTGATCATCAAAACTTGCTTGGATAATTCAATTGTTTATATAATTAGGTTGCTCTCATCATCCTCTACACGACCATACCATTTGATTTTCGATTAGGGTATAAACCCTAACCCTAGCTTTTTGATGTTTATTTAATTTTACTGATTTTGATTGTTATTATGATAGTATATTACTTGTGTATTGATGATTGTATGCGTAGAAATGCTCAAATGTGTATGTTTTCGGTTTGATAAATTTGGACAGTGGACTATCTGATCATTTCAGTACATTTAACTGATGTTTTGATAAATTAAAGTGTTTATATGAGTTCCTCTCATCAAGACATTGATTTTAGACTCGGGATTTATGTTATTTCGAGTCCCGGAACTTAAGTTATGCATAAATTGGTGTTTTCATGGAATTAAAGTATAAAAATGAATGTGTTCAGTTTTGGTCCAACTTTGTGATCACTTTTGGAGTCTTTGGGGTGTACTAGTGTGTTAGGATTGATTATTGGATGAACATTCATGTTCGGGTTATCAAAATCCGAGCCACGGATCACCCGGTATGACTAAAACAAGATTTTGAACGGATTAAAGTTCCAAGTTGATTTATGGCTGTTGGTCATGACTTGGGGACTGATTTTTAGGTGTTCTTGAGTACACTAATGTGTCGGGTGGTTTGGTTAGGCGAAGATATATATAAGACTCGCCGAAAACCGACACCCGGGGCTCAAGTTATGACCCGATGATCTTTTAATTAAAACTTATGGTTTTGAAATAGAACTTATGATATAAATAATGATTTTCATTATTATTACATTACTTATGATATAAAAGTAATTATTTAATTTAAGACTTATGATATATACATTTATTATATCATTTAATAATTACTTATGATTTGATGAAACTTTTTATTAAACTTATGATTAATAATACTTTTATTATTAATGTAAAATACTTATGGTAAGTATTAAACTTTTGATATGGGATTATTATATTAAGACTTATAATAAAGATTAATTAATTATTTAATTATTATAAGGCTTAGTTATTATTTAATTATAATTTAATTATTAAATACTTATGATTTAATAATTATAATTAAAACTTATGATATGATTAATAATTCATTATTAATTAATAATACTTATGATATGACTAAAAATTTATTATTAATTAATAATACTTATGTTATGATTAATATTTAATTAATTAATTAAATACTTATGTTACGTTAATTACTACGTATATCATTTAAACTTATATTAACTTTAATAATTTAATTTAATTTAATTAAACTTATGATATGACATGATTATACACATTTGACTTTAAATAACATTATAACTTATATTATTAATATAATTTATATTTTAAAACTTAATGTTGACTAAGTTTGACCAAGGTTGACTTTTGAGTTGACTTTTGTTGACTTTCTTATTAAGGAAACTTTTCTAAGTTAGAAACTTTCCAAAAATAGAAACTTTCCTAAAATAGAAACTTTCCAATGGAAACCTGCTAAAATAGAATCTTTCTAAAAATAGAAAGTATGTGTCCTTACGCTGTTCTGATCAAACCGAAGCATACTGAGTAATGTTCTATGTTTACTTGCAACAAGTACTATAGCTATCATACTAAGACTTGACTTAAGTTAGTTATTTATATCGACCTGCTTTATTTATAAGTCGGCATTGTGATCATTCTTGATCACTTACTTCATTTGCGGTTCGCATTTTTGTGTGGTTACTTCATTTTCGTTAAGGTGAGAATTAGTCCCGTTTTACATACTATTTTAGTATTTTTGGTATGTGATTACATGCATTTTGTTTTACGTTTAGACACAAGTGGCAATTAAATATAAATTATTCATTATGAGTTGAACGAAAATATTCTCTAGTCTGGTAACTGTAATCACTGGTTTCTACTGGTGAACGCGAATCCTATGGATAGATCTATCGGGCTTGACAGCCCCATTTCGAGCTAGTTGCGCTAGCAATTTATAATCGGAATGTATTAGTACTTCGTTATTATTTGAAGATACACATGTTCAGTGTATATTGTGCTTGATAAGGGTATGGAAATGGTTAAGTGATTACAGGTGACTCATGGATTAATGGAATAATATTTTATGTTTTCTAACATTTTAAATCTTGTAGTCTAAAGCTTATTCATTTATTTAAACCTATAATTCACTCAACATTTTTGTTGACAGTTTACTCGCATGTTTTCACAGGTACTTGATTTATTAGGCTTCCGCTGTGTTAGAAAGTCTGCATGCATTTTGGCAGATTTTTGTTAAACATTAAAACTTTGCATTCTCTTTTGAATTATTAAATTGTGGGTATTTGGTTGACAATGTTTTATGTCAACTTTGGTTATTTTAATAAGTTGAGTTTGTTTAGAACTACTTATTTTGGTAAATTTCCTTTTTTGGGAAAATTTTTGAATAAAGAATGCAATGTTGTTTAATAAATTCATTTAAAGTTCGATCAAGTTGTGGGACCAAGTGACGGAGCCGTTAAGGGTACCTGACGGGGCCATCACAGTTGGTATTAGAGCTCTAGTTGTAGGGAACTAGGCGGTCGTAATGTGGTTAACCCTTGGTCTTTAGGGTGCATTAGAGTCTAGTCTACAGCCCGGCCTTTCTTGATATAGCATTATTATGCATTTCATTTCATATGAGGAATAATTATAAGTTATTGCTTATGTTGTTTATATTTTGTATGTGGTATGTGGTTTTGCTGTTTGTAGATGTCGGCTTCAAGAAACAGTTCCGTTCCTGCTCCTGTTTCCCCGTCTGCCGCTCGTCGTCGTAGTCGGCAGCCTCGCTTGAATGATCCAGTTAACTACTACATGGCTACCATTACTCATATGACTAGGACATATACGCCGGAGACTCGTATTGATGCACTAAGTGACTGCATGCGTGTTTTACCGCATGTGGAGCGACTTGATGAGATTCAAGCTACTATGGATGGGTTTATTAGCTTCAAGAATGATGTTGAGTTCGGGATTCGTAAGCATAACCGTGAGGTGGACGCTAAGTTTGAGGCTCTTGAGAGCGAGATCTGTGGTCTCAAAGTGTAGTTGGAGACGGTGAAGGAAAAGTTGAGGAAGTATGAGACTCCTGAAGAGCCTCATACCGGCCCAGCTTATCACACCCGCTCCAAGCAGATGTGATGTGATGTTCATGAGTGATTACTTTATTTTATAGACTTATTGTCCTTTTATACATTCATTTTTGGATGATGTACGGCGTTTTGTCGAGGATTTTATTATGGGATGTTTTCATTTATGTATGGATGGTTATTTCTTTAATAACATCTATTATCATTATCATGTTTTTATTATGGTGTTGTGACTCTTGGCATGTTATATTATATGCGTAATATAGTTCATGTATGTTAGGCGCTATGTATGTTGTATGATTTTTATCATAAAGTATGTATGCATGTGGTGGCTATTTCTATAACTATCATAACTATCATGTTATTACTCATAGTGTTCATTGACTATTATTTTAATGGTTAATCTTTTCGTGTTCGATCTATTCCTTTATAACACTGGTATTATTCTTAGTACTAACGGTTGTGTTATTCTGTTTTGAAGATCATGCCGCCCCGTGAGTCCAACGAAGCTCGTATACAACATTTAATTTTTGAAGGGATAGCAGCTGCCATGGCAGCTAATGCAAATGCCAACGCCAACAACCAGGTGGGATGCTCCCACAAGACTTTTATGGCTAGTCGTCCACAAGAATTATTGGCACCGAAGGACCCATTGGACTTACTCGTTGGTTTGAGAAGGTTGAGTCTATTTTTCGGGTTAGTAGAGTCCGTGATGAGGACAAGGTTAGTTTCACCAGTTGCACTCTCCAGGACAGTGTATTGACTTGGAGGAATAATTTGGTTAGCAGTTTGGGTAATGATGCTGCTTATGATTTGTCTTGGAATGATTTTAAAGAGATAATGATCACCTGTTATCGTCCCAGGGGTGAACTTAAAAAGTTGGAGACTGAGCTTAAGAACTTAAAGATGAAGGGCACCGAGCTTGATGCTTATGAGCAAAGGTTCTTTGAATTGACGTTGTTGTGTCCAAATGCTTATCCTGATGAGGACCGCAAGATTGAAGCTTATATTGATGGGTTATCTGAGCAGATTGAAAATGGGGCTGAGTCTAGTGAGCCCCTAACTATTGAAGCAGCCATGTCTATGGTGATCATATACATACGCATGTATATGTATATGTATATGTATATGTATATGTATATGTATATTTGTGGTACGAAAAGCGACTTAAAGACAAAAGGCACAAGATATTAAACCGCGGTAAGTATAAATATACTCGGTGAGACTGCGCGGAATATTTAAGAGTGCATAGGCTTCTCGCAGTACTTGTGCGGAACGCCTAAGTGCGCGTACATCTTACTTCCGTGTAGGTCTCAAACCTATAAATATGGAGCTTGGCCTCTCATTTGAGGTTGTTGATTCTGGAAGGATTGCCCTAGCCATATTGATCTCTCTTGTGAATTCGCCCCAGACTTGATCTTTGTTGGCTAAGGTAATTTACAAAGATCGGGACATGGTTGTTGATCGTTTAGCACTTAACGAAATATGACAATAAGGTACCAAAATCCTAATCGACATCCATTGTACCCCCTCATTGCACTCAATCCTTGATTAGCCTTTATTGGATAATCTAGGATTGATCAATTGGCGCCATCCGTGGGACACGAATAGAATTGAAATGAGAAATTCACGTTCATTTTAATCGAACTATTAAACTCATTTCTTAATTCTAATCGTGTTATTATCTTTGTTATATTGCAGGAAAACATAATCTTCTTGACAAAAGCTATAAACTATATGAAATGAAGAAGCAACAAAAGCTTTTAGCAAAAAAAAATATTGTGAGGGTGACAAAAATGAATTTAAAGGTGCATAAAACGCACAAATCTTTTTCGGCCAAAAATTCAACTGAAGTGCTTCAAAACGCGCAAGATGCGAAAATAGTAAGCACAATACACAAGAAGAAAGGATCTAAAAAGCGAAAAGCAGTGGAGATACTTGAAAAAAGGCAACTTGCGCCCATAACTTTCCCATTTGAGCAAAACTGTGATATGTCCGATAAGCCATTGGTCATATCGTGTAAGGTCGCGAATACTGGAATAACAATTATGAAAATACATGTCGATACTGGCAGTAGAATAGACTTGATATACGAGCAATGTTTTCGCAAATTGCCAGAATGCATTAAAACAGAACTAAAGGCAACCACGATATCTGTGTCTGGTTTCGCGGGTGAATCTGCATGGCCTATGGGGCAATTATCACTAAAAATTGAGTTGCACGATGAAACAGACATAAAATTGACAAGACAAGTGCATCGAGACTTTTATGTTATACGATCAGCTTCGCGTTATAACATGTTGTTGGGAAGATCCGCATTGCACAAACTTGGTATAGTACTGTCTACAATACATGGAATGGTTAAATTCACCACCTGTAAAGGTGTGGCAACAATCAGCTCCATGACTGTGCAACCAATTTGTGCGGCTATAAGCACGCAAGACGCAGTTGTTGAACACAATATCGCAAAAGATAATATGGTTGTTATAAACCACAAATATCCTGATCAAAAAATAAAAATTGGCAATGAATTGGATCAGGAAATAAGAAAGAAGATTATACACTAACTTGTCGCGTATATGGATGTGTTTGCTTGGAGTGAGCAAGATATGACGGGGTTCCGCGTGAAATTGCTGAACATAGATTAAACGCAAATCCTGCACTAAAGCCCATCGTGCAAAAACGCAGAGGAATGGCTCCTGATCGCATGAAATGGTTATGTGCGGAAGTTACCAAGTTAGTCAAGGCAGGCATTTTGCGCGAAGTAAAATATCAAACATGGGTTGCGAACCCAGTATTGGTAAAAAAGCCTGATGGTTCGTAGAGGATGTGCATAGACTTTAAAGATATAAAGAAAGCTTGTCCAAAGGATAACTATCCGTTACCCGAAATAGATCTAAAAGTGGAATCTCTGCACGCTTATCCTTACAAGTGTTTTTTAAACGCCGCAAAGGGGTATCATCAAATCCCAATGGCGCAAGAAGATGAGGACAAAACCGCTTTCCATACTGGAAAAAGGCATTTACTGCTATATTAAAATGCCTTTCGGACTAAAGAAGGCGGGAGCAACCTATCATCGATTAATTGATAAGGCGTTTGAAATTCAAATAGGCCGCAACCTTGAAGCATATGTTGATGACCTTGTCATAAAAAGCAAAACACAAGAGAAAATTTTACTTGATATGGAAGAAACATTTGAAAGTTTGCGAAAGATTAATATGAAGTTGAATCCGTCTAAATGCAGTTTTGGAGAACGAGAAGGGAAATTTCTAGGATACTATGTCACTGAGCAAGGCATTCAAGCCAATCCCAAGAAAATAACCGCAATTAAAAATATAACTGCGCCTAAACCTTTTAAAGAAGTGCAAAGTTTGACTGAAAAGTTAGCGGCTTGACTAGATTTTTGTCTAAAGCTGCAGAAAGGCAGTTGCCTTTTTTCCGCACACTTAAAGGGTGTTTAAAGCAGAAGAACTCTGTATGGACAGAAGAGGCAGATAAGGCATTTCAAGAAATGAAGCAGCTGCTTG
This sequence comes from Rutidosis leptorrhynchoides, assembly GCF_046630445.1. Classification (NCBI taxonomy): domain Eukaryota; kingdom Viridiplantae; phylum Streptophyta; class Magnoliopsida; order Asterales; family Asteraceae; genus Rutidosis; species Rutidosis leptorrhynchoides. Next base: position 14,189,063 of record NC_092334.1, read on the forward strand.
CTACGTTACCAACATTAATTGCGCCTATAGATGGTGAAATATTATACCTTTATATTTCGATTGCGAATGAAGCATTTGGTTCAGTGCTTATTGCGGAACGAAACAAAATCCAAAAGCTAGTTTACTTTGTTAGCAAGGCATTCACGGGAAGTGAAATAAACTATGCGCCTATTGAGAAATTTATTTACGCATTGGTTTTAACATCAAGAAGGTTATGCAGATACTTTCAAGGTCATCCAATACATGTTTTAACTGATTTGCTGGTTAAACAAGTTTTGGGTACACCCGCGGTATCAGGAAGACTTGCCAAATGGGCAATTGAGTTAGGGGAATTTGAAATAACATACTTGCCGCGCACATCTGTGAAAGGCCAGGTCTTGGCAGATTACCTTGCAGAAATGACGGATGAACTTGAAGTAATCCATGAAAGAACGCAATTAAAGCCTCTTCAACATGAAATTTGGGACTTTTATACAGATGGTGCGTCGTGTGTTGAACGTATGAGTGTAGGATTAGTATTAACAAGCCCAAGTGGTGAGGAGCATACATACGAGTTACGTTTTAATTTTGATGTGACGAATAATGAGGCTGAATATGAAGCACTGCTCGCGGGATTAAACATGCGCACAAAATGAATGTTTTACGGTTACGCGCATATGTAGATTAGCAGTTAGTAGCAAATAAATTTAATGGCTCATTTGAAGCTCATGAGTTGTCCATGCAGAAATACTTGAAGCTAGTGCAGGAAGCTACAGAAAAATTTGAATTTTTCGAACTAACACAAGTATCAAGAAGTCAAAATAAAAACGTGGGTGCGTTGAGTAAGCTTGTTGCATTGACTTTTTCGCATTTCCAAAAGCAAGTCTGGGTGGAAGAACTTCCTAATAAGTCCATCGATGGTAGTCTGATTGTTGCGGCTATATAAGAAGTTCAACCAAATTGGATGGATCCTATATTGTATTATTTGCCCAACAATGCATTACCAGAAGGCAAGAAAGAAGCTCGATTAGTGCGAGAACGTTCCCCTATGTATGTGATTGAAAATGATATGTTATATCGCAAATCATATTTGGGACCATTAATGGGGTGCGTAGGACCCGCAGAGGCTGCAACGATTATTGAGGAGGTGCATAGTGGATCTTGTGCTCTTCATTCAGGCTACAAAACTATTGCGGCAAAAATAATGCGAATGGGTTACTTTTGGCCTACCCTGTATCGTGATGTTGCACAAATAGTTAGAAGGTGTAAAAGTTTCCAAAGGTATGCGCCGCAGAATAGAAAGCCGAGGCATGACATGATCCTAATAAATTCACCATGGCCATTCTACAAATGGGCCATTGATATTGTGGGACCATTCCCTCCAGGAGCGGGGAATGTGAAATTTCTAATTGTGGCAATTGACTATTTTACTAAGTGGGTAGAAGCTAAGGCTTTGCGCACAATAACTGGAGTGCAAGTGCGAAACTTCGTGTGGGAATATATTGTTTGCAGATTTGGCATCCCACGAGAACTTATAAGTGATAATGGGGCACAGATTGCGAAGGACCCATTTCTAAGCTGGTGTGTGGAATTGAATATAATCCAATAATTAACATCAGTTACGCATCCGCAAGCAAATGGGCTATGCGAAGTAACTAACCACGATATTGTCAGCGGAATACAAAAGCATTTGAATGAAAAGCGAAATGGATGGTTTGATGAACTATCAAATGTATTATGGGCTCATCGCACAACTTTCAAGAAAAGTACAGGCGAAACACCTTTTAGCCTTGTGTATGGTCCAGAGGCAATGATTCCCGCGGAAGTCTTTGTCCCAACGCATAGAGTTGCTAACTTTGATGAAAGTGCGAATGAAGACGACATTTGTGAAAACTTAAATTTCATTTAGGAATGCAGGCTTATGGCCGCAATAAGAGAGGCAAACAATAAGCAACAAATTGCCAAGTATTACAACAAGAAGGTGCGCGTGTTAGCCTTCAATGTTGGCGAGTGGGTCTTGCGAAATAATGAAGCAAGTCGTGCTGAAAAACTTGGAAAACTGGGACCTAATTGGGAAGGACCATACCAAATAGTGGGAATCAATGCTGCAGGCTCTTATAAAATCTAAGATATTGAAGGGCGTCACATACCTAACGCATGGCATGCTACTTTGTGAAAATATACTACATGTAATGAAAAGAAATATGCAGAATTGTTGCAAAGTCATAATGTAATGATTAGTGCTCATATGTAGCAGAATTATGTTTGTAATACTACGAGAAATGAATAAAGTTCAATTTTCTCTCAAAAATAACAACGGTATATTTGTGCGTAACTTGTAAACTTGAAACATAGCATACGTAATAAGTTTGCAATTGTACAAGTGATGGTAAAGACCACTTGGTAGTTAATAAAAATAATTCACAGTGTTTGCGAAAAGAATGGAACTTGAAAATTTTTGCCCAACGTATTTGATCTAGCCATACTTGGATGCTTCGCAAAAAACAGATTTGTGCCTAAGGAGCATTTCAGCGAACTTAGAAGATTCATAATGTGCATAACGCACGCGCATACGGGTTATTTCGCATAAAGTAATTGTTTGTTATGTGCACAATAAAGAACAATGAAATTGCAAAGGACAATGCTAGTAATTATGGATATTATTCTTAAGCGCTATATAAATAATAATAATTGCAATTGATAAAAGGGAAATTTTATTAAAATACCGCAGAAGTTACTGCGAAAATACAGAAAATATGATGAATGCGCTTATTGTTGCGCTTGCGCTGTGAAATTTTATTCCTAACTGTCTAAGTCTAGTTTAATGATGTCTTCAACGAGAGCATTTTTATCTTGACTTATGGCATTCAGTTTTGGAATAGGAATTTCACGAATTCCTTCTTTCTCCAATGCGAGCATTTCCTCTTCTTCTTCAAGAGGACAAATGAGCTTTTCAATGTATTCCGGCATCGGCTCCGGCAATACAGTCACTTTACTGATATCTCCTAAAAACTTGACTCGCTCAAGTTGCTGTAAAACCGTAACATACGTTTCGAATCGCTGAGAAACAGGGCGTGAATCCATAATTTTTTGCCCAAGCACGGGCAAATACTCGCGAAGTTTGGCTAAGTCAGTTTCCGCATTTGTTTTTGCGGTTATGGCCGCATTCAAGCCAGCTTGAGATTGAACAAGTTTGTTTTTCATGGCATCATGTGCCACTTGAAGATTGTCCTTTTCAATGGATTTTTTTGACAGTTCTTTTTTCAAATCCTCCGCGGACTGTTTAGCTGTTTGCTGCTCTGCAGTGACGGAAGATAGTTGTTTTTCTTTGGCAAGAAGTTCGGGTTAGGCATTCGCAAGTTTGGATTGCTCGTTTTTCAAAAAATCAAGAAATTTTTCTTGACGCGACATTGCATCAAACGCAGATGCAAATGCCATAAAAAAATTCTGCGCAAAGCAGTTAAAAGCATCACCATGCGAAAGTTTGCTGAACTCTGTGCGTAGTTCATGAGGGAGGGCTAACTTCATATGCTGCCTTTAATCCAGAGTAGCTTCTGGCGATGCGCACAGGTAGCCTTGAAGGCCATCTACTTTTATAGATTTTAATGTGTTGGGCGGATGTGCCAGAGATCTTCGTATTTGGAAAGATCAAACATCGGAGGTGAACTTAATTGTGTTGAAGGCGGAGGAGTAATGGTTGTTTCCACTACAAGTAAACAATAAGCAGATACGTTAGGATAAGTGTACTATAGGTATTTCTCAATGCGAAAATAACAAAATAAACAATATACAAAATTACCAATCTTAGGCTCAGAAGGAGTAACTGAGCTGGATCGAGTGATCCTTTTTGCAGTAGAACCAATGAGAAACTTTTGCAGTAGCAGGAGACTTCAGCGAAGATTTTGACGATTGTGATTCTGGACTCTTTAATCTTTCAGCAAGAAACTTTTGTGTGTCATCTTTCTTCTCAATTTCTGATACCTTCATAGTGATGATTAATGCACGTGTAAACTACTTGTGAAAAGAGTAAGATGATAAAGGAAGAAAGTGTTGAAGAGTAATGCGAATGCGAAAATAAAATGAATGTGATAAAGTGTGTTTGATGAAATGGTGATTGAAACCTATATATAATGAATCTTAAAATCCTAAACAACTCAATGCAACGGTTATAAATGCAATAATGATTAATTCGACAAATATAAAAATAGCCGTTAAGAAAGCATATAGTCGTTGCATTCCGAAAGGTATAATGAAATTGTGCGTGAAGATGTACGTAACCTTTTGAAAGCGACAGATAAATTGCAATTTTTTATTAGAGTTTACTGTCTTACATTTTCTGTAAAAATGTAACACACTAAACTGGGGGACTTGATCATATACATACGCATGTATAAGTATATTTGTAGTGCGAAAAGCTACTTAAAGACAAAAGGCACAAGATATTAAACCGCGGTAAGTATAAATATACGCGGTGAGACTGCGCGGAATATTGAAGAGTGCGTAGGCTTCTCGCAGTACTTGTGCGGAACGCCTAAGTGCGCGTACATCTTACTTCCGCGTAGGTCTCAAACCTATAAATAGGGAGCTTGGCTTCTCATTTGAGGTTGTTGATTCTGGAAGGATTGCCCTAGCCATATTCATTTCTCTTGTGAATTCGCCCGAGACTTGATCTTTATTGGCTAAGGTAACTTACGAAGACCGGGACATGATTGTTGATCGTTTAGCACTTAACAAAATATGACAAAAACGTCCCAAAATTCTAATCAACATCCATTGTACCCCCTCATTGCACTCAATCCTTGATTACCCTTTATTGGATAATCTAGGATTGATCATATGGCGCATAAGCTTAATGATAAGATTTTGAGAAGAGGTAAGAAAGCTGCGACTGATGCCAGTGAGGAAGTTGTTAAAAAGGCTGATGATGGGAAAAGGAAGTGAGATAACAACCGCAACCAGAACCAAAGTCAGCAGAAGAAACAAAATACTTCTAGTTCAAATAACCGTAATCGGCATGTTTGTCCTCGGTGTTACAAAGCTCACGATGGTTATTGCTCAGTTACTTGTAAAAGGTGTTCCAAGCAGGGACACATTGCTAAATATTGTAAGGTGATCATGTCGGATACTGCTACTCCTGCTGGAAGTGGTGGTAATAATGGTGGTAATGGAAATGGGAAGCCGAAGAATGGTGGTAATCAGAAGGTTTATTATGAATTTGGTAAACCGGGGCATTTCCGTGATACCTGCCCTAATAAGAAGACTACTGAGAACGCATGTGGAAGGGCGTTCAAGCTTAATGCCAATGATGCTGAGGAAGATCCAAAACTTATTACTAGTACATTCTCGGTCAATGATTTATCGATTTGTGTACTATTTGATTCAGGGGCTGATTTAAGTTTTGTGTCAGGTAAATTTAGTCCAAAAATCAAAACACCGTTAACTCCTTTAGACAGAACATATGTTGTAGAGGTAGCTAATGGTAAAGTGCTTACTGCTAAGACTGTGTATCATAAGTGTAACATTAATCTGGTGGGTAGAGATTTTGAGGTAGATTTAATACCGATTGATCTAAGCAGTTTTGACGTTGTTATTAGTACGGATTGGTTGTCTGAGAATCGTGCTGAAATCGCGTGTCATGAGAAAGCTGTTCGTGTTACTAATATGGTTGGAGAGCCGCTGATGGTTTTTGGGGATAAGAAATGCAGACAGTTAAACCTTATTAGCTGTTTGAAAGTTCATAAATATCTTGTAACAACCCAAACCATCCAACGACAAAACCACGTGAAAACAGCAAAATAAAAAAAAAATTCCTGAACAGCATGTGGCGCGGCGCGCCATATAGGCCGCGCGGCGCGCCAAAGTGGACTGTCCAAAAAGTTCTTAAATGCGGAAATGTTCGACTAGTTCCCGACGTATTTTGACAAAACGCTTTTAACCGCATGTTCAATATATGAAAACTAGCGCGTTCCATTAATAAAATTTAGTTTACGAAGCGGGGCCCACATCGACCCAAATTACCCTTTAAGTATCGAAATACAATTTTCGACCATAAGACTTTTAATACAAAACAAAGCCGAGCATGGCGATTGGGGATACGCTACCCAATCGTAATAAATCCAAAAGCAAGCCTTCTACGCAAACTATGCAAGTCCTCTAATCCTCGCGCTCACCGGAGCCACCATCCGCATGCAATCTATAAAAAGAGTCAACAACGAGAGGGTTAGCTAACGCTTAGTGAATGATAATATACTACATACATATATATGTATAAAATGGACACGCCACAAAATAACAAATACCGCATACCGAGGCATCCATATAAGGCACTACACTAAGCATACCGTACGATCTCTAAGCAACGAGCTAAAGATACAACAACAATATAAGCTCACCAACGACGATGTGAACAACGCCAAATAGCTACACCCGGAGGGTTAGCTACAACACAACAATACATTAATATATAACAATATAAACGAACAAGGTTAACACCTTAACCCAATACCGAGAACCAAATACCACAATGAAGATTGGCCGAACTACACAAGCCTTAGTAATCCGAAACCACACGAGATTACTATCTTCACAACATTGAGGTTGGCCGAACTACACGAGCCTTAGTAATCCGAAACCACACGAGATTACTACCTCAATAAGATGACCGAACTACACGAGTCACCATGAATCCGAACTACACGAGATTCATTTTTGATAAGATGACCGAACTACACGCGTCATCTTGAATCCGAACTACACGCGATTCACTTCTCCAACTCAAAACCCTTCGCCATTGGGGTTATATTATCCACATCACAACCACGTGTGATAGTGTACACACAAAACGTGTACCTCGCCAAAGGTGGTAAACCAAAACGCACAACCGTGCCAATTGGATCTAAACGCAAGTCTATCAAATCCATCTATATGTGAAGTGAGCTCTATAACCGAGAACCACTTCACCCGACCCGCACCCATCCTACACATACATATGCACATAGGATATTATCACTCACCTTGAAGTCTTGAAGAATGCTTCCAAGTAAACCGCAACTCGCCAATGGAAAATACCTATTCCGTTATCACAATTACAACAATACACTTAGAGTGGATTTACAAATCAACCTAATTCGTCACTTAGTGCAATTTCGACCCAAATGCACTTCCAAGCACAAACCGTGCCCATAACTAACCACTAATCACTAACACAAGTGAGAATGGTCCTAATACGCCAATTAAACCCGAACTCAAGTGTTAAACACGTGTCATACCCATTTTGACACTTAAACCCTAATTTTGACCCATTAAGTCAAAATCTCACCATTTACAAGTTTTAACACCAAAACACATTTAACTCGGTTTAATACTTCAACTTAATCCATTTTAAGTTTACAAACCTCATTAAATCGCCAATTGGGTCATAATCACCACCAAACCCTAATTTGACCCAAAGTCAAAGTTAGTCAACAAAATAACCTTAAATGGGTTTCAATACATTCATAATCACTAACTTAAGTGATTAAACTCAATTTCAAGTCCTAAACATGGCCAATTAGTTCACCAACCCAAAATCCACCAACAATTAACAATAAACCCAATTACTAGCATCACTAAACCCATTTCATCATCTAAAAGGGTTTTTCATCAAACTAACTCAAACCCTAACTTGAATATCAAATCAAATAGATGAAATTCGGAGTTTGAGCTTACCAATACTACCAAAACGTAGCTAGGAACGAAAGGAACAACTTTAGAACTCGAGCTTTTGATCAATTTGGCCTCCTTCTTCACCAAAACCCTAAATCTCTCTCTAGAATCTCTCTCTCTCTCTAGATAGTTGGGAGTGATGAATGGATGTGAAAATGATCCAAAACTGATCCAAACCAGCTAATGTGGCTCACAAATCCGGCCCCAAGTGAAATTACCCAAATACCCTTCATTAAAACCAATTAAAACAAAGGATTCTGTCAGCGCCAAATGGCGCGGCGCGCCCCAAACCCGCGCGGCGCGCGACCCTACTGAAACAGTTTCTTTTGCATTTTAACTTATATACAATAAAACCCACACCCTTGAACACCATAATACACAAGTATACAAGATAAATATTCGGGTCTTACAACTCTCCCCCACTTAAACTCGATCACGTCCTCGTGATCCTCGTCACTTAACCAAACGGACCACACTCCACGGTCCTCAAACATACGTCCCAATCCGACTTTCCTAGGCAACTCTTCCCAATGAATCACCTCTAACAACCAAAATCGTCGCACGCGATTTAACATATCACAATCCGAGCACTAAAACCATGCTCAATCCCTCACATCGGGAAACTCAATCAATATCGAACCGAGATATCAACCCTCTAGCGTAACGTTACCAAGTACAATGCTAAAAGCAACCAAGTTTAAATCCTAAAGTCAACAATCCGAAACGATGAAGACCGAACCAAACGATCCCTTACGGATTACACCAATCACTAAACATCCTTTGTAGTGCGCCATACGACCAATACGCAACCACCGTAACATCATAATCCAACGGCTAGAACCGATAGCGCCCAAAATGACTATGGAAACGTAAAACCCAAGGTGTACGAAATCAACCATCGTCACACCCGTAACAAACATGTGAGCGAAACACGGCTATCGCCTCACTAATCCCACAACATAGTCCTCACAACCCCACCATCGACGTATAAAACGACCGATAGTTCCCGCAACATGGTCCTTACGACCCTACCATTGGTGTATCAAACAACCAATAGATCACATGACACGAAGGCTGGGCGAAAACACACGCGCCCTAGTGAATCCGAACTACACGCGACTCACTACCTTCACCATAACAACAATCGGGAATGGCCGAACTACACGCACCATAGTGAATCCGAACTACACGAGAGTCACTATCCCGGAGGAATGACCGAACTACACGAGTCAATTGTGAATCTGAACTACACGAGACTCACTCCTCAATACAATGACCGAAACCACACGAGTCATTTGTGAATCCGAACTACACGAGATTCACTTCCACAACATCCAGGTTGGCCGAACTACACGAGCCTTAGTAATCCGAAACCACACGAGATTACTACCTCAATAAGATGACCGAACTACACGAGTCACCATGAATCCGAACTACACGAGATTCATTTAGTTAAGATGACCGAAACCACACGCGTCATCGTGAATCCGAAACCACACGCGATTCACAATCTCAACATAGGAATGGTACTCGCATTTCCCACCGGTACTTCGCATTTCCCGATAGTGTTACATCATACCGACATAACACTACTCCCTTGATGAAGTCAGCGGACCCCGAAGGTCATGCTCCACCAATCACAACACCGGATGAAGTCAGCAGACCCGAAGATCATGCTTCACCGATATAACATCACGCTCATGATGAAGTCAGCGGACCCCGAAAGTCATGCTCCACCAATCACGTATTCCCATGATGAAGTCAGCGGACCCTAAAGATCATGCTTCATCAAACAACCATACCATAATCGAGCAAGAACCACCTATACCAAACATAGGTACTAAACAATAATTCTCCACAAGAGAACCCGACACACACCTCCCTTAACCGGAGGATTTCACCTTGCTCGCCAAACACGTCCATTATCTCTCTACGAGATTTACCACGTTACCACCTCAGTGATGATTCAAATCCAAACCATAAGTACAATTTATCCGAAATTGTACTCTACCACAAATCGACCCAACCAGGTCTCGACAACATTTTCCTGATCTACCAATAGCCTCATCCGAAATCTCACACTAAAACTTCCTCGTGCGGGAGCGTAACTCCCCCACTTAGAACCACGTTCCATATCCACAACTCGTACAACCGCACAACGCTACCACAGGTAGACTTTACCAACAATTGGGCTCACACGACCCATTACCACATCTTGCTCCAACCTTGAGCACATGAAGGATTTTAACCAACCCTTAAACACTTTGTACGAAAAGTGTACCGCAACACAATCGGAGTCGAACACCACGCTAGTAGGTATAAAAGAGGCACCTAATGTCGCGTCATAAAGACTCCATTACCAACACACATCGAGATTTAAAACACTCGATCTCAAGGGTTCCAACCAACCGACGAACCTCATGATTCGTCACTTCAACATAAAAGCGAATACGCGCTTAACAACCAAACACCAAAACCATTTCTGTGGCTTGGTAGAAATGTTTCCCAAATACTAAGGAATGCTTGCTTGCACCAAGTCTTACGCCCTTTGCCCGTCAATCATACATCAACATAGGGTACTTCCATTAGGAACGTCACCCATAGCATAACATGCACAACAAAGGCACGCAACTCAAACTCAAACGGCATTTAATAAATAATCAAAAGACATATTTATCAAAATTAAACGTACCTTAACGTCTCCTGGCTGCACCCGTCCCCGCTAACTTGGGACATTCCGACTTACGATGTCCTTCTTTTTGGCAATTGAAGCACACCATACCATCACCCTTTGGTACCGAACTTTCCCAAGACTTGTGACCCCTCACGCCACAATTGTAACATCTAGCCGCACTAGAATCCGACATACCCGCTCGCGTACCACCCGTGCTAACACTCGGACCCTTAGCCCTCTTACTCGGAGCACCATAAGAAACAACCCTTCGCTCACTTGAAGGTTCACCCTTTTTCGATCGTGAATACGACTCGAAACCTCTAGCCAAGTCGAATAATTCCGAAAATGATTTCGCTTGACCCCGGCTAATTTTACTTTTCAAGTCATCATTCAAGGTCCGATAGAAATCTCCCATCAACAAACGATCATTCCCCAAATACTCCGGACAAAAACGAGCCTTCGCCATAAAGGTCGTCTTGAGAGTACTCAAATCCATAGATCCTTGTCGCAAACTTCACAACTCATTACGCAATTCCCACAAATCGGCCAAAGTTCGGAACTCCTCGAAGAATTCCTCCTTAAAGTCGTCCCACGATAAAGCCATAAACGTCTCGCCACCGACAAGATCAATCTTACCATCCAACCAATCCCTTGCCCTACCCCGCAACAAACTCGTAGCGAGTCTCGTCTTTCTCTCGGGAGGGCAATCAATAGTACGGAACCACCCTTCGACGTCCGAAATCCAAGTTGTGCTTACCAAAGGATCCGGCTTTCCGTCATACATCGGGGGTTTAGTCCTCATGAAGCTCTTAAGATAACGCTCCATTTCACCACTACTTTGAAGTTCGGAATACCTCCTTTCCATTCTTTCTTCTAACGCACCCATTTGTTCCGCAACGGCGGCCGCAACCCTAGTGTTAAACTCCGCGTCATTCGCCTCGGTCTCGTTTCGCGTCGTCATTCTAAAGAATACAAAACGATTAGTCCACGAACGTGTAAAACCGTACGCACGACACAGCCCCATCTTGCTAAACACTCATCGTACATCACTTGTTAGACACGATTTGCACCCGTAATAAGGTTTGCAAGTTCTTATTACGCACACATGCCGCATCGATTCGTTAGTACAACGACCGTCTCGCTCGATGATATACACAAACACAGCCAAAATTCTACGCGGTACAAACATACGCGAGAATTATTATCACAACACAACAACATATTAATAATATCCGCATTACTAATATAAACATTAGTCAACCTATAGCCAAGGCACTAACCAAACCCATTCCGACCCGTAATCCTACAAGTCCCGCAACAATATAAGCACACACAAGTCTAAGTCTAGGCACCTATCTCAAGTCACCTAAATCCCTTAGACCATGCTCTGATACCACTTGTAACAACCCAAACCATCCAACGACAAAACCACGTGAAAACAGCAAAATAAAAAAAAAAATTCCTGAACAGCATGTGGCGCGGCGCGCCATATAGGCCGCGCGGCGCGCCAAAGTGGACTGTCCGAAAAGTTCTTAAATGCGGAAATGTTCGACTAGTTCCCGACGTATTTAGACAAAACGCTTTTAACCGCATGTTCAATATATGAAAACTAGCGCGTTCCATTAATAAAATTTAGTTTACGAAGCGGGGCCCACATCGACCCAAATTACCCTTTAAGTATCGAAATACAATTTTCGACCATAAGACTTTTAATACAAAACAAAGCCGAGCATGGCGATTGGGGATACGCTACCCAATCCTAATAAATCCAAAAGCAAGCCTTCTACGCAAACTATGCAAGTCCTCTAATCCTCGCGCTCACCGGAGCCACCATCCGCATGCAATCTATAAAAAGAGTCAACAACGAGAGGGTAAGCTAACGCTTAGTGAATGATAATATACTACATACATATATATGTATAAAATGGACACGCCACAAAATAACAAATACCGCATACCGAGGCATCCATATAAGGCACTACACTAAGCATACCGTACGATCTCTAAGCAACGAGCTAAAGATACAACAACAATATAAGCTCACCAACAACGATGTGAACAATGCCAAATAGCTACACCCGGAGGGTTAGCTACAACACAACAATACATTAATATATAACAATATAAACGAACAAGGTTAACACCTTAACCCAATACCGAGAACCAAATACCACAATGAAGATTGGCCGAACTACACGAGCCTTAGTAATCCGAAACCACACGAGATTACTATCTTCACAACATTGAGGTTGGCCGAACTACACGAGCCTTAGTAATCCGAAACCACACGAGATTACTACCTCAATAAGATGACCGAACTACACGAGTCACCATGAATCCGAACTACACGAGATTCATTTTTGATAAGATGACCGAACTACACGCGTCATCGTGAATCCGAACTACACGCGATTCACTTCTCCAACTCAAAACCCTTCGCCATTGGGGTTATATTATCCACATCACAACCACGTGTGATAGTGTACACACAAAACGTGTACCTCGCCAAAGGTGGTAAACCAAAACGCACAACCGTGCCAATTGGATCTAAACGCAAGTCTATCAAATCCATCTATATGTGAAGTGAGCTCTATAATCGAGAACCACTTCACCCGACCCGCACCCATCCTACACATACATATGCACATAGGATATTATCACTCACCTTGAAGTCTTGAAGAATGCTTCCAAGTAAACCGCAACTCGCCAATGGAAAATACCTATTCCGTTATCACAATTACAACAATACACTTAGAGTGGATTTACAAATCAACCTAATTCGTCACTTAGTGCAATTTCGACCCAAATGCACTTCCAAGCACAAACCGTGCCCAAAACTAACCACTAATCACTAACACAAGTGAGAATGGTCCTAATACGCCAATTAAACCCGAACTCAAGTGTTAAACACGTGTCATACCCATTTTGACACTTAAACCGTAATTTTGACCCATTAAGTCAAAATCTCACCATTTACAAGTTTTAACACCAAAACACATTTAACTCGGTTTAATACTTCAACTTAATCCATTTTAAGTTTATAAACCTCATTAAATCGCCAAATGGGTCATAATCACCACCAAACCCTAATTTGACCCAAAGTCAAAGTTAGTCAACAAAATAACCTTAAATGGGTTTCAATACATTCATAAGCACTAACTTAAGTGATTAAACTCAATTTCAAGTCCTAAACATGGCCAATTAGTTCACCAACCCAAAATCCACCAACAATTAACAATAAACCCAATTACTAGCATCACTAAACCCATTTCATCATCTAAAAGGGTTTTTCATCAAACTAACTCAAACCCTAACTTGAATATCAAATCAAATAGATGAAATTCGGAGTTTGAGCTTACCAATACTACCACAACGTAGCTAGGAACGAAAGGAACAACTTTAGAACTCGAGCTTTTGATCAATTCGGCCTCCTTCTTCACCAAAACCCTAAATCTCTCTCTAGAATCTCTCTCTCTCTCTCTAGATAGTTGGGAGTGATGAATGGATGTGAAAATGATCCAAAACTGATCCAAACCAGCTAATGTGGCTCACAAATCCAGCCCCAAGTGAAATTACCCAAATACCCTTCATTAAAACCAATTAAAACAAAGGATTCTGTCAGCGCCAAATGGCGCGGCGCGCCCCAAACCCACGCGGCGCGCGACCCTACTGAAACAGTTTCTTTTGCATTTTAACTTATATACAATAAAACCCACACCCTTGAACACCATAATACACAAGTATACAAGATAAATATTCGGGTCTTACATATCTTCACAAAGGTTGTCATGCTATTCTAGCCTATGTTGTTGATTCTGATAAAGAAGAAAAAAGCATTGGTGATGTTCATATTGTTAGAGACTTTCCCGAGGTGTTTCCCGAAGATTTACCTGGCCTTCCGCAGCATCGCGCGGTAGAATTTCAAATCGATCTTGTTCTCGGTGCTGCTCCTGTAGCACGTGCTCCTTATCGACTCGCACCTTCCGAACTTCAAGAATTGTCGAGTTAACTCCGTGAGTTTTTATACAAGGGGTTCATTTGTCCCAGTTCGTCCCCTTGGGGAGCTCATGTTCTGTTTGTTAAGAAGAAGGATGGTTCGTTTCGTTTGTGTATTTATTATCGTGAATTGAACAAGCTTACTGTTAAAAAACCGTTACCCTCTTCCTAGAATCAACGATCTGTTCGGTTAGCTTCAGGGTTCGTCTGTTTATTCTAAGATCGATCTTCATTCTGGTTATCATCAACTGCGAGTTAAAGAATCTGATATTTCGAAAACCGAATCCCGCACCCGTTATGGTCACTACGAGTTCCTTGTTATGCCGTTCGGATTGACAATTGCACCTGCTGTGTTCATGGACCTCATGCACCGTGTGTGTAGACCCTATCTGTGCAAATTCGTTATCGTTTTCATCGACGACATTCTTATATATTCCAAGAGTGGTGAAGAGCACGAAGAACATTTGAAGTTGGTGCTTGATTTGTTGAGGAAAGAAGAGTTGTACGCTAAGTTCTCTAAGTGTGCTTTCTGGTTAAGAGAAGTTCAATTCTTTGGACATGTTGTTAGTAAACAGGGAATACAAGTTGATCCTGCTAAGATTGAGGCAATTCAGAAGTGGGAAATTTAGAAGACTCCTACTCAGATTCGTTAGTTTCTAGGGTTGGCAGGCTACTATAGAAGGTTCATTCAAGATTTCTCTCGTATAGCAAAACCTCTGACTGCTTTAACGCACAAGGGAAAAAAGTATGAGTGGAAGGATGAACAAGAAACTGGTTTTCAAACACTGAAGAAGAAGTTAACTTCCGCTCTGATATTATCACTACCTGAGGGTAATGACGATTTTGTTGTCTATTTTGATGCTTCACGCCAGGGCTTTGGTTGTGTTTTGATGCAGCGAAAGAAAGTCATTTCATACGCGTCACGTCAGTTGAAGATCCATGAACAGAATTATACAACCCATGATTTAGAGTTGGGAGCTGTTGTGTTTGCGCTTAAGATTTGGAGACATTATTTGTATGGGGTCAAAAGTACAGTGTACACTGATCACAAAAGTCTTCAACATATCCTTGATCAGAAACAGTTGAATATGAGGCAACGACAATGGGTTAAGACGTTGAATGATTATGATTGTGAACTTTTATATCATCCGGGAAAGGCCAATGTTGTAGCTGATGCGTTAAGTCATAAAGAGAGGGTTGAACCTCGCAGATTTAGAGCTTTGAATATGACAATTCAAACTAACCTCGCTAGGCAGATTCTTGAGGCACAACAAGAAGCCTTGAAGGAGGAGAATTTTGTGAACGAGAAGGTCAGAGGCATGGGTAAGAAGTTTGAGGTATGAACCGATGGTACTAGGTACTTTGCGGGACGTCTTTGGGTTTCGAAGTTTGGTGATCTGCGACAACTTGTTTTAGATGAGGCTCATAAGTCTAGGTACTCTATTCATCCTGGTTCAGGAAAGATGTATCATGATCTTAAGGAGCTGTATTGGTGGCCTAATTTGAAAACTAATGTGGCTACTTATGTGGCTAAGTGTTTGAACTGTGCTAAGGTTAAAGCTCAACATCAGAAACTGTCTGGACTTTTAGTGCAACCTGAGATTCCCGAGTGGAAGTGGCAAGGTATTACGATGGATTTTATTACAAAGCTACCGAGGGTTGTGGGTGGTTATGATACCATTTGGGTGATTGTTGACCGACTCACAAAGTCAGCTCATTTCTTGCCGATTAAGGAAACAGATTCGATGGAGAAGCTTACTCGTTTGTATTTGAACGAAATTGTTTCAAGACATGGTGTTCCTGTATCTATTATTTCAGACCGAGACAGTCGATTTACATCGAGGTTTTGGCAGTCCTTACAGGAAGCTTTGGGAACAAAGTTGGATATGAGCACTGCTTATCATCCACAGTCGAATGGGCAGAGTGAAAGGACCATTCAAACATTAGAAGACATGTTACGGGCTTGCGTCATTGATTTTGGTAATGGTTGTGATAGATATTTGCCGTTGGCTGAATTTTCTTATAATAACAGCTATCATGCAAGTATTAAAGCCGCACCGTTTGAAGCTCTGTATGGTAGAAAGTGTAGGTCTCCTATCTGTTGGAATGAGGTTGGGGATGCTCAACTCACAGGCCCAGAAATTATTCATGAGACTACCGAGAAGATCGTACAGATTAAAGAAAGATTGAAAAACCGCCAGGAGTCGGTAAAAGAGTTAGGCCGATGTTCAAAGAAAAGATTTGGAATTTCAGGTCGGTGACCGTGTTATGTTGAAGGTATCACCTTGGAAAGGTGTGGTACGTTTTAGTAAGAGAGGAAAGTTGAATCCTCGTTTTGTTGGACCGTTTGAGATTATCGAAAGAATTGAACATGTGGCTTATCGTTTGAAATTTTCACAAGAACTCAGTGTTGTTCACGACGTTTTTCATGTATCAAATTTGAAGAAGTGTTTGGCCGAGGCCGATGAAACCATTCCTCTTAATGAACTTCATGTTGATAAACAACTCCATTTTATTGAGGAACCTGTTGAAATTATGGATCGAGAGGTTAAGACTCTCATGCAAAGTAGAATTCCTATCGTCTGAGTTAGATGGAATGACAGATGCGGTCCCGAGTTCACTTGGAAACGTGAAGATCAGATGAAGAAGAAGTACCCGCATTTGTTCCCAGATGACGAGTCAACCCCTGCACCTGCTTAAATTTCGGGACAAAATTTCCGTAACGGGAAGGTACTGTCATGACCCTACTTTTTTCGTTATCTTTTACCGTTTATTATTTAACGTCCTTTAATTGTTATTCGTGCCACGTCCTTTCTATGACCTATATTATTATTTTAGTAATAATATATTAATTATTATGTGTTATATGAATATTTGTATTCGTATTTTAAGTTATACGTTTCTACGTGTCGTGTATTTCTATCCGGCGAATCTTTTCGGTTTTCAAACCAACGGTCAAACTTTTGAGATTTTTAAATCCAAATTAATTTAAAAATGATATTTTGATGTCATATGATTATATATAGTGTTTATATATTTTATTTATCGCGTATATGTTATCTCTCCGAATAATTAATCGTGTAGTAGCGTTTTCGCGTTTCGGGCTTCGATTGGGCGTTCGGGCTAAAAGCAATTTATCAAATATCAAAGATGGCCCACTATGGGGCCACCCTTTCTTTTTTCGGCCGAAACCCACCATATCCCCTCTCCATTTTTGTTTTTCACTTTTCATTTTCATTTAACACATTTTTATTTCAAAACCTAATTCTCCCATTTCATTTTTTTCTCTTCCTCTTCCTTCTTTTTTGGCCATCAAATATCACACCACCATCATCATCATTTGATCATCAAAACTTGCTTGGATCATTCAATTGTTTATATAATCGGGTTGCTCTCATCATCCTCTACACGACCATACCATTTGATTTTTGATTAGGGTATAAACCCTAACCCTAGATTTTTGATTATTATTTAATTTTACTAATTTTGATTGTTATTATAATAGTATAGCACTTGTTTATTATTGTATTGATGATTGTATGCGTAGAAATGCTCAAATGTGTATGTTTTCGGTTTGATAAATTTTGACAGCGGACTATTTGATCATTTCATTACATTTAACTGATTTTTTTGATAAATTAAAGTGTTTAGATAAGTTCCTCTCATCTAGACATTGATTTTAGACTCCGGATTCATGTTATTTCGAGTCCCGGAACTTAAGTTATGCATAAATTGGTGTTTTCATGGAATTAAAGTATAAAAACGAATGTGTTCAGTTTTTGTCCGACTTTGTGACCACTTTTAGAGTCTCTAGGGTGTACTAGTGTGTTAGAATTTATGATTGGATAAACATTCATGTTCGGGTCATCGAAATTCGAGCCACGGATCACCCGGTATGACTAAAACAAGATTTTGAATGGATTAAAGTTCCAAGTTGATTTATGGCTGTTGGTCAAGACTTGGGGACTGATTTAGGGGTGTTCTTGAGTACACTAATGTGTCGGGTGGTTTGGTTAGGCGAAGATATATATAAGACTCGCCGAAAACCGACACCCGGGGCTCAAGTTATGACCCGATGATCTTTTAATTAAAACTTATGGTTATGAAATGGAACTTATGATATAAATAATGATTTTTATTATTATTACATTACTTATGATATAAAAGTAATTATTTTAATTTAAGACTTATGATTTATACATTTATTATATCATTTAATAATTACTTATGATTTAATGAAACTTATAATTAAACTTATGATTAATAATACTTTTATTATTAATGTAAAATACTTATGGTAAGTATTAAACTTATGATATGGGATTATTATATTAAGACTTATAATAAAGATTAATTAATTATTTAATTATTATAAGGCTTAGTTATTATTTAATTATAATTTAATTATTAAATACTTATGATTTAATAATTATAATTAAAACTTATGATATGATTAATAATTCCTTATTAATTAATAATACTTGTGATATGACTAAAAATTTATTATTAATTAATAATACTTATGTTATGATTAATATTTAATTAATTAATTAAATACTTATGTTATATTAATTATATCATTTAAACTTATATTAACTTTTATAATTCAATTTAATTTAATTAAACTTATGATATGACATGATTATACACATTTGACTTTAAATAACATTATAACTTATATTATTAATATAATTTATACTTTAAAATTTAATGTTGACTAAGTTTGACCAAGGTTGACTTTTGAGTTGACTTTCGGTTGACTTTGACTTTCAGTTGACTTTTGTTGATTTTCTAATTAAGGAAACTTTTTTAAGTTAGAAACTTTCCAAAAATAGAAACTTTCCTATATTAGAAACTTTCCTAAAATAGAAACTTTCCTAAAATAAAAACTTTCCAAAAATGGAAACCTGCTAAAAATAGAAACTTTCTAAAAATAGAAAGTACGTGTCCTTACGTTGTTCTGATCAAACCGAAGCATACTGAGTGATGTTCTATGTTTACTTGCAACAAGTACTATAACTATCATACTAAGACTTGACCTAAGTTAGTTATTTATATCGACCTACTTTATTTATAGGTCGGCGTTTTGATCATTCTTGATCACTTACTTTATTTGCGGTTCGCATTTTTGTGTGGTTACTTCATTTTCGTTAAGGTGAGTTATAGCCTCATTTTACATACTATTTTAAGTATTTATGAGATGTGATTACATGCATTTTGTTTTATGTTTAGACACAAGTGGCAATTAAATATAAATTATTCATTATGAGTTGAATGAAAATATTCCCTAGTCTGGTAACTGTAAACACTGGTTTCTACTGATGAACGCGAATCCTATGAATAGATCTATCGGGCTTGACAGCCCCATTTTGAGCTAGTCGCGCTAGCAATTTATAATCGAAATGTATTAGTACTTCGTTATTATTTGAAGATACACCTGTTCAGTATATATTGTGTTTGGTAAGGGTATGGAAATGGTTAAATGGTTACCAGGTGACTCATGGATTAATGGAATAATATTTTATGTTTTCTAACATTTTAAATCTTGTGGTCTAAAGCTTATTCGTTTATTTAAACCTATAATTCACTCAGCATTTTTGTTGATAGTTTACTCGCATGTTTTCACAGGTACTTGATTTATTGGGCTTCTGCTGTGTTAGAGAGTCTGCATGCATTTTGGCAGATTTTTGTTAAACATTAAAACTTTGCATTCTCTTTTGAATTATTAAATTGTGGGTATTTGGTTGACAATGTTTTATGTCAACTTTGGTTATTTTAATAAGTTGAGTTTGTTTAGAACTACTTATTTTGGTAAATTTCATTTTTGGGAAACTTTTTGAATGAAGAATCAATATTGTTTAATAACTTCATTTAAAGTTCGATCAAGCTGTGGGACCAAGTGACGGAGCCGCTAAGGGTACTTGACGGGGCCATCATATTGAATATGAACTTAATCTCGAATTGGGACTACTTGATTGATAAATTCCGTTCTAAACTTTCGTCTTGGAAAGCTAGTTTAATTTCATCGGGCGGTAGATTAACATTGGTGAAATCAATCATGAGTAGTCTTGGTTTTTTTTTCATGTCGTTGTTCAAGTGTCCGGAAAAGGTACTAAAAAACCTTGAATCGATTCGGGCTATATTCTTTTGGGGCGGAAGCAACTTGGTTAAAAATGGCATGGGTGAAATGGGATAGAATTTTAGCTCAGTTTGATCGAGGCGGGTTAAATGTTGGGAGTCTTAAAGTGTTTAATATTGCTTTAGTTCTCAAGTGGTGATGGCGTTATTTATAAGGGCCTGACGATCTTTGGGTGTCGATCATTAAATCTATTCATGGTAATGTTTTTGAAAAGGTTTCGTCTAACACCTCGAGCATATGGTCGAATATTGTTTCTACTTGTGTTAAAACTGTCTCAGCCGATCTTCTTCCTGCAAATGCTTTTTGGCTAAACGTTGGTGATGATACGAGTACCCGGTTTTGGCATGATCTTTGGTGTGGGGATTTGGTGTTATCTTCCCGGTTCAACCGGCTATTTCACTTGGACACTAATAAAGACGATTCGATTGCGGATAAGTATAGAAATGGGGAGTGGGTTTGGACATGGTCGAGAGAGATCTTAGGATGTCGAAATGAACAACTTCTCTGTTCTCTTCTTGTCGCTATAAATGGATGCTCTTTATCAAATCGCATAGATCATTGGTCTTGTTCGTTAGCTACTGATGGTTTGTACTATGTTAAATCTGAGCTCCATGCTATTGATCGTGTGTTATTGCCATCGTCTTCTGAGGTTACGGTTTGGTATAAGTTTGTACCAAGGAAAGTTAATGTTTTCTATAGAGGCTAAGATTAGATTCTCTCCCGGTAAGTTGGAACCTTTCTGCAAAAGGGATTGAGGTTGACTCCATTGTTTGTCTGGTGTGTAACAATGCGGTGGAGACTCGGGATCATTTATTTTTCGGTTGCACGTTGGCTTTGGACATTTGGTGTAAGTTACGGGTTTGGTTGAATTGCTCCATGCCTTCTTTTACGTCTTGGGACACGTTTTTTGATTGGATTGAGGGCATTCGGTTATCGGTCATCTCCAAGAATCGTATCATTGCTTCCGTAGTTACTCTCTTGTGGGCTTTGTGGCGGTAATGAAACGGCATTGTTTTTAATGATTCTTTTTGTTAGGTCATATTTTATTTCTAGTGGAAGTAGTCTTTTTGATGTTATTAGATTACTTACTTTTCGTTGGATTAAAATTAGGGGCCATTTAGTTTCTAATTGGAACTCATGGCTCGCTATGCCTTTGTAATTTCTCTCTTAGCGCCTTGCTAGGGAGCGTTTATTTTATATAATTATTCTTTGGCGGTTAAAAATAATAATAATAATAAACAAGAAGAAGTCGTCAAGAATCCCATTCCAGGTTAGTTATTTAGTTACTTTTTTTTATTTTGATATAAAAGTTTTGATTTTTATTATAAAATTCGTTCAGATTTTTTTTTCCCTCAAAAGGCAAGAATATATTAAACCACAAACACAAACTACAAAACAGGGCAGAGCATACTCATAACCCAAATGCAAAAAAAAAAAAAAAAAAAAAACAACCATCAAAAAAGCAATTCTAACACCATACTAACATCAAATAGATTACACAGCAATCTGCAGATTGTTATCCATCAAAACCAAACTGCATAATTCAGCAACTTTCTGCACATTCTTAGTATCCTTGACTTTCAAGCTAGTCATTTTGACCCGAATGAAATCCTTAACTTCATCACTAACTTCATTCACTGATTTCTTCACCTTCCTAAATATTCTCCTATTCCTTTCCATCCAGATATAATACACCACAGCTCCAATAGCCACTTTATTTAAAATGTTCCTTATATCTTTGATGGCAGTATACTTAGCCATATCTTGAACAATATGCAATAGACCATTATTCAATCCTTTATAAACAAGCATTCTCTTGACCTTATTCCAAACTTGGCTTGTAAATTCACACCTAAAAAACAGATGAGAGTGTGAATCTTCCTGATTGCCACAAAAACTACATTCAATCTGCTCATTGGGATACCATTTCTTAAGTCTATCTTGTGTTGAAAGCCTATTTTGAACAGCAAGCCATAAAATAAATGCATGTTTTGGAGTAATTTTAGGATACCACACAACATGATACCAATCAATCTTTGGATCAGAACACCCCAAATCCTTCCAAGCTTGATTTGTTGAATAAGCTTTGAGTTTATTGTCATTTGTAATAAACCACATATCACCATTGGAATCTTTAAAAATATGAGGTTTCATAACATCTCTTAACACCAACATTTTCCTCCATCCCCAACTATCACTGGATTCATGGTTAATATCCCAATAATCCTTCCCTTTTAATTTCACTCTATTAATCGATTGCCACCAAATAGACTCTTTTTTACTTAATATTTTCCAGACCTGTTTCATAAGCAGAACATCATTCCACTCTTTGAGTGGCCTAAAACACAAACCACCTTGCTTTTTAGGTCTACAAATTAACTTCTAGGCCACTTTAGCTGAACCTTTATAATTCTGACCTTTTGTCTGTAGTGACCCAAACTTTTCCATAATTATGAGAACTATATTTACATGACTAAATGTTTCCAACATGTTAAGCAATCAAATTTGTTAAGACTTGATTAATTGAAATGAGTTTCATGTAGATAATTGACCACCCAGTTGTCCGGCGATTCACGAACGTTAAAACTTGTAAAAATGAAATGATGATATATATATATATATATATATATATATATATATATATATATATAACATGATATTATGATAAGTAAATATCTCACAATGTATATTGACAAAGAGTTTTATGCATAAAATGAAACTACTTAATTAAAGAAACTCGAAACGATATATAACGATTATCGTTATAACAACGTTTTAATTAAAATAAATCCATATGTATTGTATTAAGATATTAATACACTATGTTAACATGATAAAATGATAATTAATTATATCATTAAGTGTATTAACAATGAACTATACGAGTAAGATGAGACTACTAACTTAAGAATTTCGAAACAATATATATATATATATATATATATATATATATATATATATATATATATATATATATATATATATATATATATATGTAACGATTATCGTTGTAATAGTATTTTTAACATATATACATGATATTAAGATATAATCATAAACCATGTTATCATATTAACCTAACAATTTAACATCTCATTTAAGTAAAATAACAAGGGATTAATTACATTTAACAAGATCGTTAACTTAAAGGTTTCGAAACAACACTTACATGTAACGACTAACGATGACTTAACGACTCAGTTAAAATGCATATACATGTAGTGTATTAAATACACTTTTGGAAGACTTCAAGACACATATCAAAACACTCATACTTATCAAAGTTGGTTACAATTACATTTCCATTCATTTTCATCAACAATTCTACTCGTATTCATTCAGTATTCGTACCCGTATTATATACAGCTTCTAGACGCACTTACTATGGGTATATACCAATAGGAACTAGCATAGGATTCCACTCTTTATTATGTCATGCATGACTAATCAAATTTAACTTCTACCATGAACAAGTCAACTAACTAGAACTCCTTTTAACCCCACTCACCACTCACCACTTGTAGTGACCCGAACTTTTCCATATTTATTTATATTAAATGAAATTGATATTTACTTGATTAAGTGTTTCCAACATGTTAAGCAATCAAACTTATTAAGACTTGATTAATTGAAATAGGTTTTATATGGACAATTGACCACCCAAGTTGACCGGTGATTCACGAACGTTAAAACTTGTAAAAACTATATGATGACATATATATGGCTATATATTGAGTTAACATGATATTATGATAAGTATGTATCTCATTAGGTATTTTAACAATGAGTTATATACATAAAAATGAGCCTATTGAATTAAGAAACTCGAAAACGATATATTTAACGATTATCATTATATCAACGTCTTACTAATTACATATGAATCATTTTAAGATATTGTTACAGTATATAATCATGATAAATGATAAGTAAATATATCATTAAGTGTATTAACAATGAACTACATATGTAAAAATAAGACTACTAACTTAATGATTTCGAAACGAGACATATATGTAACGATTATCGTTGTAACGACATTTAACTGTATATATATCATACTAAGATATATTATATATCATAATATCATGATAATATAACAATTTAGCATTTCTTTAGATATAATAAACATTGGGTTAACAACACTTAACAAGACCGTTAATCTAAAGGTTTCAAAACAACATTTACATGTAACGACTAACGATTACTTAACGACTCACTTAAAATGTATATACATGTAGTGTTTTAATATTTATTCATACACTTTTGAAAGACTTCAAGACACTTATCAAAGTACTTCTACTTAACAAAAATGCTTACAATTACATCCTCATTCATTTTCATCAACAATTCTACTCGTATGCACCCGTATTCGTACTCGTACAATACACAGCTTTTAGATGTATGTACTATTGGTATATACACTCCAATGATCAGCTCTTAGAAGCCCATGTGAGTCACCTAACACATGTGGGAACCATCATTTGGCAACTAGCATGAAATATCTCATAAAATTACAAAAATATTAGTAATCATTCATGACTTATTTACATGTAAACAAAATTACACATCCTTTATATCTAATCCATATACCAACGACCAAAAACACCTACAAACACTTTCATTCTTCAATTTTCTTCATCTAATTGATCTCTCTCAAGTTCTATCTTCAAGTTCTAAGTGTTCTTCATAAATTCTATGAGTTCTAGTTTCATAAAATCAAGAATACTTCCAAGTTTGCTAGCTTACTTCCAATCTTGTTAAGTGATCATCCAACCTCAAGAAATCTTTCTTATTTACAGTAAGATATCTTTCTAATACAAGGTAATACTCATATTCAAACTTTGATTCAATTTCTATAACTATAACAATCTTATTTCGAGTGATGATCTTACTTGAACTTGTTTTCGTGTCATGATTCTGCTTCAAGAACTTTCAAGCCATCCAAGGATCCTTTGAAGCTAGATCCATTTGTCTCTTTTCCAGTAGGTTTATCTACAAAACTTGAGGTAGTAATGATATTCATAACATCATTCGATTCATACATATAAAGTTATCTTATTCGAAGGTTTAAACTTGAAATCACTAGAACATAGTTTAGTTAATTCTAAACTTGTTCGCAAACAAACGTTAATCCTTCTAACTTGACTTTTAAAATCAACTAAACACATGTCCTATATCTATATGATATGCTAACTTAATGATTTAAAACCTGGAAACACGAAAAACACCGTAAAACCGGACATACGCCGTCGTAGTAACACCGCGGGCTGTTTTGGGTTATTTATTTAAAAACTATGATAAACTTTGATTTAAAAGTTGTTATTTTGGGAAAATGATTTTTCTTATGAACATGAAACTATATCCAAAAATCATGGTTAAACTCAAAGTGGAAGTATGTTTTTCAAAATGGTCATCAAGACGTCGTTCTTTCGACTGAAATGACTACCTCTTACAAAAATGACTTGTAAATTATATTTTTGACTATAAAACTATACTTTTTCTGTTTAGATTCATAAAATATAGTTCAATATGAAACCATAGCAATTTGATTCACTCAAAACGGATTTAAAACGAAGAAGTTATGGGTAAAACAAGATTGGATATTTTTTGATTGTTGTAGCTACGGGAAATATTGTAACAATTCTATACAAATCATATCCTAGCTAATTTATATTATACTATACATGTATTCTAATATATTATGTAATCTTGGGATACCATAGACACGTATGCAAATGTTTTGACATATCATATCGACCCATGTATATATATTATTTGGAACAACCATAGACACTCTATATGCAGTAATGTTGGAGTTAGCTATACAGGGTTGAGGTTGATTCCAAAAATATATATACTTTGAGTTGTGATCTAGCCTGAGACGTGTATACACTGGGTCGTGGATTGATTCAAGATAATATATATCGATTTATTTCTGTACATCTAATTGTGGACAACTAGTTGTAGGTTACTAACGAGGACAGCTGACTTAATAAACCTAAAACAATAAAACGTATTAAAAATGTAGTAAATATATCTTGAACATACTTTTATATGTATGTACATATTTGTTATAGGTTCGTGAATCGACTAGTGGCCAAGTCTTACTTCCCGATGAAGTAAAAATCTGTGAAAGTGAGTTATAGTCCCACTTTTAAAAACTAATATTTTGGGATGAGAATACATGAAGTTTTATAAATGTTTTACGAAATAGACACAAGTAAATGAAACTACATTATATGGGTGAATGATCGAAGCCGAATATGCCCCTTTTGCTTGGTAACCTAAGAATTAGTAAACTGATCTACTAATTGACGTGAATCCTAAAGATAGATCTATTGGGCCTAACGAACCCCATCCAAAGTACCGGATGCTTTAGTACTTCGATGTTGTTTTTATCATGTCCGAAGGATTTTCCCGGAATGATAGGGGATATTCTTATATGCATCTTGTTAATGTCGGTTACCAGGTGTTCACCATATGAATGATTTTTATCTCTATGTATGGGATGTATATTTAAATATGAAATCTTGTGGTCTATTATTATGATTTGATAATATATAGGTTAAACCTATAACTCACCAACATTTTTGTTGACGTTTTAAGCATGTTTATTCTCAGGTGATTATTAAGAGCTTCCGCTGTTGCATACTAAAATAAGGACAAGATTTTGAGTCCATGCTTGTATGATATTATGTAAAAACTGCATTCAAGAAACTTATTTTTGATGTAATATATTCTTATTGTAAACCATTATGTAATGGTCGTGTGTAAACGGTATATTTTAGATTATCATTATTTGATAATCTACGTAATGCTTTTAAACCTTTATACATAAAATAAGGGTTATGGTTGTTTTAAAAAATGAATGCAGTCTTTGAAAAACGTCTCATATAGAGGTCAAAACCTTGCGACGAAATCAATTAATATGGAACGTTTATAATCAATATGAACGGGACATTTCAGTTGGTATCCGAGCGTTGGTCTTAGAGAACCAGAAAATTGCATTAGTGTGTCTTACCGAGTTTGTTAGGATGCATTAGTGAGTCTGGACTTCGACCGTGTTTTTCTTCAAAAACGATTGCTTAACATTTTTTTGTTGGAAACTATATATTATTAACATGTAAATATTATGTGATATATTAATCTCTTAACGTGTTTGATATTGTGTGATAGATGTCTACCTCTAGTACAAATCCCATCGATTCACCTAATAATAATGAAGAGTCGAATATATTTTGGGAAGATTCACAAATTCCCGAAGAGGAACCGGAAGAAGAGGAACCGGAAGAGGAGGAACCGGAAGAGGAGGAACCGGAAGAGGAGGAACCAGAAGAGGAGGAATCGGAAGAGGAGGAACCAGAAGAAGAGGTTCCGGAGGAAGAAATATTGATACCTATAGTAAATCGATTAAATAAAAGAAAATCCTCAACCAACGGACCAAAGTTAATAATGGTCAATGGTGTTTCCGCCGAAGAAGCAAAATATTGAGAAGATTACCAATTTTCCGATGAATTAGATCCCGATGAGGATTCCGATGATGTTATAGAAATTACCTCGACCCAATTTAATAAAGTGAAAGAAAATAATAAGGGAAAAGGTATAAAAATAGAGAAACCCGATTCCAACCCCGATGAACTTTATATGTATCGACAACATCCGTATTTCCTAAAATATAACAATGACCCGGGAACCTCTAAACCACCAGGTTTCTCTAAACCATTGTGGAAAACGACGGCTCATATTAGAGGAACACCGTATATTCCTAGAAAATTAGAAAAACAAACCAAGTCCGAAGAAGAAGAAACCAGTGATTCATATTAGAGGGTTGTAATCATGTTGTATATTATATGTATTGTAGTGTGCTTGTACTTTTATGTTCTATGTAAAAAAAATTGCTTGTATTGTTTGTTAATTATCTTTTACGAATCTAATCCTTGTCTATTTTACAGTATAAAAACAAAATGGACGTTAAGGGTAGACAGTCGAATATTTTAGAAGACCTACCAGAGGATATGATTGAGGAAATCTTGTCTAGATTCGGTCAGAATTCATCAGCACATTTAGTTATGGCGAAATTAACTTGTCAAACATTTGAAAGACTTTCCAGAAATGCCTTAGTTTATAAAAGGCTTTCCTTTGATATGTGGGGTATATCACATTGGGGAGACCGTAAGTTACGCCGTGTTTTCTTTAAAGCATTAAATGCGGGGAACCCAAATGCAATTTTACGCTACGGGTTAAGAACCTATTTTGACTCAACATATCCCAACATAGGATTTCGTGAATTAGAAAGAGCTTCTAACATGCAACATAAAGAAGCATGTTATGCTTACGGGTTAGTGATGTTCGCTTCTTACCAAAGTGAGAAAAAGAACATCAGACTGCAGCTTTTAAATAAGACCTTCCCACAAGTGACGGATTCAGTAGTTGGGGTGAGAAACAAGGTTTTTAGATTATTACGGGGCTGTTGGACATTACGAAACCCTCGTCCTTTTGACGACATTACAACATGCTGCCTTGCCAATGGTCATAACGGTTATTTTCCACAAGACCAAGGATGGGAAGTCGTCTTCGTAAAACCAGAATGCATGACTTGTTTCTGGACTTATGAATTACGTGTCTTTATTTCCTTTGCTGAACAACTTGCGTATTAACTAGGTTTATCTTCAAAACTATTCTGTATCAAAGAGTACTATATTTCATGTTATATGTAATATAGCGAAGTTGTAAGTTTGAAAAATATTTGTATGTGATATATTATTATGATCAGTTTTTCATATGGAATTGTAGTAGTTGAATTGTATATTAGCTACTAAGTATGAACTTAACGGGTAGGTAGTACCCGAATTTAAATTTATAAAACGCTAATATGAAGAAAAAGCTTTTATAAATGAGTTCATATTATGCTACGAAATACTATTGACTACTCTTAATATTCTGTATGATTAACTCGATTCAATTGGCTATTTTGAAGGAAATGACACCGACTACTCGACAAACCATGAATATGAGCGAAGAGGAATTTCATACCTTTCTTGCTGCAAACATAGCCGCAGTACAGGCTGCGCTACATACCAACAATAACTCTGAATCTAGCAATGCAGCTAACGGCGCAAGAAATCGTGTAGGATGCTCCTACAAAGAATACACTGCCTGCAAACCTTTGGAATTTGATGGAACCGAAGGACCAATTGGATTGAAACGGTGGACCGAGAAAGTCGAATCGGTGTTTGCCATAAGTAAGTGTACTGAAGAGGACAAAGTGAAGTACGCTACACATACCTTCACAGGTACTGCGTTAACATGGTGGAACACCTATCTTGAACAGGTAGGACAAAATGCTGCTTACGCACTACCGTGGTCGGCATTCAAGCAATTGATGAACGAGCAGTACCGTCCTAGAAACGAAGTCAATAAACTCAAGGCAGAACTTAGAGAATTACGAACACAAGGGTTCGACGTTACCACATATGAACGACGATTCACATAGTTATGCCTATTGTGTCCGGGAGCATTCGAAGATGAAGAAGAGAAGATCGACGCGTTTGTAAAAGGGTTACCAGTAAGGATTCAAGAAGATGTGAGTTCACACGAGCCCGTTTCTATATAGAAGGCAAGTCGAATGGCTCATAAACTCATAAATCAGATTGAGGGAAGAACTAAAGAGCAGGCGGCTGAAGAAGCCAACACGAAACAACTCAAGAGGAAGTGGTAGGAAAACGGTGACAAGAGTCACCAATACAACAATAACAACAATTACAACCACAATCGCAACAACTATCCCAACAACGCAACAACAATTGCAACAATAACCACAATCCTAACAATAACTACAACAAACATCCCAACAACATCAACAACTACAACAACCGTTTCAACAACAATAACAATCCCAACAACAACCTCAATAACAACTAAACGGCAACAAAAACCAAAAACAGCCATGTCATAGGTGTGAAGAAAATCATCAGGGGTTTTGCACGATATTTTGCAACAGGCGTAAAAGAAATGGTCATAGCGCGACAATGTGTGAGGTCTACGGACCAAAGTTTAACAGAACCAAAGGAACAAATAATGTCGGAACAAGTAATGCCGAAACGAATAGTGTTGGAGCAAGTAATACCAACCCTGTTTGTTATAAATGTGGAAAACTGGGCCACATTATTAGAAATTGCCCGAATCAGGGGAATACTAATGGGTAGGGCCGTGGAAGAGTTTTCAATATTAATGCGGCAGAAGCACAGGAAGACCCGGAGCTTGTTACGGGTACGTTTCTTATTGACGATAAATCTGCTTATGTTTTATTTGATTCGGGTGCGGATAGAAGCTATATGAGTAGAGAATTTTGTGCTAAATTAAGTTGCCCATTGACGCCTTTGGATAATAAATTTTTACTCGAATTAGCAAATGGTAAATTAATTTCAGTAGATAATATATGTTGGGATAGAGAAATTAAACTGGGTGATGAAACGTTTAAGATTGATTTAATACCAGTCAAGTTAGGGAGTTTTGATGTAATAATTGGCATGTACTGGTTGAAGAAGGTGAGAGGAGAGGTCATTTGTTACAAAAACGCGATTCGCATTATGCGTGAAAAAGGAAAACCTTTAATGGTGTACGGAGAAAAGAACAACGTGAAATTAAATCTTATTAGTAGTTTGAAGGCGCAAAAACTAATAAGAAAAGGTTGTTACGTCATTCTAGCACACATCGAGGAAGTTAAACCTGAAGAAAAGAACATCAGTGATGTTTCCATCGCAAAAGAATTTCCCGATGTATTTCCGAAATAATTACCGGGATTACCCCCACATCGATCCGTTGAATTTCAAATAGACCTTGTACCAGGAGCTGCACCAATAGCTCATGCTCCATACAGACTCACACCCAGCGAAATGAAAGAATTACAAAGTCAGTTACAGGAACTTTTAGAGCATGGTTTCATTCGACCAAGCACATCACCATGGGGAGCTCCTGTTTTGTTTGTCAAGAAGAAAGATGGTACATTCAGGTTGTGTATCGACTAACGAGAGTTGAACAAACTTACCATCAAGAACCGCTACCCACTACCGAGAATCGACGACTTATTTGATCAACTACAAGGCTCGTCTATTTATTCGAAGATCGATTTACGTTCCGGATATCATCAAATGCGGGTGAAGGAGGATGATATTCCAAAGACTGCTTTTAGGACACGTTACGGTCATTATAAGTTTATGGTTATGCCGTTTGGATTGACTAACGCACCAGCTGTGTTCATGGACCTCATGAACCGAGTGTGTGGGCCATATCTTGACAAGTTTGTCATTGTTTTCATCGATGAAATACTTATTTACTCGAAGAATGATCAAGAGCACGAAAAACATTTGAGAAAAGTGCTAGAGTTGCTGAGAAAAGAAAAATTGTACGCTAAGTTTTCAAAGTGTGCATTTTGGTTGGAAGAAGTTCAATTCCTCGGTCATATAGTGAACAAAGAAGGTATTCAGGTGGATCCAGCAAAGATTGAAACCGTTGAAAAGTGGGAAACCCCGAAAACTCCGAAACACATACGCCAATTTTTAGGGCTAGCTGGTTATTATAGGAGATTCATCCAAGATTTTTCTAAAATAGCAAAACCCTTGACTGCATTAACGCATAAAGGGAGGAAATTTGAATGGAAAGATGAACAAGAAAAAGCGTTTCAATTGTTGAAGAAAAAGTTAACTACGGCACATATATTGTTATTACCTGAAGGGAATGATGATTTTGTGATATATTGTGACGCGTCAAAGCAAGGTCTCGGTTGTGTATTAATGCAACGAACGAAAGTAATTGCTTATGAGTCTAGACAATTGAAGATTTACGAGCAGAATTATACGACGCATGATTTGGAATTAGGCGCGGTTGTTTTTGCATTAAAGACTTGGAGGCACTACTTATATGGGGTCAAAAGTATTATATATACCGACCATAAAAGTCTTCAACACATATTTAATCAGAAACAACTGAACATGAGGTAACGCAGGTGGATTGAATTGTTAAATGATTACGACTTTGAGATTCGTTACCACCCAGGGAAGGCAAATGTGGTAGCCGACGCCTTAAGCAGAAAGGACAGAGAACCCATTCATGTAAAATCTATGAATATAATGATTCACACTAACCTTACTACTCAAATAAAGGAGGCGCAACAAGGAGTTTTAAAAGAGGGAAACTTAAAGGATGAAATACCCAAAGGATCGGAGAAGCATCTTAATATTCGGGAAGACGGAACCCGGTATAGGGCTGAAAGAATTTGGGTACCAAAATTTGGAGATATGAGAGAAATGGTACTTAGAGAAGCTCATAAAACAGATACTCAATACATCCTGGAACGGGAAAGATGTACAAGGATCTCAAGAAACATTTATGGTGGCCAGGTATGAAAGCCGATGTTGCTAAATACGTAGGAGAATGTTTGACATGTTCTAAGGTCAAAGCGGAGCATCAGAAACCATCAGGTCTACTTCAACAACCCGAAATCCCGGAATGGAAATGGGAAAACATTACCATGGATTTCATCACTAAATTGCCAAGGACTGCAAGTGGTTTTGATACTATTTAGGTAATAGTTGATCGTCTCACCAAATCAGCACACTTCCTGCCAATAAGAGAAGATGACAAGATGGAGAAGTTAGCACGACTGTATTTGAAGGAAGTCGTCTCCAGATATGGAATACCAATCTCTATTATCTCTGATAGGGATGGCAGATTTATTTCAAGATTCTGGCAGACATTACCAGCAAGCAATAGGAACTCGTCTAGACATGAGTACTGCCTATCATCCACAAACTGATGGACAAAGCGAAAGGATGATATAAACGCTTGAAGACATGCTACGATCATGTGTTATTGATTTCGGAAACAGTTGGGGTCGACATCTACCGTTAGCAGAATTTTTCTACAACAATAGCTACCATTCAAGCATTGAGATGGCGCCGTTTGAAGCACTCTATGGTAAAAAAGTGCAGGTCTCTAATTTTTTGGAGTGAAGTGAGGGATAGACAGATTACTGGTCAGGAGATAATACAAGAAACTACCGAGAAAATCATCCAAATTCAACAACGGTTGAAAATCGCCCAAAGTAGACAAAAGAGCTACGCGGACATTAAAAGAAAAGATATAGAATTTGAAATTAGAGAGATGGTCATGCTTAAAGTTGCACCTTGAAAAGGCGTTGTTCGATTTGGTAAACGGGGGAAATTAAATCCAAGGTATATTGGACCATTCAAGATTATTGATCGTGTCGGACCAGTTGCTTACCGACTTGAATTACCACAACAACTCGTGGCTGTACATAACACTTTCCACGTCTCAAATTTGAAGAAATGTTTTGCTAAAGAAGATCTCACTATTTCGTTAGACGAAATCCAAATTAACGAAAAACTTCAATTCGTCGAAGAACCCGTCGAAATAATGGATCGTGAGATTAAAAGACTTAAGCAAAACAAGATACCAATTGTTAAGGTTTGATGGAATGCTCGTAGAGGACCCAAGTTCACCTGGGAATGAGAAGATCAGATGAAGAAGAAGTACCCGCACTTATTTCCAGAAGATACGTCAACACCTTCAACTGCTTCAAATTTCTGGACGAAATTTATTTAATGGGTAGGTACTGTAGTGACCCGAACTTTTCCATGTTTATTTATATTAAATGAAATGGATATTTACATGATTAAGTGTTTCCAACATGTTAAGCAATCAAACTTGTTAAGACTTGATTAATTGAAATAGGTTTTATATGGACAATTGACCACCCAAGTTGACCGGTGATTCACGAACGTTAAAACTTGTAAAAACTATATGATGATATATATATGGATATATATATAGAGTTAACATGATATTATGATAACTATGTATCTCATTAGGTATTTTAACAATGAGTTATATACATAAAAATGAGCCTATTGAATTAAGAAACTCGAAAACGATATATATAACGATTATCGTTATATCAACGTCTTACTAACTACATATGAATCATTTTAAGATATTGTTACAATATATAATCATGATAAATGATAAGTAAATATATCATTAAGTGTATTAACAATGAACTACATATGTAAAAATAAGACTACTAACTTAATGATTTCGAAACGAGACATATATGTAACGATTATCGTTGTAACATTTAACTGTATATATATCATACTAAGATATATTATATATCATAATATCATGATAATGTAACAATTTAGCATTTCTTTAGATATAATAAACATTGGGTTAACAACACTTAACAAGACCGTTAATCTAAAGGTTTCAAAACAACATTTACATGTAACGACTAACGATGACTTAACGACTCAGTTAAAATGTATATACATGTAGTGTTTTAATATGTATTCATACACTTTTGAAAGACTTCAAGACACTTATAAAAGTAATTCTACTTAACAAAAATGCTTACAATTACATCCTCATTCATTTTCATCAACAATTCTACTCGTATGCACCAGTATTCGTACTCGTACAATACACAGCTTTTAGATGTATGTACTATTGGTATATACACTCCAATGATTAGCTCTTAGCAGCCAATATGAGTCACCTAACACATGTGGGAACCATCATTTGGCAACTAGCATGAAATATCTCATAAAATTACAAAAATATTAGTAATCATTCATGACTTATTTACATGTAAACAAAATTACACATCCTTTATATCTAATCCATATACCAATGACCAAAAACACCTACAAATACTTTCATTCTTCAATTTTCTTCATCTAATTGATCTCTCTCAAGTTCTATCTTCAAGTTCTAAGTGTTCTTCATAAATTCTATGAGTTCTAGTTTCATAAAATCAAGAATACTTCCAAGTTTGCTAGCTTACTTCCAATCTTGTTAAGTGATCATCCAACCTCAAGAAATCTTTCTTATTTACAGTAAGATATCTTTCTAATACAAGGTAATACTCATATTCAAACTTTGATTCAATTTCTATAACTATAACAATCTTATTTCGAGTGATGATCTTACTTGAACTTGTTTTCGTGTCATGATTCTGCTTCAAGAACTTTCAAGCCATCCAAGGATCCTTTAAAGCTAGATCCATTTGTCTCTTTTCCAGTAGGTTTATCTACAAAACTTGAGGTAGTAATGATATTCATAACATCATTCGATTCATACATATAAAGTTATCTTATTCGAAGGTTTAAACTTGGAATCACTAGAACATAGTTTAGTTAATTCTAAACTTGTTCGCAAACAAACGTTAATCCTTCTAACTTGACTTTTAAAATCAACTAAACATATGTCCTATATCTATATGATATGCTAACTTAATTATTTAAAACCTGGAAACACGAAAAACACCGTAAAACCGGACATACGCCGTCGTAGTAACACCGCGGGCTGTTTTGGGTTAGTTAATTAAAAACTATGATAAACTTTGATTTAAAAGTTGTTATTCTGGGAAAATGAGTTTTCTTATGAACATGAAACTATATCCAAAAATCATGGTTAAACTCAAAGTGGAAGTATGTTTTTCAAAATGGTCATCAAGACGTCGTTCTTTCGACTGAAATGACTACCTCTTAGAAAAACAACTTGTAAATTATATTTCCGACTATAAACCTATACTTTTTTTGTTTAGACTCATAAAATAGAGTTCAATATGAAACCATAGAAATTTGATTCACTCAGAACGGATTTAAAACGAAGAAGTTATGGGTAAAACAAGATTGGATATTTTTTGATTGTTGTAGCTACGGGAAATATTGTAACAATTCTATACAAATCATATCCTAGCTAACTTATATTGTACTATACATGTATTCTAATATATTATGTAATCTTGGGATACCATAGACACGTATGCAAATGTTTTGACATATCATATCGACCCATGTATATATATTATTTGGAACAACCATAGACACTCTATATGCAGTAATGTTGGAGTTAGCTATACAGGATTGAGGTTGATTCCAAAAATACATATACTTTGAGTTGTGATCTAGCATGAGACATGTATACACTGGGTCGTGGATTGATTCAAGATAATATATATCGATTTATTTCTGTACATCTAATTGTGGACAACTAGTTGTAGGTTACTAACGAGGACAGCTGACTTAATAAACTTAAAACAATAAAACGTATTAAAAATGTAGTATATATATTTTGAACATACTTTGATATATATGTACATATTTGTTATAGGTTCATGAATTGACCAGTGGCCAAGTCTTACTTCCTGACGAAGTAAAAATCTGTGAAAGTGAGTTATAGTCCTACTTTTAAAAACTAATATTTTGGGATGAGAATACATGAAGTTTTATAAATGTTTTATGAAATAGACACAAGTAAATGAAACTACATTATATGGGTGAATGATCGAAGCCGAATATGCCCCTTTTGCTTGGTAACCTAAGAATTAGTAAACCGATCTATTAATTGATGCGAATCCTAAAGATAGATCTATTGGGCCTAACGAACCCCATCCAAAGTACCGGATGCTTTAGTACTTCGATGTTGTTTTTATCATGTCCGAAGGATTTTCCCGGAATGATAGGGGATATTCTTATATGCATCTTGTTAATGTCGGTTACCAGGTGTTCACCATATGAATGATTTTTGTCTCTATGTATGGGATGTATATTTAAATATGAAATCTTGTGGTCTATTATTATGATTTGATAATATATAGGTTAAACCTATAACTCACCAACGTTTTTGTTGACGTTTTAAGCATGTTTATTCTCAGGTGATTATTAAGAGCTTCTGCTGTTGCATACTAAAATAAGGACAAGATTTGAAGTCCATGCTTGTTTGATATTATGTAAAAACTGCATTCAAGAAACTTATTTTTGATGTAATATATTCTTATTGTAAACCATTATGTAATGGTCGTGTGTAAACGGTATATTTTAGATTATCATTATTTAATAATCTACGTAATGCTTTTAAACCTTTATAGATAAAATAAGGGTTATGGTTTTTTTAAAAAATGAATGCGGTCTTTGAAAAACATCTCATATAGAGGTCAAAAACCTCGCGACGAAATCAATTAATATGGAACGTTTATAATCAATATGAACGGGACATTTCACCACTTACCACTCATCATTCACTCAATTTCATTCCAATTTTCTTTCCAATTCTCTCTCAAAATACACACACTCTTCCATGAACATCTAAACTACTATTTTTCCAGCAAGAAATTATCAAATACAAGTTTTGGTTATTATCTATAGTCATCATAAAAACCACTACTCAAGAACACTTCGAAAACCCTTTCAAGTTTACTAGTTTACTTCCAGGCTTTCTAATCCATTCCAAGTAATCATCCAAGATCAAGAAACCTTTGTTATTTACAGTAGGTTATCTCTCTAATTCAAGGTAGTACTCATATTTGAACTTTGATTCAATTTCTATAACTATAACAATCTTAATTCGAGTAGAAATCTTACTTAAACTTGTTTTTGTGTCATGATGCCACTTCAAGAACTTTCAAGCCATCTAAGATCCTTTAAAGCTCTAGATCATTTCTTGTGATTTTCAGTAGGTTTACCTACTATACTTGAGGTAGTGATGATGTTCATAACATCATTCAATTCATATATATATATATATATATATATATATATACATATATATATATATATACATATATATATACATATATATATATACATATATATATATATACATACATATATATATATACATATATATATATATATATATATATATATATATATATATATATATATATATATATATATATATATATATATATATATATATATATGTAACTATCTTATTCGAAGATTATAACTTGTAATAACTAGAACAGAGTTTAGTTAATTCTAAACTTGTTCGCAAACAAAGTTAATCCTTCTAACTTAACTTTTAAAATCAACTAAACACATGTTCTATATCTATATGATATGCTAACTTTATGATTTAAACCCTGGAAACACGAAGAACACCGTAAAACCGGACATACGCCATCGTAGTGAAACCGAGGGCTGTTTTGGGTTGGATAATTAAAAACTATGATAACCTTTGATTTAAAAGTTGTTCTTCTGGGAAAATGATATTTCATATGAACATGAAACTATATCCAAAAATCTTGGTTAAACTCAATACAGAAGTATGTTTTCAAAATGGTCATCTAGACGTCGTTCTTTCGACTGAAATGACTACCTCTTACAAAAATGACTTGTAACATGTAACTCTGACTATAAACCATCACTTTTTTTGTTTAGTTTCATAAACTCAGGTTCGATATGAAACCATAGCACTTTGATTCACTCAAAACGGATTTAAAACGAAGAAGTTATGGGTAAAACAAAATTGGATAATTTTGCTTGTTTTAGCTATGTGAAATTTGTAACAAATCTATACTAACCATAACTTAACTAACTTATATTGTATTATAAATGTATTCTAACATATATTATGTAATCTTGATAGACCATAGACACGTATACAATGTTTTGACATATCATATCGACGTCATCTATATATATTATTTGGAACAATCATAGACACTCTATATGTGCTCGAGTTAGCTATACAGGGTTGAGGTTGATTCCAAAATAATATATATACTTTGAGTTGTGATCGAGTCTGAGACTTGTATACACTGGGTCGTGGATTGATTCGAGAAATTATATTTATTTATGTACTACTAATTATGGACTACTAATTGTGGACTACTAACGTTGAACTGCTAACTTAACAATTTAAAACGGTAACACGTAATAAAAATGTTGTGAATATATTTTGATCATACTTTAATATATATGTATATATTTGTTATAGGTTCGTGAATCGACCTGTGGCCAAGTCTAATTCTTGACGAATTAAGAATCTGTGAAATTGAGTTATAGTCCCACTTTTAAAATCTAATATTTTTGGGATGAGAATACATGCAGTTTTATAAATGTTTTACAAAATAGACACAAATACGCGAATCTACATTCTATGGTTGGATTATCGAAATCGAATATCGCCCTTCAAGTCTGGTAACCTAAGAATTAGGGAAATGGCCCCTAATTGACGCGAATCCTAAAGATAGATCTATTGGGTCTAACAACCCCCATTCATGTTTATGGATGACTTTAGTACTTCGAGATTATTATTATACAGACATCGATGTCTGTGGGGATATTCTATGCATTATGGTTAATGTCGGTTACCAGGTGTTCAATTCATATGAATGATTTTTATGCAGATCGATATTTATGAACAATGAAATCTTGTGGTCTATTATTACAATTTGATATATAGGTTAAACCTATAACTCACTGTGACGACCCAGAAATTTCTGACTAAATTTAAACTTAATCTTACTATGATTCCGACACGATAAGCAAAGTCTATAATGTTGAGTCTTGAAAATTATAGAACTATGTTCATATGTTCAATTACCCTTCGACTATTCCCGACAATTCACGAACCATTGTTATGTGTATATATATATATATATATATATATATATATATATATATATATATATATATATATATATATATATATATATATATATAATAGTTGAAAGTAATAAAATATAATTTAAACAACAAAATCAAATATGTAAAATAAGGTACAAAATAATTATGTGCAAATTAAAAGTAATCTATATACATATGACTTCTATAATTAATATTGTAAGTATGTTATTGTAGTGACCCGAACTTTTCTATGTTTATATATATTAATTGAGATTGATATTTACATGATTAAATGTTTCCAACATGTTAAGCAATCAAACTTGTTAAGACTTGATTAATTGAAATATGTTTCATATAGACAATTGACCACCCAAGTTGACCGGTGATTCACGAACGTTAAAACTTGTAAAGACTATATGATGACATATATATGGATATATATAGTTAACATGATACTATGATAAGTAAACATATCATTAAGTATATTAACAATGAACTACATATGTAAAAACAAGACTACTAACTTAATGATTTTTAAACGAGACATATATGTAACAATTATCGTTGTAAAGACATTTAATGTATATAAATCATATTAAGAGATATTCATACATGATAATATCATGATAATATAATAATTTAAAATCTCATTTGATATTATAAACATTGGGTTAACAACATTTAACAAGATCGTTAACCTAAAGGTTTCAAAACAACACTTACATGTAACGACTAACGATGACTTAACGACTCAGTTAAAATGTATATACATGTAGTGTTTTAATATGTATTTATACACTTTTGAAAGACTTCAATACACTTATCAAAATACTTCTACTTAACAAAAATGCTTACAATTACATCCTCGTTAAGTTTCATCAACAATTCTACTGGTATGCACCCGTATTCGTACTTGTACAATACACAGCTTTTAGATGTAGGTACTATTGGTATATACACTCCAATGATCAGCTCTTAGCAGCCCATGTGAGTCACCTAACACATGTGGGAACCATAATTTGGCAACTAGCATGAAATATCTCATAAAATTACAAAAATATGAGTAATCATTCATGACTTATTTACATGAAAACAAAATTACATATCCTTTATATCTAATCCATACACCAACGACCAAAAACACCTACAAACACTTTAATTCTTCAATTTTATTCATCTAATTGATCTCTCTCAAGTTCTATCTTCAAGTTCTAAGTGTTCTTCATAAATTCCAAAAGTTCTAGTTTCATAAAATCAAGAATACTTTCAAGTTTGCTAGCTCACTTCTAATCTTGTAAGGTGATCATCCAACCTCAAGAAATCTTTGTTTCTTACAGTAGGTTATCATTCTAATACAAGGTAATAATCATATTCAAACTTTGGTTCAATTTCTATAACTATAACAATCTTATTTCAAGTGATGATCTTACTTGAACTTGTTTTCGTGTCATGATTCTGCTTCAAGAACTTCGAGCCATCCAAGGATCCATTGAAGCTAGATCCATTTTTATCTTTTCCAGTAGGTTTATCCAAGGAACTTAAGGTAGTAATGATGTTCATAACATCATTCGATTCATACATATAAAGCTATCTTATTCGAAGGTTTAAACTTGTAATCACTAGAACATAGTTTAGTTAATTCTAAACTTGTTCGCAAACAAAAGTTAATCCTTCTAACTTGACTTTTAAAATAAACTAAACACATGTTCTATATCTATATGATATGCTAACTTAATGATTTAAAACCTGGAAACACGAAAAACACCGTAAAACCGGATTTACGCCGTCGTAGTAACACCGCGGGCTGTTTTGGGTTAGTTAATTAAAAACTATGATAAACTTTGATTTAAAAGTTGTTATTCTGAGAAAATGATTTTTATTATGAACATGAAACTATATCCAAAAATTATGGTTAAACTCAAAGTGGAAGTATGTTTTCTAAAATGGTCATCTAGACGTCGTTCTTTCGACTGAAATGACTACCTTTACAAAAACGACTTGTAACTTATTTTTCCGACTATAAACCTATACTTTTTCTGTTTAGATTCATAAAATATGGTTCAATATGAAACCATAGAAATTTGATTCACTCAAAACGGATTTAAAATGAAGAAGTTATGGGTAAAACAAGATTGGATAATTTTTCTCATTTTAGCTACGTGAAAATTGGTAACAAATCTATTCCAACCATAACTTAATCAACTTGTATTGTATATTATGTAATCTTGAGATACCATAGACACGTATACAATGTTTCGACCTATCATGTCGACACATCTATATATATTTCGGAACAACCATAGACACTCTATATGTGAATGTTGGAGTTAGCTATACAGGGTTGAGGTTGATTCCAAAATATATATAGTTTGAGTTGTGATCAATACTGAGATACGTATACACTGGGTCGTGGATTGATTCAAGATAATATTTATCGATTTATTTCTGTACATCTACCTGTGGACAACTAGTTGTAGGTTACTAACGAGGACAGCTGACTTAATAAACTTAAAACATCAAAATATATTAAAAGTGTTGTAAATATATTTTGAACATACTTTGATATATATGTATATATTGTTATAGGTTCGTGAATCAACCAGTGGCCAAGTCTTACTTCCTGACGAAGTAAAAATCTGTGAAAGTGAGTTATAGTCCCCCTTTTAAAATCTAATATTTTTGGGATGAGAATACATGCAGGTTTTATAAATGATTTACAAAATAGACACAAGTACGTGAAACTACATTCTATGGTTGAATTATCGAAATCGAATATGCCCCTTTTTATTAAGTCTGGTAATCTAAGAATTAGGGAACAGACACCCTAATTGACGCGAATCCTAAAGATAGATCTATTGGGCCTAACAAACCCCATCCAAAGTACCGGATGCTTTAGTACTTCAAAATTTATATCATATCCGAAGGGTGTCCCGGAATGATGGGGATATTCTTATATATGCATCTTGTTAATGTCGGTTACCAGGTGTTCACCATATGAATGATTTTTATCTCTATGTATGGGATGTGTATTGAAATATGAAATCTTGTGGTCTATTATTATGATTTGATATATATAGGTTAAACCTATAACTCACCAACATTTTTGTTGACGTTTTAAGCATGTTTATTCTCAGGTGATTATTAAGCGCTTCCGCTGTCGCATACTTAAATAAGGACGAGATTTGGAGTCCATGCTTGTATGATATTGTGTAAAAACTGCATTCAAGAAACTTATTTTGTTGTAACATATTTGTATTGTAAACCATTATGTAATGGTCGTGTGAAAACAGGATATTTTAGATTATCATTATTTGATAATCTACGTAAAGCTTTTTAAACCTTTATTGATGAAATAAAGGTTATGGTTTGTTTTAAAATGAATGCAGTCTTTGAAAAACGTCTCATATAGAGGTCAAAACCTCGCAACGAAATCAATTAATATGGAACGTTTTTAATCAATAAGAACGGGACATTTCAGTTGGTATCAGAGCGTTGGTCTTAGAGAACCAGA
This sequence comes from Rutidosis leptorrhynchoides, assembly GCF_046630445.1. Classification (NCBI taxonomy): domain Eukaryota; kingdom Viridiplantae; phylum Streptophyta; class Magnoliopsida; order Asterales; family Asteraceae; genus Rutidosis; species Rutidosis leptorrhynchoides. Next base: position 14,232,505 of record NC_092334.1, read on the forward strand.
ATTTTGCATTAGTGTATCTTATCGAGTTTGTTAGGATGCATTAGTGAGTCTGGACTTCGACCGTGTTTACTTGAAAAATGATTGCTTAACAAATTTTGTTGGAAACTATACATTTTTAACATGTGAATATTATGTGATATATTAATCTCTTAACGCGTTTGATATTATGTGATAGATGTCTACCTCTAGAGCAAGTCCCATTGACTCACCTAATAATAATGAAGAGTCAAATGTAAATTGGAATGATTCGTGGACTGATTCACAAGTTCCCGAAGAGGAACCGGAAGAAGAGTCGGAACCGGAAGAAGAATCGGAACCGGAAGAAGAATCGGAACCGGATGAAGAAATAGAACCGGTGGGGGAAATAATAAAACGGTTAAGTAAAAGAAAATCCTCAACCAACCGACCAAGGTTAATTATGGTTAATGGTGTTTCCGCCAAGGAAGCAAAATATTGGGAGGATTACCAATTCTCCAATGAATCGGATTCCGACGAGAATTCCGATGATGTTATAGAAATTACCCCAACTGAATTTAAAAAGGCAAAAGAAAATAATAAGGGAAAGGGCATAAAAATAGAGAAATCTAATTCCAACCCCGATGAACTTTATATGTATCGTCAACCCCCGAAGTCCTTAAGTTGTAACAATGACCCGGGAACCTCTAAACCACCAGGTTTTTCTAAACCAATGTGGAAAAAAATGGCTCGTATTAGGGGAACATCATATATCCCTAGAAACTTGGCAAAACGAACCAAAACCGAAGAAGAAGAAACAATCGAGTCGGAATAAGATAGTTGTATTCGTGTGGTGTAATATATGTAATATAGTGTGCTTATGCTTTATGATATATGTAAAAATTGCTTGTATTAATAAGTATTTTTTTTATGAATCTAACTCTTGTCTATTTTACAGTATAAAAACACAAAATGGATAGACAACCCAATATTTTAAGAGACCTACCCGGAGACATGATTGATGAAATCTTGTCTAGAGTCGGTCAAAATTCTTCGGCACAACTATTTAAGGCGAGATCAGTTTGTAAGACATTCGAAGAACGTTCTAAGAATGCCTTGGTTTATAAAAGGCTTTCGTTCGAAAGATGGGGGATATCACATTGGGAAATCCATAAGTTACGATGTGTTTACTTTGATGCATATATTGCGGGGAACCCAAATGCTATTTTACGCAATGGGTTAAGAAATTATTTTAACTCAATATATCCAAGGATGGGAAGTAATCCTAGTAAAACCAGAATGCATGACTTGTTTCTGGACGTATGAATTACTTGTCTTTATTGCCTTTGCTGAACGACTTGTGTACTAGCTAGAATTATCTTCACAACCATCTTGTATCAAATTTATTTTGTGCTATATTTCATGCTATATGTAAAATAAGCGGTATTGTAAGTTTGTAAAATATTGTGTAAAAGTTTGAACGCGAAATATTATTATAATCAGTTTTTCATATAGAATTGTAGTAGTTGAATTGTATATTAGCTACTAAGTATGAACTTAACGGGTAGGTACTACCCGAATTTAAACTTATAAAACGCTAATATGAAGAAAAAGCTTTTATAAATGAGTTCATATTATGCTACGAAATACTATTAACTACTCTTAATATTCTGTATGATTAACTTGTTCCATTTGACTATTTTGAAGGAAATGGCACCGACTACTCGACACACCGTGAATATGAATGAAGAGGAATTCCGTACTTTTCTAGCTTCAAACATAGCCGCAGTACAGGCTGCGCTACATACCAACAATAACCTTGGATCTAGCAGTACAGGAAATCGTGTAGGATGCACCTACAAAGAATTCACTGCCTGCAAACCTTTGGAATTTGATGGAACTGAAGGACCGATCGGATTGAAACGGTGGACCGAGAAGGTCGAATCGGTGTTTGCCATAAGTAAGTGTACTGAAGAGGACAAAGTGAAGTACGCTACGCATACCTTCACAGGTTCTGCGTTAACATGGTGGAATACCTATCTAGAGCAAGTGGGACAAGACGATGCGTACGCACTACCGTGGTCAGCATTCAAGCACTTGATGAACGAGAAGTACCGTCCCAGAACCGAGGTCAATAAGCTCAAGACAGAACTTAGAGGGTTACGAACCCAAGGATTTGATATTACCACGTACGAAAGACGATTCACAGAATTGTGCCTATTGTGTCCGGGAGCATTCGAAGATGAGGAAGAGAAGATCGACGCGTTTGTGAAAGGATTACCGGAAAGAATCCAAGAAGATATAAGTTCACACGAGCCCGCCTCCATACAATAGGCATGTAGAATGGCTCACAAACTAGTGAACCAGATTGAAGAAAGAATTAAAGAACAGACTGCTGAAGAGGCCAATGTGAAGCAAGTCAAAAGAAAGTGGGAGGAAAACGGTGATAAGAATCACCAATACAACAACAACAGCAATTACAACAATAATCGCAACAATTATCCCAACAATCACAACATCAATCGCAACTACAACAAACGGCCCAACAACAACAACAACAACAGCAACTACAACAATCATCCCAACAACAATAATAACCGCAATAACAACAACAATCAGAAGCAGCTATGCCAAAGGTGTGAAAAGTATCACTCGGGGTTCTGCACCAAATTTTGCAACAAGTGTAAAAGAAATGGTCATAGCGCAGCGAAGTGTGAGGTCTACGGACCAGGGGTTAATAGAACGAAAGGAACAAATGGTGTCGGAACGAGTAATGGCGGAGCAAGTAGTTTCGGAGCAATTTATGCCAATGTAGTTTGTTATAAATGTGGAAAACCGGGCCACATTATTAGAAATTTCCCGAACCAGGAGAACACGAATGGACAAGGCCGCGGAAGAGTTTTCAATATTAATGCGGCAGAGGCACAAGAAGACCCGGAGCTTGTTACGGGTACGTTTTTTATTGACAATAAATCTGCTTACGTTTTATTTGATTCGGGTGCGGATAGAAGCTATATGAGTAGAGATTTTTGTGCTAAATTAAGTTGTCCATTGACGCCTTTGGATAGTAAATTTTTACTCGAATTAGCAAATGGTAAATTAATTTCAGCAGATAATATATGTCGGAATCGAGAAATTAAACTGGTTAGCGAAACATTTAAGATTGATTTGATACCAGTAGAGTTAGGGAGTTTTGATGTGATAATCGGTATGGACTGGTTGAAAGAAGTGAAAGCAGGGATCGTTGGTTACAAAAATGCAATTCGCATTATACGAGAAAAAGGAAAACCCTTAATGGTGTACGGAGAAAAGGGCAACACGAAGCTACATCTTATTAGTAATTTGAAGGCACAAAAACTAATAAGAAAAGGTTGCTATGCTGTTTTAGCACACGTCGAGAAAGTACAAACTGAAGAAAAGAGCATCAATGATGTTCCCATTGCAAAAGAATTTCCCGATGTATTTCCGAAAGAATTACCGGGATTACCCCCACATCGATCCGTTGAATTTCAAATAGATCTTGTACCAGGAGCTGCACCAATAGCTCGTGCTCCTTACTGACTCGCACCCAGCGAGATGAAAGAACTGCAAAGCCAATTACAAGAACTTTTAGAGCGTGGTTTCATTCGACCAAGCACATCACCGTGGGGAGATCCTGTTTTGTTTGTCAAGAAGAAAGATGGTACATTCAGGTTGTGTATCGACTACCGAGAGTTGAACAAACTTACCATCAAGAACCGCTACCCACTACCGAGAATCGACGACTTATTTGATCAACTACAAGGCTCGTCTGTTTATTCAAAGATTGACTTACGTTCCGGGTATCATCAAATGCGGGTGAAAGAAGATGATATTCCAAAGACTGCTTTCAGAACACGTTACGGTCATTACGAGTTTATGGTCATGCCGTTTGGTTTAACTAATGCACCAGCTGTGTTCATGGACCTTATGAACCGAGTGTGTGGACCATACCTTGACAAGTTTGTCATTGTTTTCATTGATGACATACTTATTTACTCAAAGAATGACCAAAAACACGGTGAACATTTGAGAAAGGTGTTAGAAGTATTGAGGAAGGACAGAGAACCCATTCGAGTAAAATCTATGAATATAATGATTCATAATAACCTTACTACTCAAATAAAGGAGGCGCAACAAGGAGTTTTAAAAGAAGGAAATTTAAAGGATGAAATACCCAAAGGATCGGAGAAGCATCTTAATATTTGGGAAGACGGAACCCGGTATAGGGCTGAAAGGATTTGGGTACCAAAATTTAGAGATATGAGAGAAATGGTACTTAGAGAAGCTTATAAAACCAGATACTCAATACATCCTGAAACGGGGAAGATGTACAAGGATCTCAAGAAACATTTTTGGTGGTCGGGTATGAAAGCCGATGTTGCTAAATACGTAGGAGAATGTTTAACGTGTTCTAAGGTCAAAGCTGAGCATCAAAAACCATCAGGTCTACTTCAACAACCCGAAATCCCGGAATGGAAATGGGAAAATATTACCATGGATTTCATCACTAAATTTCCAAGGACTGCAAGTGGTTTTGATACTATTTGGGTAATAGTTGATCGTCTCACCATATCAGCACACTTCCTGCCAATAAGAGAAGATGACAAGATGGAGAAGTTAGCACGACTGTATTTGAAGGAAGTCGTCTCCAGACATGGAATACCAATCTCTATTATCTCTGATAGGGATGGCAGATTTATTTCAAGATTCTGGCAGACATTACAGCAAGCATTAGGAACTCGTCTAGACATGAGTACTGCCTATCATCCACAAACTGATGGGCAGAACGAAAGGATGATACAAACGCTTGAAGACATGCTACGAGCATGTGTTATTGATTTCGGAAATAGTTGGGATCGACATCTACCGTTAGCAGAATTTTCCTACAACAACAGCTACCATTCAAGCATTGAGATGGCGCCGTTTGAAGCACTTTATGGTAGAAAGTGCAGGTCTCCAATTTGTTGGAGTGAAGTGGGGGATAGACAGATTATGGGTCTTGAGATTATACAAGAAACTACCGAGAAGATCATCCAAATTCAACAACGGTTGAAAACCGCCCAAAGTCAACAAAAGAGCTACGCTGACATTAAAAGAAAAGATATAGAATTTGAAATTGGAGAGATGGTCATGCTTAAAGTTGCACCTTGGAAAGGCGTTGTGCGATTTAGTAAACGAGGGAAATTAAATCCAAGGTATATTGGACCATTCAAGATTATTGATCGTGTCGGACCAGTAGCTTACCGACTTGAGTTACCTCAACAACTCGCGGCTGTACATAACACTTTCCACGTCTCGAATTTTACGAAATGTTTTGCTAAAGAAGATCTCACTATTCCGTTAGATGAAATCCAAATCAACAAAAAACTTCAATTCATCGAAGAACCCGTCGAAATAATGGATCGTGAGGTTAAAAGACTTAAGCAAAACAAGATACCAATTGTTAAGGTTCGATGGAATGCTCGTAGAGGACCCGAGTTCACCTGGGAGCGTGAAGATCAGATGAAGAAGAAATAGCCGCATCTATTTCCAGAAGATTCGTCAACACCTTCAACAGCTTAAAATTTCGGGACGAAATTTATTTACCGGGTAGGTACTGTAGTGACCCGAACTTTTCCATGTTTATATATATTAATTGAGATTGATATTTACATGATTAAATGTTTCCAACATGTAAAGCAATCAAACTTGTTAAGACTTGATTAATTGAAATATGTTTCATATAGACAATTGACCACCCAAGTTGACCGGTGATTCACGAACGTTAAAACTTGTAAAGACTATATGATGACATATATATGGATATATATATAGTTAACATGATACTATGATAAGTAAACATATCATTAAGTATATTAACAATGAACTACATATGTAAAAACAAGACTACTAACTTACTGATTTTTAAACGAGACATATATGTAACGATTATCGTTGTAAAGACATTTAATGTATATAAATCATATTAAGAGATATTCATACATGATAATATCATGATAATATAATAATTTAAAATCTCATTTGATATTATAAACATTGGGTTAACAACATTTAACAAGATCGTTAACCTAAAGGTTTCAAAACAACACTTACATGTAACGACTAACGATGACTTAACGACTCAGTTAAAATGTATATACATGTAGTGTTTTAATATGTATTTATACACTTTTGAAAGACTTCAATACACTTATCAAAATACTTCTACTTAACAAAAATGCTTACAATTACATCCTCGTTAAGTTTCATCAACAATTCTACTCGTATGCACCCGTATTCGTACTTGTACAATACACAGCTTTTAGATGTATGTACTATTGGTATATACACTCCAATGATCAGCTCTTAGCAGCCCATGTGAGTCACCTAACACATGTGGGAACCATCATTTGGCAACTAGCATGAAATATCTCATAAAATTACAAAAATATGAGTAATCATTCATGACTTATTTACATGAAAACAAAATTACATATCCTTTATATCTAATCCATACACCAACGACCAAAAACACCTACAAACACTTTCATTCTTCAATTTTATTCATCTAATTGATCTCTCTCAAGTTCTATCTTCAAGTTCTAAGTGTTCTTCATAAATTCCAAAAGTTCTAGTTTCATAAAATCAAGAATACTTTCAAGTTTGCTAGCTCACTTCCAATCTTGTAAGGTGATCATCCAACCTCAAGAAATCTTTGTTTCTTACATTAGGTTATCATTCTAATACAATTTAATAATCATATTCAAACTTTGGTTCAATTTCCATAACTATAACAATCTTATTTCAAGTGATGATCTTACTTGAACTTGTTTTCGTGTCATGATTCTGCTTCAAGAACTTCGAGCCATCCAAGGATCCATTGAAGCTAGATCTATTTTTCTCTTTTCCAGTAGGTTTATCCAAGGAACTTAAGGTAGTAATGATGTTCATAACATCATTCGATTCATACATATAAGGCTATCTTATTCGAAGGTTTAAACTTGTAATCACTAGAACATAGTTTAGTTAATTCTAAACTTGTTCGCAAACAAAAGTTAATCCTTCTAACTTGACTTTTAAAATAAACTAAACACATGTTCTATATCTATATGATATGCTAACTTAATGATTTAAAACCTGGAAACACGAAAAACACCGTAAAACCGGATTTACGCCGTCGTAGTAACACCGCGGGCTGTTTTGGGTTAGTTAATTAAAAACTATGATAAACTTTGATTTAAAAGTTGTTATTCTGAGAAAATGATTTTTATTATGAACATGAAACTATATCCAAAAATTATGGTTAAACTCAAAGTGGAAGTATGTTTTCTAAAATGGTCATCTAGACGTCGTTCTTTCGACTGAAATGACTACCTTTACAAAAATGACTTGTAACTTATTTTTCCGACTATAAACCTATACTTTTTCTGTTTAGATTCATAAAATAGGGTTCAATATGAAACCATAGCAATTTGATTCACTCAAAACGGATTTAAAATGAAGAAGTTATGGGTAAAACAAGATTGGATAATTTTTCTCATTTTAGCTACGTGAAAATTGGTAACAAATCTATTCCAACCATAACTTAATCAACTTGTATTGTATATTATGTAATCTTGAGATACCATAGACACGTATACAATGTTTCGACCTATCATGTCGACACATCTATATATATTTCGGAACAACCATAGACACTCTATATGTGAATGTTGGAGTTAGCTATACAGGGTTGAGGTTGATTCCAAAATATATATAGTTTGAGTTGTGATTAATACTGAGATACGTATACACTGGGTCGTGGATTGATTCAAGATAATATTTATCGATTTATTTCTGTACATCTAACTGTGGACAACTAGTTGTAAGTTACTAACGAGGACAGCTGACTTAATAAACTTAAAACATCAAAATATATTAAAAGTGTTGTAAATATATTTTGAACATACTTTGATATATATGTATATATTGTTATAGGTTCGTGAATCAACCAGTGGCCAAGTCTTACTTCCTGACGAAGTAAAAATCTGTGAAAGTGAGTTATAGTCCCCCTTTTAAAATCTAATATTTTTGGGATGAGAATACATGCAGGTTTTATAAATGATTTACAAAATAGACACAAGTACGTGAAACTACATTCTATGGTTGAATTATCGAAATCGAATATGCCCCTTTTTATTAAGTCTGGTAATCTAAGAATTAGGGAACAGACACCCTAATTGACGCGAATCCTAAAGATAGATCTATTGGGCCTAACAAACCCCATCCAAAGTACCGGATGCTTTAGTACTTCAAAATTTATATCATATCCGAAGGGTGTCCCGGAATGATGGGGATATTCTTATATATGCATCTTGTTAATGTCGGTTACCAGGTGTTCACCATATGAATGATTTTTATCTCTATGTATGGGATGTGTATTGAAATATGAAATCTTGTGGTCTATTATTATGATTTGATATATATAGGTTAAACCTATAACTCACCAACATTTTTGTTGACGTTTTAAGCATGTTTATTCTCAGGTGATTATTAAGAGCTTCCGCTGTCGCATACTTAAATAAGGATGAGATTTGGAGTCCATACTTGTATGATATTGTGTAAAAACTGCATTCAAGAAACTTATTTTGTTGTAACATATTTGTATTGTAAACCATTATGTAATGGTCGTGTGAAAACAGGATATTTTAGATTATCATTATTTGATAATCTACGTAAAGCTTTTTAAACCTTTATTGATGAAATAAAGGTTATGGTTTGTTTTAAAATGAATGCAGTCTTTGAAAAACGTCTCATATAGAGGTCAAAACCTCGCAACAAAATCAATTAATATGAAACGTTTTTAATCAATAAGAACAGGACATTTCAGTTATAATATATATAAATATATAAATATTCAAATATGTTATAAAAACATTAAAAAGGACTTATATACTTCTAATAAATTAACTATAATACAAATTTAAATAAGGTGTTATATAAATGTTACTATTATTATCTTTATTTTTATTAGTAATATTAATATTAATGTTAATATTATTAATTGTAGTAGTAATATTATTATAATATATATACAAAAATTGAAACAATTAACTTGTTATTTTTAGTATTATCATTAAGAATCATAATTTTTTTTATATATTATCATTATAAAAAAATACAATTTAATAATATCATTATTTATAATATCATTATAAACATTATTATAACTACTAGTATTATATTATTATCCTAAATATTATTATTAAGATAATTATTAAAATTCAATATTAATATAATATTATTAATAATATTTTAGTATTATTATTATTTAGAATTATTATTAATATTATTTATTTATAAAAACCGCATATACAAAGACTAGGAATCAAAAATCTGTTTCCTGTAATTGTCACACTATTCTTGCTTTTTAGAATCGTACCAATCACCCATTCAATCACAAGTAAAAGCGAATGCAGTACAAATCAATATGAAGATTTATATTTTTTTTCTTCTTCAGCTTGTTTTTTTTTTTTTTTTTTTGCCAATCTAATGTTAGAAATTGTTACACGTCTCTATCATGTCTCAATACTAACAAATTGTATCAAATATAAGTATTACAAATCGTTCATGTACTCAGACACATCACCACCAGTTCATCACCCAACAAGTAACCATACTCACTCATACTCGATAAACAAGACTTACCATCACCTTCACATATACCTTCGACCACCAATCGCCACCATCTCACCTCCAATCATTAGAACACCAACCCAAACAATCCTTGCTGCTACGAGGCTCTTCTATTTCCATTTTTACCACACCATCAACCTCATTCGGCAACCACCATGAACCACCACCGAACACCTATCACCCCCTACAACTATCTCTCTCTCCTCCTTCTTTCTTGCTTCCTTTTTTTGTAAACCAACACCAAAACCACAAATTGATGCACATATTTTTTGTTTCTGATCTTATAGTACAGCTGCAAGCACGACACCACAATCCACTATCTTCTTGTTATTTCATGAGGAAATTACTCCCATATTTCTTCCTGTTTACAACCAATAACAAAGCTTGATGATGATAGTGATCAAAGCTCTTAATAGATATTGTAGTTTTTTTTCTTTCTTTTCTTCTGCCTAATTCAAAAACCCTATCATGATAAATATTAAAAGTACAGCCTACAAAAGGAGAAAAATTAAAGGATGCTGCGTGATTTTTGTTGTTGATGGCCGACATCTTAAAAACAAGCAAACCCACTTTTAAATTCTCATTTAACCATTCAATGTCACAGCTTATTATCTTATTATTGATTTTGTACGTGGGACATAGATATGAATGTGTATTTTGGAAAGGTGTCGGTTCATGGGACCGAAATTGTTGGCCACCGTTTGTCTTCTTTTTCGGTTTCTAATTCTGATTCTAATGTTGGGCCATGTAACGATGTGTTTTGTGGATTAGGTTGCCTTTCTATTTTTACTTGGGCCGAATCATACATTTTCTTTTGGGTCGTGTAGTGATTGGGTTGAACTAGTGAAGAAGATGAAGGGGATTTATTGATACGGGTTATGTAGTTTAGGAAGGGAATTAAAACAGAATAAACAAGACAGAGCAGGTGGTTGAGAGTGTAGTGTGTTATCGAGAGGTTGTGGGTTCGAGTCCCGGCTTGGGTGGTTTGTTAATTTTTTTTTTTTTTTAGCCTTTAAAGGTAGTTCCATTATCAACTTATTATTATTATCATTATTATTAGTTTTATTATTATTATGATTGTAATTATAATAATTATTGTTATTATTAATTACTGCTAATATTACTAAGTAATATAATTTTCTTTAATATTGTAATTATTATTATCATTATTTTATTATCATAATTATAAGTATTATAATTATTATTATTACTAGAATTATAATTATCATCATTATTATTATTAAAATATGTATTAACATTATTAATATTATGATTTTGATTATTACTATTATATATATCATTATTATTATCATTAATAGAATTATTAACATTATTATCCTTATTAGTAGTATTAAGTATTATCATTATTATCAGTACTAATATTATTTTTATTATAAATACTATATTATTTTAACAAACAAATTATATATATATATATATATATATATATATATATATATATATATATATATATATATATATATATATATATATATATATATATATATATATATATATATATATATATATATATATATATATATATATAAACATATATTTAGTACATATAACATAACAAAATTTATATTTTTATACATACAGGATGAATGTATGAAACATATATAGATTATTAATATAAAAAAATATAAGTAATAAATTTATATATATTTGTTCGATTACAATTATGTGTGTTAATAAATATATAAATGATATAGGTTCGTGAATCCGAGGACAACCATGCATTGTTCAATGCCGTCATATGTATTTTTACTTCAAAATACACTATTGTGAGTTTCATTACTCCCTTTTTAAATGCGTTTGCAATATATATTTTTGGGACTGAGAATACATGCGCTGTTTTTATAAATGTTTGATGAAATAGACACAAGTACTTAAAAACAGTCTATGATTGAGTTACGAGTACACCGGATATCACCCCTTTATAGTATGGTAATCTAAGAATTAGGGAACCGAGCCCCTAATTAACGCGAATCCTAAAGATAGATCTATGGGCACTCACAAGCCCCAGTCAGAGAATTTGAACTGATTTAGTACTTCGAAATAGGTATACAACCGCCAGCTTTAAAAAATATGATCTATTTGTGAGGTGTACACAACCATCATATATAAAAGAGTGGCCTGTTTGTATGCTTTTGCATGACCGTGCGGAATGCCGGTATACGGGGGATATTCTATATGCATCTTGTTAAGGTCGATTACCAGGTGTTAAATTCATATGAATGATTTTGCAGCAGTGAGCAGACATGCACAGATTGTTTTCGAAATATGAGTATCTTGTGGTCTATTATATTATTAAAAATGATTGATTATGATAAAATAATGAACTCACCAACCTTTTGGTTGACACTTTAAAGCATGTTAATTCTCAGGTATGAAAGAAATCTTCCGCTGTGCATTTGCTCATTTTAGAGATATTACTTGTAGTCGTTCACGAAATATTTCAAAAGACGTTGCATTCGAGTCGTTGAGTTCATCAAGATTATTATTAAGTCAATTATAGTTGGATATATTATGAAATGGTATGCATGCCGTCAACTTTCGATGTAAAGAAAGTTTGTCTTTTAAAAACGAATGCAATGTTTGTAAAATGTATCATATAGAGGTCAAATACCTCGCGATGTAACCAAATGTAATGTATTCGCCCAGATGGATTAGGACGGGTCCTTTCAATCACTAACATTTTTGTTGACGTTTTAAGCATGTTTATTCTCAGGTGATTATTAAGAGCTTCCGCTGTTGCATGCTAAATTAAGGACAAGAATTGGAGTCAGCATGCTTGTAAAATATTGTTTAAAAACTGAATTCGGAGATTTAAATCGATGTGTAATATTATTGTAAACCATTATGTAATGGTTGTGTGTAAAAAGTTATAGTTTAGATTATCATTACTTGATAATCTACATTATGCTTTTAAACCTTTATCGATAAAATAAAGGTTATGATTTGTTTTTAAAATCAAATGCAGTCTTTGAAAAACGTCTCATATAGAGGTCAAAACCTCGAAACGAAACCAATTAATATGAAATGTTTATAATCGATATGAACGGGATATTTCACTGCCCACAGGAAATTTTTCAACATTCTTTCAATATATTTTATGGTAGACTGAGGAAGAGAATACACAGATGCCCAATACACTTGCATAGAGCTTAAAACAGATGTTATCAGTTGTAACCTGCCTGCATATGATAAGCTTTTATTTCTCCAGCAATTTACTTTTTCTCTAACTTTGTCCACCAAAATCTTACAATCTCCCACACCAAGTCTTTTAACTAATAAAGGAACACCTAAATACCTCATTGGTAATTTACCCATACTAAAGGGAAGGACATTAAGAATATCATTCCTTATGCCTTGATGAATGCTACCAAAGAAAATGGTACTTTTTGCAGGTTGGGAAACAAACCTGAAACAGCACTAAATTCATCCAACACCTTCTTTATGACTGCAACAGATTTAACTTCACCCTTACATAGCACTAACAGGCCATCTGCAAAACATATGTGTGATAGCTCAATATGTTTGCATCCAAAATGGTATCTGAAGTCCTTAGATTCTTTAATATGCTTCCTCATGATTAAACTGAACACTTCCATTACAAGAGTAAAAAGATAGGGTGACATTGGATCACCCTGTCTCAAGCCTCTTCCTCCCTTAAAGAAGCCATAAACCTCACCATTTACACATATAGAGAAAGAAACAGTAGAGACACAAATCATGATCCAATCTACCATTTTTTCATGAAATCCAAACTTAACCAAAATGTCCTTCAAAAAACTCCAACTCGTCATAGGATTTTTGGATGTCAATTTTCATTGCACACCTATTGGGCCCTATAGCTCTTCCATAACCTCTCAACAACTCTTGGGTAAGTAAAATGTAATCCTTAATTGACCTTCCAGGAACAAAATCACTTTGATTAAGACTAACCACTTTATGCAGCCCATTCTTGATCCTTTCTGTAATTATTTTACTTATACCCTTATATAATACATTGCAACAGGCGATAGGCCTAAAATCGGACACCTTATTAGGGGTGTCAACTTTAGGGATAAGAGCTAAAAGGGTAGCATTGACTTCACCTAATAGTTTGCCAGTCTTAAAAAAGTCTTGAATTGCAATGCAAACCTCATTTCCAACCACAGGCCATGCCCTTTTAAAGAAACCAACAGTAAAGCCATCAAGACCAGAAGCTTTATCACTATCAATATCAAAAATAGCTTTCTTGATCTCTGAATCAGTCACCTCAACAACCATAGCATTAACCTCTTCAAAATAAAGTGACTTAGTAAAAATATCTCCAAGATTGTCCATTGGCTGAACATCCCTAGCTTCACCCAAAAACTGCTTAAAATGATTAACAATTTGACTAGCTACATCATGCCCATAAAACCTATCACCCTGCTCATTACAGATACTTTCAACTCGACTTTTAACTCTCCTTGATTTCATTATGCCATGAAAATACTTGGTGTTCTTATCACTATATACCAACCATTTTAATCTAACTTTTTGCTTAAGAACTTTTAACTCATCATTGCATGCTTCTGTATGCTCCTTCAAAATTTGAATAGCTTCAAACTTAAGCTTTCTGTTATGAGGATCAGCATCAACTTCTAATTGACATTTTTCAAGCTTACCTTTAAGATCCACCACTCTAGAAAACACATTACCATTTTTCCAACTAAGCCTATTTAAGTCCTTTTTCATAGCCTTCAACTTTTTCATAACTTTGAACATAGCATGACCTGACACTTCTTTAGTCCAACCTTGTTCAATAAGTGGAATAAATTCAGCCTTATCACAAGTAAAGTTCATGAACCTAAAAGATTTAGGTTTATAAACTAAACCATCAGGAATGACTAAAACAGCAGGACTATGGTCTGAAATCAAATAAGGATGGAACACTGCATGAGCTCTATCAAATTTGGTAACAAACTCTTCATTAACCATAATTCTATCCAGCTTCTTCAGTACATCACAGTTATGGTTTTGTAAAGACTTTGTCCATGTAAATTGAAACCCAGAACTACATAAATCCTCCACTTCAATTTTATTTATGCATTCTTGAAACTCAATCATATCCCCAGTCATAGCTGAACAACCAGAACTATGCTCATCCATCTTCAAAATAACATTAAAGTCACCCAAAATGACCCAAGACTGAGTTACAGCAAACACTTTATGTCTCTCTAGATCAGCCCACAATTTCCTTCTTTCCAACCCATTATTACTAGCATAAAAAAAACTGCAGAAAAACTTAGTACCATATGCAACAGTCTCAACTAAACAGAAAGCAGTTTGTCTATTCATATGGATCACCATAACATTCACCTTATTTTGGTCCCAACCAATGACCATTCTACAACTATTAGGACTATACTTAACATTAGAAACCCACTCACAATTACCAAACATGTAGTGACTTATATCTTTAACAGTTTTAGTCTTGAGATGAGTCTCCAACACTGCACAAATACAAAGATGTTCCTTCTGAACTAATTTCCTTACTTCATTCTGTTTATCAATATTATTAGCACCCCTAATATTCCAAGTTGCTATCTTTAACTCCATCATAGCAACTCACAAAGAATAAACGATATCAAATCAAAAGAGAAGGGTCACCACCCTTTAATTCATTCTTATTCAATACCTGAAATTCATCATCTATATTAGAAATGTCATCATCATCATCTTCAGCCTTTTTACCTCTGATCAAAGCTTCCCATTGCAGCTGAAAATACTTCACCATATCATAACACCATGACTTGGTAATATCTGCAGAAGGCTGAACTTTCTGTTTTATGTAGCTATCCACAATGCTTCTAGGATCAATTAATGGATCTTCCACTACTTCTACATTATTCTCAGCCAAAATAGCAAATTTATTGTTATTCTGCACAGCTTTAGAAACCACTTGTTGCCTAGAAGAATCAACTTTAGGTTTGTATTCCACATTGACTCTTACATTCTCCTTACTTTTATTATTCTTGTTCCAATTAGGCAAAGTTTTCTTATTATTACCAACCTTCACAAAACCTTCAGTATCCTTCCTTTCAGCAGCCAGTTTTAACTCTTCATCAGTTTTAGGTCTGTGCTTGCATTCAGAGTGAGTGTGACCAAACACAGCACAATGTGAACTTACTTTAGGTTTCCAGGCATATTCTATAACACCCCGTCAAATTACCATCTGACGGCGTGTTAATTCAGGTCCCACAGTTAACAGTTACGCACTCTATATGAGACGTTTAAAGCAATCGCATTTAATTTTATTCAAAAATTAACTTTCAAAACATAAGTCAATAATCCCAAAATAGAAACACTATTGTAATCGTAACCACAAGCCAATAGTATTTAAATAGTATAAAAGTTTTAAATGCGAAAGTAAATAAAGTTCTTTAAATCAAATGCTGACTCCACGGCCAGTCATGCAGCAAACACAGCAGAAGCATACCTCTTAAGGACCTAGAATAACAACACGCAAAAACAGGTCAACAAATAATGTTGGTGAATCTACAGGTTTAAAGTAATGTAACAGTATCTGAAAAACAGTTATCAGAAAAATAGTTTAGTTTCCTTGACCACGAGATTCTATCATTTGCATAAACTGAACACCTGAATACTAGCAATGACCCGAGTATAGAAGCCACTATACCCGCCTTACCTCGTAAAATGTTATACACTTGTTCAAATGTATTTAATGTTCAAAGTAAATGCACCACAGTTTTTATAGCGGGTGAGGTTGTCAACCTAACGGATCCGTCCATCTAAATTGTGCTAACACCAATGGTATTAAAAGTATTCAAGCTAGAGGCTTTTTGAACAAACTCATTATGCATATGTGTAGTACTCATGTCAATACAAAAGTATTTGAAAATGTAAATATAACAGTGTGTATTCTCATCCCTGAAAACATGTAAAAAGCGGGACTGTAGACTCACCTTTGAAATAAGCTCGGATTGAAAAGTGAACAATCAACTTCTACGGTTTATAGTCGAGTAATGCAACCTAAGTATACGTATGTAGGTTGGTCAATATATGTATCTTATATAAGTGTGGTTTCATAGTGTACGTTGTCTTATTGCTCGACTCGACGCGTTTCAAAGCAAAAGTCAACTATATCATGCAAGTCAAACAAAGTCAACCGAAGTCAAACCGAAAGTCAAACTTGGTCAATGTAGTCAACTAAAGTCAACATCAGTAGTTTCATGTCAAATATTGGTCAACATGTCAAACCTAAGTCAAACAATACGTTTTAGGTCATGAATGATCATTTTCACAATTTCAATTTATCTTCATGCACAAAGTTTATGAACACGTAGCATACTTAGCACATTATCTCATAGTAAAAAATTTAAGTAAATATGAAAAACTCCAGATCATAAATATACTTAAAATCGATTCCAAAAAGTCTGGCCAGGGACTCATACGACAATTAAAAGTCAGGAATCAGAAGGGATACATTTGGGGTTTGCCAAGTCAGTTTCTGACCGCGCACTGATTTCTTTTTCACTATAACCGGAGTTAGGAATATGCAATTGATACAAGACCAGTGTCCATAGTTCAAGAACAAATCATAGTAACACATATCAAAAATCTAGCAACTTTTGTTTAGCCAATTTGTACAGTTTATTCGTGCAAGTTGAACATTCAGTTTCAGCTCAAATCAGAATTCGCATAAAGTATGGCTCTATTGTGCCCAATGCATAAGGTTTCAGAGATTGACATAAACTAACAATAAGTCACATATCATGTTAAGTTTCATTTTCTAGAATCATACATGCTCAAACAATTCACATAATCCACAGAGTACAAAACCGTGATCAATTTACAGATTTGATTATCATTTAGTTAGTCACATTCGCACGCGATTATCCCAAGATCTAGATACAATTAGCCTATGATATCCCCATGAAAGATGAAGTACTTTTTGTCTAATTTTTAAATACACAAAGCTTTAATCACAGAAGTTAACACATTTTATCATACAAGGTTATTTTCATACAAGTGCTGTATAAAACTACTTTTACACTAATTCAAGCATATCTTGGGCTATACATAAGCAAACGACATGATATCCTAGTCTAAATTGAGTGTTTTTAAATTATATTTCCAGTGGTATAAGCCTCACATTCCAATTCGTTGTCTATCAATACCAGATTTCTGATCAAGCAACAAAAATACAACGATAATTCAAATTGACATAACTTAATCATACGGAAACGAAATCAAGCGAATCCAAAGCCTAAACTCAATAGTTTTTCGCAAGGAATCTGATTATAACATAATAATGAACATTTGAAAAACTTAATTTTTCTGATCAAACAAATACAAATTCGTTTTCAAACCCTAGCGCATCAAACAATCAAAATAACGATTACAATTAACACGTACGCGTATAGACTTGAGCAATTGACAACATAACTATGAAACTCTAATAAAAATCAGATTTTTAGGATTAGGGTTTAGCTAAATATACCTTAGATCAACAATTAAAGCACACCAATACGTAGAGGATAACGCGGATTACAACGTTTGTTCTTGAGGTTTGATCAAAAAATAATTTTTGAGTGTGTGTGCGTGTATGGCGACGGCAGCAAGGAGAGGGAGAGGATCGACTGGTGCAGTTGATTTTGTGAGGGTTTTATCTAAATTAGGTTTAACATTCTAATTTATACTAACCCTAGTTTAAACAATTAGCACATAAGTCCCTCAAGTTGTCAAAATTCAACATAAAAAGGGGTGGGGAGGGGGTTTCGGCTGAATATGGCCCACATGGGGTTCCCGGGCTCGTGTTTTGTAATCCCGTGTAATCGTGGTCTGTTTTAAGTGCCGTTTAGTCGTACCGAAGGCCCGGAACGCTAACCCGATCGTTAAACGCAACCAATTGTTTAATTTATTAAAAACCCAATAAATTAAATATTTTAAAAAATTAATAATTAATAAAATTAATTATTAAAATAAACCCGAGCGTTTCGTTGCTCAAAAAGCTATTATCAAAATCGTATCGTTTTTATCGTATTTCATTATCCGAAATATTTATTTGAATTAATATCAACCCATATTAATTATTGAAACCCTCCGAAGATCAAGTACGCATTTAATACACGTAAACGCATAAAAGTTAAATAATCGCTGTTAAATAAACTAACGGAAGGTTAACGGAAGTAACGAAAAAAATCAGGGTTGTTACATTACACACCTGTTATTTAAAATTTCATCCCGAAATTTTAGTGATCGTCCGCTGAAGTAGTTTTCTCGGGAAACAGTTGCGGATATTTCAGCCTCATCTAGTCTTCACGCTCCCACGTAAACTCTGGTCCTCTTCTCGCGTTCCACCGAATCTTAACGATAGGAATTCCACTTTGCTTCAACTGTTTGACTTCACGGCCCAAGATTTCAACAGGTTCCTCAATGAAATGAAGTTTGTCGTCGATACGTAGTTCCTCTAAGGGAATAATCAAATTATCATCGGCTAGGCACTTCTTTAGATTGGATACATGGAAAACGTCATGAATACCGCTGAGTGCTTGTGGTAGTTCCAATCTGTAAGCTACCAGTCCAACTCTTTCAGTTATCTCAAACGGTCCAACATATCTAGGACTCAGTTTACCTCGTTTCCCAAATCGTACAACACTATTCCAAGGTGATACCTTAAGCATAACCTTGTCACCAACTTGGAACTCTATGTCCTTCTGTCTAACATCGACATAACTCTTTTGATGACTTCGAGCCATTCTCAATCGTTCCTGAATCTGTAGGACTTTCTCAGTTGTCTCCTGAATAATCTCAGGACCTGTCAACTGACTATCTCCCAACTCGCTCCAACAAACAGGAGATCTACACTTCCTTCCGTATAATGCCTCGAAAGGTGTAGCTTTAATACTCGCAAGGTAGCTGTTATTGTATGAGAACTCAGCTAGTGGTAAATACTTATCCCATCCTTTTTCGAAATCAATGACACACGCTCTCAACATGTCCTCAAAAGTATGAATAGTTCGTTCGCTCTGGCCATCCATCTGGGGGTGATATGCTGTACTTATATCTAAACGGGTCCCTATTGTTTTCTGTAATGATTGCCAAAACCTGGAAGTAAATCTGCTGTCGCGGTCGGATATAATGGATATAGGCACTCCATACCTAGAGACGACTTCCTTAATGTAGATCTGAGCCAACTTATCCATTTTATCAGTTTCCCTTATTTGGTAAGAAGTGTGCGGACTTAGTGAGACGATCCACGATAACCCAAATAGTATCGTGACCTCCCGCCGTTCTCGGCAGTTTTGTGATGAAGTCCATGGAAATTCCTTCCCACTTCCACTGGGGAATCTCTGGTTGAGTTAATAATCCTGATGGCTTCTGATGCTCAGCCTTGACTTTAGCGCAAGTCAAGCACTTCCCGACATAGGTAGCAATGTCAGCTTTCAAATTCGGCCACCAATAAAATGCCTTCAAATCCTGGTACATCTTATCTGATCCCGGATGAATTCAGTATCTCGACTTGTGTGCTTCCTCCAACACTAGTTCTCTCAATCCACCAAACTTTGTTACCCAAATCCAGTTAGCAAAGTAACGTGTTCCGTCCTCCTTGATGTCAAACTTCTTATCCATCCCTTTGAGAAATTCATCATCAACATTCTCTTGTTTCATGGCTTCTTGTTGTGCTTCGCGGATTTGTGATGTGAGATTTGTACGGACAACTATGTTAAGAGCTTTAACCCTAAGAGGTTTCTCTCGCTCTTTTCTACTTAAGGAATCTGCCACAACATTCGCCTTGCCCGGATGGTATTGAAGTTCGCAGTTATAATCGTTAAGTAGTTCCATCTAACGTCGTTATCTCATGTTGAGCTGCTTCTGATCGAATATGTGCTGTAAACTCTTATGGTCAGTGAAGATAGTGAACTTGGTTCCAAACAGGTAGTGTCTCCACATTTTAAGTGCAAAGACAACAGCTCCTAACTCAAGGTCGTGCATAGTGTAGTTCTGCTCGTGAATCTTTAACTGACGCGATCCATAAGCAATAACCTTGTTTCGTTGCATAAGCACGCAACCCATTCCTTAACGTGAGGCGTCACAATAAACAACAAAATCTTCACTTCCCTCGGGTAGAGACAATACTGGTGCAGTTGTTAACGTCTCTTTCAACAACTGAAATGCAGTCTCTTGCGGTTCTGACCACTCAAACTTCGTGCCCTTATGAGTCAACGCGGTTAATGGTCGGGCGATCTTAGAGAATCCTTCAATGAATCTCCTGTAGTAACCAGCTAGACCCAAAAATTGCCTAATCTGCGTTGGCGTCTTTAGAGTTTCCCAATTCTTAACCGACTCAATCTTTGCTGGATCGACCTGTATTCCATTGGGCCCTACAACATGGCCAAGAAATTGTACTTCTGGTAACCAAAAGTCACACTTAGAGAACTTTGCATACAACTGCTCTTCTCTAAGCATAGTCAATATCGAACGTAGATGCTGCTCGTGCTCTTCTCTATTCTTGGAGTACACCAATATATCATCAATAAACACAATGATGAATTTATCTAGGTATGGCTTACACACACGGTTCATGAGGTCCATGTGTAGTGACCCGAACTTTTCCATGTTTATATATATTAATTGAGATGGATATTTACATGATTAAATGTTTCCAACATGTTAAGCAATCAAACTTGTTAAGACTTGATTAATTGAAATATGTTTCATATAGACAATTGACCACCCAAGTTAACCGGTGATTCACGAATGTTAAAACTTGTAAAAACTATATGATGACATATATATGGATATATATATATATATAGTTAACATGATACTATGATAAGTAAACATATCATTAAGTATATTAACAAAGAACTACATATGTAAAAACAAGACTACAAACTTAATGATTTTTAAACGAGACATATATGTAACGATTATCGTTGTAAAGACATTTAATGTATATATATCATATTAAGAGATATTCATACATGATAATATCATGATAATATAATAATTTAAAATCTCATTTGATATTATAAACATTAGGTTAACAACATTTAACAAGATCGTTAACCTAAAGGTTTCAAAACAACACTTACATGTAACGACTAACGATGACTTAACGACTCAGTTAAAATGTATATACATGTAGTGTTTATATACATGTAGTGTTTTAATATGTATTTATACACTTTTGAAAGACTTCAATACACTTATCAAAATACTTCTACTTAACAAAAATGCTTACAATTACATCCTCGTTCAGTTTCATCAACAATTCTACTCGTATGCACCCGTATTCGTACACGTACAATACACAGCTTTTAGATGTATGTACTATTGGTATATACACTCCAATGATCAGCTCTTAGCAGCCCATGTGAGTCACCTAACACATGTGGGAACCATCATTTGGCAACTAGCATGAAATATCTCATAAAATTACAAAAATATGAGTAATCATTCATGACTTATTTACATGAAAACAAAATTACATATCCTTTATATCTAATCCATACACCAACGACCAAAAACACCTACAAACACTTTCATTCTTCAATTTTCTTCATCTAATTGATCTCTCTCAAGTTCTATCTTCAAGTTCTAAGTGTTCTTCATATATTCTACAAGTTCTAGTTACATAAAATCAAGAATACTTTCAAGTTTGCTGGCTCACTTCCAATCTTGTAAGGTGATCATCCAACCTCAAGAAATCTTTGTTTCTTACAGTAGGTTATCATTCTAATACAAGGTAATAATTATATTTAAACTTTGGTTCAATTTCTATAACTATAAAAATCTTATTTCAAATGATGATCTTACTTGAACTTGTTTTCGTGTCATGATTCTGCTTCAAGAACTTCGAGCCATCCAAGGATCCGTTGAAGCTAGATCCATTTTTCTCTTTTCCAGTAGGTTTATCCAAGGAACTTAAGGTAGTAATGATGTTCATAACATCATTCGATTCATACATATAAAGCTATCTTATTCGAAGGTTTAAACTTGTAATCACTAGAACATAGTTTAGTTAATTCTAAACTTGTTCGCAAACAAAAGTTAATCCTTCTGATAAGGCTAAAAAGGAACATATATTTCATAGCAATATCCCTCCTAAATAATAGGTTTTCATATGTAATTGTATTATATTTTCATTGTAATTGTTTAAATAAATAAGTGCGAAGACAAAAGGCGAAAACGAAGATTTTAAGACACAAACGTCCAAAAAGCTCAAATGTACAAGATACAATTCAAAAGGTTCAATTTATTGATGAAAAACGTCTCAAAATGACAAGAGTACAAGTTACAAAACGCAAAGTACAAGATATTAAATTATACGAAAGGACGTTCGAAAATCCGGAACCGGGACCTGAGCCAACTATCAACGCCCGACGCAATGGACCAAAAATTATATGCACAAGAATAAAATATAATATATAAATAATTATATAAATTATTTATATATTATAAATATATATATAATCATGTCGACAAGCTATGAGACAAAGGATCCTGGGCTGGATTTTCAAACTCCACGACTCGTGGAGTTTGAAGGCCAAAAACTCCACGACTCGCGGAGCTGTCAGAAATCAAAACGCCTATAAAAGGCCATGCATTCTGCCGAGTAAAAATATAAATAAATAATAATAATAATACTCTGTAAGATAATAACTAAATAAATATATAGTATAGATTAGTGTTATATTAGATTAGTTCGGGTTATGTAAAGGTTATTTTATGGGTTTTTGAAGTTGAAATTCTGTCCGTGTAACGCTACGCGATAAATACTCAATGTAAGTTATGTTCTCCTTTTTAAATTAATGTCTCATATTTAAGTTATTATTATGCTTATTTGAGCCAAAGTAATCATGATGTTGGACTAAATATTAAAGACGGGGTAATTGGGCTTTGTACCATAATTGGGGTTTGGACAAAAGAACGACACTTGTGGAAATTAGACTATGGGCTATTAATGGGCTTTATATTTGTTTAACTAAATGATAGTTTGTTAATTTTAATATAAAAATTTACAATTGGACTTACCTATAAATAACCATATTCACTCGATCGGACACGATGGGCGGGGTATTTATATGTACGAATAATCGTTCATTTAACCGGACACGGGAATAAATTAATAGTCTATGGAATTATTAAAACAGGGGTGAAATTATGTACAAGGACACTTGGCATAATTGATAACAAAGTATTAAAACCTTGGATTACACGCAGTCGATAACCTGGTGTAATTATTAAACAAAGTATTAAAATCTTGTTACAGTTTAAGTCCCCAATTAGTTGGAATATTTAACTTCGGGTATAAGGATAATTTGACGAGGACACTCGCACTTTATATTTATGACTGATGAACTGTTATGGACAAAAACCAGACTGACATATTAAATAATCCAGGACAAAGGACAATTAACCCATGGGAATAAACTAAAAATCAACATGTCAAACATCATGATTACGGAAGTTTAAATAAGCATATTATATTTTATTTCATATTTCCTCGTACTTTTATTTATTGTCATTTTAATTATTGTTATTTATTTTATATTGTTAGTTAAATATCGTCATTTACTTTACGCTTCGCTTAAAATATAAAATCGACAAACCGGTCATTAAACGGTAAAACCCCCTTTTATATATTATTACTATATATAATATATTTTGTACAAATATAATTGTTTAAAAATATAGTGTGCAATAAGCCCGCTCCCTGTGGAACGAACCGGACTTACTAAAAACTATACTACTCTACGATTAGGTACACTGCCTATAGTATTGTAGCAAGGTTTAGGTATATCTCATTTGTAAATAAATAATTAAAACTTGTGTAATTCGTAACATATTTCGTAGTAAAATATAGTACTATTTCGTACCCCCACGCTACGACATCAAGTTTTTGGCGCCGCTGCCGGGGACTCGGCGAAACGCTATATTTTTAATTTATTTTTGTATAAATATATTTATATATATTTTTAGAAAAACAATATAAAATTTAAAAAAAAACACGTTTTTCAAACTCCACGACTCACGGAGTTTGCAGGCTTAAAACTCCACGACTCGTGGAGCCGCACTGACAGACGCACCCAGAACCCTAATTTGGCATTTATTACGAGTATAATTTAATTATTATTATTAAAACTTAATTAGATTTATATTTAATATTAGTATTTAGTTTTAGTTTTTAAATTAATTTGTATTTTAAATATTAATTAGTATTATTAAATATATATTTAAATTAATACTTTTATAAAATATAATATAAAAATAATATTTTTATAAAATTTGTATTTTTATCATTTTAATTATAATTTGTATTTTTATCATTTATTCGTTCGTAATTAGTTTTAAGATTAGTTTTTGCCGTAGTTTATTTTTATTTCTAGTTTTTTTTAAGATTTGCCGTAAAATCCCTTAAGTGCTTTTTCTTTAGATTAAGATTTAGGCCCTTTGGAATTTTGCGACACCGTTTTTCGCTTTAGTTTTAAATAGATTTTAGTGCCTTTAAGTAATTGCCGTTTTCTGAATAAAATTGCATTTACCTTTAGACCTTTAGGCGCAACTTTTTAGATATAGTTTTTAGACTTTTAAGTTTCGATGTTTTTCTTTCTCATTTTTATTTTTCGACGTTTTTCGACGCGTAATCTTTTTCTTTCTTATTTCTCGACACGCTTTAGTTTTTAGGACTTAGAAATTTTCTCTATTTCTTATCTAATATCTCAAACGGAAAGAAAAATTATTTAAGTGGTTAAATTAATGGACGTTGACAATTTTCTGCTTCGTAGTAATAGTTGGATTTGTTAGTGGCTGAGTTGTGAGCTTCCGATTTAAAGGGTTCTGGCTCCCTACTGCATCTTTTGGCTATTCGAAACGTGAGCAAAAACAGAAAAGTCTATTAATTGGACAACTTATATAAGTTTTTCTATTTTTATAACTAATAGGATAATTAGTAAATGCACCACATTGTAGCTAAAATTTGGCCATCGCAATAAAATGGAAAATTTTGAAAACAAGGCTATGGAAACTCTTTTTGATATCCAAAATCAATTAAATCAATACTCTCAAACGGGTGTTGATGACAATTCGTTCGGTCAATCTTGGATCACGAATGACGAAACAATAACTGGTTGTGAAATCTGTGGAGATTATCACTCAACATGAGAATGTTATTATTACGTTCCTATGGAAAATTACGCACCCACGGAACCTGAATAGAATGATTATGAAGAATACAATTCAAATTGGGATTATTCCCAAGAATATTTCCAAACTCAACAACCAGTAGACGAGGTTTAGGTATATCCCATTTGTAAATAAATATAGTACTATTTCCCATTAGGTATATCCCATTAGGTACACTGCCTATAGTGTTGTAGCAAGGTTTAGGTATATCCCATTTGTAAATAAATAATTAAAACTTGTGTAATTCGTAACATATTTCGTAGTAAAATATAGTACTATTTCGTACCCCCACGCTACGCCATCACCTTCTAACTTGACTTTTAAAATCAACTAAACACATGTTCTATATCTATATGATATGCTAACTTAATGATTTAAAACCTGGAAACACGAAAAACACCGTAAAACCGGATTTACGCCGTCGTAGTAACACCGCGGGCTGTTTTGGGTTAGTTAATTAAAAACTATGATAAACTTTGATTTAAAAGTTGTTATTCTGAGAAAATGATTTTTATTATGAACATGAAACTATATCCAAAAATTATGGTTAAACTCAAAGTGGAAGTATGTTTTCTAAAATGGTCATCTACACGTCGTTCTTTCGACTGAAATGACTACCTTTACAAAAACGACTTGTAACTTATTTTTCCGACTATAAACCTATACCTTTTCTGTTTAGATTCATAAAATAGAGTTCAATATGAAACCATAGCAATTTGATTCACTCAAAACGGATTTAAAATGAAGAAGTTATGGGTAAAACAAGATTGGATAATTTTTCTCATTTTAGCTACGTGAAAATTGGTAACAAATCTATTCCAACCATAACTTAATCAACTTGTATTGTATATTATGTAATCTTGAGATACCATAGACACGTATACAATGTTTCGACCTATCATGTCGACACATCTATATATATTTCGGAACAACCATAGATACTCTATATGTGAATGTTGGAGTTAGCTATACAGGGTTGAGATTGATTCCAAAATATATATAGTTTGAGTTGTAATCAATACTGAGATACGTATACACTGGGTCGTGGATTGATTCAAGATAATATTTATCGATTTATTTCTGTACATCTAACTGTGGACAACTAGTAGTAGGTTACTAACGAGGACAGCTGACTTAATAAACTTAAAACATCAAAATATATTAAAAGTGTTGTAAATATATTTTGAACATACTTTGATATATATGTATATATTGTTATAGGTTCGTGAATCAACCAGTGGCCAAGTCTTACTTCCCGACGAAGTAAAAATCTGTGAAAGTGAGTTATAGTCCCACTTTTAAAATCTAATATTTTTGGGATGAGAATACATGCAGGTTTTATAAATGATTTACAAAATAGACACAAGTACGTGAAACTACATTCTATGGTTGAATTATCGAAATCGAATATGCCCCTTTTTATTAAGTCTGGTAATCTAAGAATTAGGGAACAGACACCCTAATTGACGCGAATCCTAAAGATAGATCTATTGGGCCTAACAAACTCCATCCAAAGTACCGGATGCTTTAGTACTTCGAAATTTATATCATATCCGAAGGGTGTCCCGGAATGATGGGGATATTCTTATATATGCATCTTGTTAATGTCGGTTACCAGGTGTTCACCATATGAATGATTTTTATCTCTATGTATGGGATGTGTATTGAAATATGAAATCTTGTGGTCTATTATTATGATTTGATATATATAGGTTAAACCTATAACTCACCAACATTTTTGTTGACGTTTTAAGCATGTTTATTCTCAGGTGATTATTAAGAGCTTCCGCTGTCGCATACTTAAATAAGGACGAGATTTGGAGTCCATGCTTGTATGATATTGTGTAAAAACTGCATTCAAGAAACTTATTTTGTTGTAACATATTTGTATTGTAAACCATTATGTAATGGTCGTGTGTAAACAGGATATTTTAGATTATCATTATTTGATAATCAACGTAAAGCTTTTTAATCCTTTATTGATGAAATAAAGGTTATGGTTTGTTTTAAAATGAATGCAGTCTTTGAAAAACATCTCATATAGAGGTCAAAACCTCGCAACGAAATCAATTAATATGGAACGTTTTTAATCAATAAGAACGGGACATTTCAGTTGGTATCCGAGCGTTGGTCTTAGAGAACCAGAATTTTGCATTAGTGTGTCTTATCGAGTTTGTTAGGATGCATTAGTGAGTCTGGACTTCGACCGTGTTTACTTGAAAAATGATTGCTTAACAAATTTTGTTGGAAACTATATATTTTTAACATGTTAATATTATGTGATATATTAATCTCTTAACGCGTTTGATAATATGTGATAGATGTCTACCTCTAGAACAAGTCCCATTGACTCACCTAATAATAATGAAGAGTCAAATGTAAATTGGAATGATTCGTGGACTGATTCACAAGTTCCCGAAGAGGAACCGGAAGAAGAGTCGGAACCGAAAGAAGAATCGGAACCGGAAGAAGAATCGGAACCGGATGAACAAATAGAACCGGTGGGGGAAATAATAAAACGGTTAAGTAAAAGAAAATCCTCAACCAACCGACCAAGATTAATTATGGTCAATGGTGTTTCCGCCAAGGAAGCAAAATATTGGGAGGATTACCAATTCTCCGATGAATCGGATTCCGACGAGAATTTCGATGATGTTATAGAAATTACCCCAACTGAATTTAAAAAGGCAAAAGAAAATAATAAGGGAAAGGGCATAAAAATAGAGAAATCTAATTCCAACCCCGATGAACTTTATATGTATCGTCAACCCCCGAAGTCCTTAAGTTGTAACAATGACCCGGGAACCTCTAAACCACCAGGTTTTTCTAAACCAATGTGGAAAATGACGGCTCGTATTAGGGGAAAATCATATATCCCTAGAAACTTGGCAAAACGAACCAAAACCGAAGAAGAAGAAACAAGCGAGTCGGAATAAGATAGTTGTATTCGTGTGGTGTAATATATGTAATATAGTGTGCTTATGCTTTATGATATATGTAAAAATTGATTGTATTAATAAGTATTTTTTTTTATGAATCTAACTCTTGTCTATTTTACAGTATAAAAACACAAAATGGATAGACAACCCAATATTTTAAGAGACCTACCCGGAGACATGATTGATGAAATCTTGTCTAGAGTCGGTCAGAATTCTTCGGCACAACTATTTAAGGCGAGATCAGTTTGTAAGACATTCGAAGAACGTTCCAAGAATGTTTTGGTTTATAAAAGGCTTTCGTTTGAAAGATGGGGGATATCACATTGGGAAATCCATAAGTTACGATGTGTTTACTTTGACGCATATATTGCGAGGAACCCAAATGCTATTTTACACAATGGGTTAAGAAATTATTTTGACTCAATATATCCGAATATTGGACTTCGTGATTTAGAAAAAGCGGCTAACATGCAACATAAAGAAGCATGTTATGCTTACGGATTAGTAATGTTCGCTTCTCACCAAAGTGAGAACAAGAACATCGGGCTACAACTATTAAACAAAACGTTCCCACAAGTGACAGAGTCGGTAATTGGGGTAAGAAATGAGGTTTTTAGATTGTTACGGGACTGTTGGACATTACGTAACCCTCGTCCCTTTGACGACGTTACAACACGTTGTCTTATCAACGGCCATAACGGTTATGTTCCACAAGACCAAGGATGGGAAGTAATCCTAGTAAAACCAGAATGCATGACTTGTTTCTGGACGTATGAATTACGTGTCTTTATTGCCTTTGCTGAACGACTTGTGTACTAGGTAGAATTATCTTCACAACCATCTTGTATCAAATTTATTTGTGCTATATTTCATGCTATATGTAAAATAAGCGGTATTGTAAGTTTGTAAAATATTGTGTAAAAGTTTGAACGCGAAATATTATTATAATCAGTTTTTCATATAGAATTGTAGTAGTTTAATTGTATATTAGCTACTAAGTATGAACTTAACCGGTAGGTACTACCCGAATTTAAACTTATAAAACGCTAATATGAAGAAAAAGCTTTTATAAATGAGTTCATATTATGCTACGAAATACTATTAACTACTCTTAATATTCTGTATGATTAACTTGTTCCATTTGACTATTTTGAAGGAAATGGCACCGACTACTCGACACACCGTGAATATGAATGAAGAGGAATTCCGTACTTTTCTAGCTTCAAACATAGCCGCAGTACAGGCTGCACTACATACCAACAATAACCTTGGATCTAGCAGTACAGGAAATCGTGTAGGATGCACCTACAAAGAATTCACTGCCTGCAAACCTTTGGAATTTGATGGAACCGAAGGACCGATCGGATTGAAACGGTGGACCGAGAAGGTCGAATCGGTGTTTGCCATAAGTAAGTGTACTGAAGAGGACAAAGTGAAGTACGCTACGCATACCTTCACAGGTTCTGCATTAACATGGTGGAATACCTATCTAGAGCAAAGACGATGCGTACGCACTACCGTGGTCAGCATTCAAGCACTTGATGAACGAGAAGTACCGTCCCAGAACCGAGGTCAATAAGCTCAAGATAGAACTTAGAGGGTTACGAACCCAAGGATTTGATATTACCACATATGAAAGACGATTCACAGAATTGTGCCTATTATGTCCGGGAGCATTCGAAAATGAGGAAGAGAAGATCGACGCGTTTGTGAAAGGATTACCGGAAAGAATCCAAGAAGATATAAGTTCACACGAGCCCGCCTCCATACAACAGGCATGTAGAATGGCTCACAAACTAGTGAACCATATTGAAGAAAGAATTAAAGAACAGACTGCTGAAGAGGCCAATGTGAAGCAAGTCAAAAGAAAGTGGGAGGAAAACGGTGATAAGAATCACCAATACAACAACAACAGCAATTACAACAATAATCGCAACAATTATCCCAACAATCGCAACATCAATCACAACTACAACAAACGGCCCAACAACAACAACAACAACAACAACAACAACAACAACAACAACAACAACAACAACAACAACAACAACAACAACAACAACAACAACAACAACAACAACAACAACAACAACAACAACAACAACAACAACAACAACAACAACAACAACAACAACAACAACAACAACAACAACAACAACAACAACAACAACAACAACAACAACAACAACAACAACAACAACAACAACAACAACAACAACAGCAACTACAACAATCATCCCAACAACAATAATAACCGCAACAACAACAACAATCAGAAGCAGCTATGCCAAAGGTGTGAAAAGTATCACTCGGGGTTCTGCACCAAATTTTGCAACAAGTGTAAAAGAAATGGTCATAGCGCAGCGAAGTGTGAGGTCTACGGACCAGGGGTTAATAGAACGAAAGGAACAAATAGTGTCGGAGCAAGTAGTGTCGGAGCAAGTTATGCCAATGTAGTTTGTTATAAATGTGGAAAACCGGGCCACATTATTAGAAATTGCCCGAACCAGGAGAACACGAATGGACAAGGCCGCGGAAGAGTTTTCAATATTAATGCGGCAGAGGCACAGGAAGACCCGGAGCTTGTTACGGGTACGTTTCTTATTGACAATAAATCTGCTTACGTTTTATTTGATTCGGGTGCAGATAGAAGCTATATGAGTAGAGATTTTTGTGCTAAATTAAGTTGTCCATTGACGCCTTTGGATAGTAAATTTTTACTCGAATTAGCAAATGGTAAATTAATTTCAGCAGATAATATATGTCGGAATCGAGAAATTAAATTGGTTAGCGAAACATTTAAGATTGATTTGATACCAGTAGAGTTAGGGAGTTTTGATGTGATAATCGGTATGGGCTGGTTGAAAGAAGTGAAAGCAGAGATCGTTTGTTACAAAAATGCAATTCGCATTATACGAGAAAAAGGAAAACCCTTAATGGTGTACGGAGAAAAGGGCAACACGAAGCTACATCTTATTAGTAATTTGAAGGCACAAAAACTAATAAGAAAAGGTTGCTATGCTGTTCTAGCACACGTCGAGAAAGTACAAACTGAAGAAAAGAGCATCAATGATGTTCCCATTGCAAAAGAATTTCCCGATGTATTTCCGAAAGAATTATCGGGATTACCCCCACATCGATCCGTTGAATTTCAAATAGATCTTGTACCAGGAGCTGCACCAATAGCTCGTGCTCCTTACAGACTCGCACCCAGCGAGATGAAAGAACTGCAAAGCCAATTACAAGAACTTTTAGAGCGTGGTTTCATTCGACCAAGCACATCACCGTGGGGAGCTCCTGTTTTGTTTGTCAAGAAGAAAGATGGTACATTCAGGTTGTGTATCGACTACCGAGAGTTGAACAAACTTACCATCAAGAACCGCTACCCACTACCGAGAATCGACGACTTATTTGATCAACTACAAGGCTCGTCTGTTTATTCAAAGATTGACTTACGTTCCGGGTATCATCAAATGCGGGTGAAAGAAGATGATATTCCAAAGACTGCTTTCAGAACACGTTACGATCATTACGAGTTTATGGTCATGCCGTTTGGTTTAACTAATGCACCAGCTGTGTTCATGGACCTTATGAACCGAGTGTGTGGACCATACCTTGACAAGTTTGTCATTGTTTTCATTGATGACATACTTATTTACTCAAAGAATGACCAAGAACACGGTGAACATTTGAGAAAGGTGTTAAAAGTATTGAGGAATGAAGAATTGTACGCTAAGTTTTCAAAGTGTGCATTTTGGTTGGAAGAAGTTCAATTCCTCGGTCACATAGTGAACAAAGAAGGTATTAAGGTGGATCTGGCAAAGATAGAAACTGTTGAAAAGTGGGAAACCCCGAAAACTCCGAAACACATACGCCAGTTTTTAGGACTAGCTGGTTACTACAGAAGGTTCATCCAAGACTTTTCCAGAATAGCAAAACCCTTGACTGCATTAACGCATAAAGGGAAGAAATTTGAATGGAATAATGAACAAGAGAAAGGGTTTCAGTTATGGAATAAAAAGCTAACTATGGCACCTATATTGTCATTGCCTGAAGGGAATGATGATTTTGTGATTTATTGTGACGCATCAAAGCAAGGTCTCGGTTGTGTATTAATGCAACGAACGAAGGTGATTGCTTATGCACCTAGACAATTAAAGATTCACGAACAAAATTATACGACGCATGATTTGGAATTAGGCGCGGTTGTTTTTGCATTAAAGACTTGGAGGCACTACTTATATGAGGTCAAAAGTATTTATTATACCGACCACAAAAGTCTTCAACACATATTTAATCAGAAACAACTGAATATGAGGTAGCGTATGTGGATTGAATTATTGAATGATTACGACTTTGAGATTCGTTACCACCCGGGGAAGGCAAATGTAGTAGCCGATGCCTTGAGCAGGAAGGATAGAGAACCCATTCGAGTAAAATTTATGAATATAATGATTCATAATAACCTTACTGCTCAAATAAAGGAGGCGCAACAAGGAGTTTTAAAAGAGGAAAATTTAAAGGATGAAATACCCAAAGGATCGGAGAAGCATCTTAATATTCGGGAAGACGGAACCCGGTATAGGGCTGAAAGGATTTGGGTACCAAAATTTGGAGATATGAGAGAAATGGTACTTAGAGAAGCTCATAAAACCAGATACTCAATACATCCTGGAACGAGGAAGATGTACAAGGATCTCAAGAAACATTTTTGGTGGCCGGGTATGAAAGCCGATGTTACTAAATACGTAGGAGAATGTTTGACGTGTTCTAAGGTCAAAGCTGAGCATCAGAAACCATCAGGTCTACTTCAACAACCCGAAATCCCGGAATGGAAATGGGAAAACATTACCATGGATTTCATCACTAAATTGCCAAGGATTGCAAGTGGTTTTGATACTATTTGGGTAATAGTTGATCGTCTCACCAAATCAGCACACTTCCTGCCAATAAGAGAAGATGACAAGATGGAGAAGTTAGCACGACTGTATTTGAAGGAAGTCGTCTCCAGACATGGAATACCAATCTCTATTATCTCTGATAGGGATGACAGATTTATTTCAAGATTCTGGCAGACATTACAGCAAGCATTAGGAACTCGTCTAGACATGAGTACTGCCTATCATCCACAAACTGATGGGCAGAGCGAAAGGACGATACAAACGCTTGAAGACATGCTACGAGCATGTGTTATTGATTTCGGAAACAGTTGGGATCGACATCTACCGTTAGCAGAATTTTCCTACAACAACAGCTACCATTCAAGCATTGAGATGGCGCCATTTGAAGCACTTTATGGTAGAAAGTGCAGGTCTCCGATTTGTTGGAGTGAAGTGGGGAATAGACAGATTACGGGTCCGGAGATTATACAAGAAACTACCGAGAAGATCATCCAAATTCAACAACGGTTGAAAACCGCCCAAAGTCGACAAAAGAGCTACGCTGACATTAAAAGAAAAGATATAGAATTTGAAATTGGAGAGATGGTCATGCTTAAAGTTGCACCTTGGAAAGGCGTTGTTCGATTTGGTAAACGAGGGAAATTAAATCCAAGGTATATTGGACCATTCAAGATTATTGATCGTGTCGGACCAGTAGTACCGACTTGAGTTACCTCAACAACTCGCAGCTGTACATAACACTTTCCACGTCTCGAATTTGAAGAAATGTTTTGCTAAAGAAGATCTCACTATTCCGTCAGATGAAATCCAAATCAACGAAAAACTTCAATTCATCGAAGAACCCGTCGAAATAATGGATCGTGAGGTTAAAAGACTTAAGCAAAACAAGATACCAATTTTTAAGGTTCGATGGAATGCTCGTAGAGGACCCAAGTTCACCTGGGAGCGTGAAGATCAGATGAAGAAGAAATACCCGCATCTATTTCCAGAAGATTCGTCAACACCTTCAATAGCTTAAAATTTCGGGACGAAATTTATTTAACGGGTAGGTACTGTAGTGACCAGAACTTTTCCATGTTTATATATATTAATTGAGATTGATATTTACATGATTAAATGTTTCCAACATGTTAAGCAATCAAACTTGTTAAGACTTGATTAATTGAAATATGTTTCATATAGACAATTGACCACCCAAGTTGACCGGTTATTCACGAACGTTAAAACTTGTAAAAACTATATGATGACATATATATGGATATATATATAGTTAACATGATACTATGATAAGTAAACATATCATTAAGTATATTAACAATGAACTACATATGTAAAAACAAGACTACTAACTTAATGATTTTTAAACGAGACATATATGTAACGATTATCGTTGTAAAGACATTTAATGTATATATATCATTTTAAGAGATATTCATACATGATAATATCATGATAATATAATAATTTAAAATCTCATATGATATTATAAACATTAGGTTAACAACATTTAACAAGATCGTTAACCTAAAGGTTTCAAAACAACACTTACATGTAACGACTAACGATGACTTAACGACTCAGTTAAAATGTATATACATGTAGTGTTTTAATATGTATTTATACACTTTTGAAAGACTTCAATACACTTATCAAAATACTTCTACTTAACAAAAATGCTTACAATTACATCCTCGTTCAGTTTCATCAACAATTCTACTCGTATGCACCCGTATTCGTACTCGTACAATACACAGCTTTTAGATGTATGTACTATTGGTATATACACTCCAATGATCAGCTCTTAGCAGCCCATGTGAGTCACCTAACACATGTGGGAACCATCATTTGGCAACTAGCATGAAATATCTCATAAAATTACAAAAATATGAGTAATCATTCATGACTTATTTACATGAAAACAAAATTACATATCCTTTATATCTAATCCATACACTAACGACCAAAAACACCTACAAACACTTTCATTCTTCAATTTTCTTCATCTAATTGATCTCTCTCAAGTTCTATCTTCAAGTTCTAAGTGTTCTTCATATATTCTACAAGTTCTAGTTACATAAAATCAAGAATACTTTCAAGTTTGCTAGCTCACTTCCAATCTTGTAAGGTGATCATCCAACCTTAAGAAATCTTTGTTTCTTACAGTAGGTTATCATTCTAATACAAGGTAATAATCATATTCAAACTTTGGTTCAATTTCTATAACTATAACAATCTTATTTCAAGTGATGATCTTACTTGAACTTGTTTTCGTGTCATGATTCTGCTTCAAGAACTTCGAGCCATCCAAGGAACCGTTGAAGCTAGATCCATTTTTCTCTTTTCCAGTAGGTTTATCCAAGGAACTTAAGGTAGTAATGATGTTCATAACATCATTCGATTCATACATATAAAGCTATCTTATTCGAAGGTTTAAACTTGTAATCACTAGAACATAGTTTAGTTAATTCTAAACTTGTTCGCAAACAAAAGTTAATCCTTCTGATAAGGCTAAAAAGGAACATATATTTCATAGCAATATCCCTCCTAAATAATAGGTTTTCATATGTAATTGTATTATATTTTCATTGTAATTGTTTAAATAAATAAGTGCAAAGACAAAAGGCGAAAACGAAGATTTGAAGACACAAACGTCCAAAAAGCTCAAATGTACAAGATACAATTCAAAAGGTTCAATTTATTGATGAAAAATGTCTCAAAATGACAAGAGTACAAGTTACAAAATGCAAAGTACAAGATATTAAATTATACGAAAGAACGTTCGAAAATCCGGAACCGGGACCTGAGCCAACTATCAACGCCCGACGCAATGGACCAAAAATTATGAGTCAACTATGCACAAGAATAAAATATAATATATAAATAATTATATAAATTATTTATATATTATAAATATATATATAATCATGTCGACAAGCTATGAGACAAAGGATCCTGAGCTGGATTTTTAAACTCCACGACTCGGGGAGTTTGAAGGGCAAAAACTCCACGACTCGCGGAGCTGTCAGAAATCAAAACGCCTATAAAAGGCCATGCATTCTGCCGAGTAAAAATATAAATAAATAATAATAATAATACTCTGTAAGATAATAAATAAATAAATATATAGTATAGATTAGTGTTATATTAGATTAGTTCGGGTTATGTAAAGGTTATTTTACGGGTTTTGAAGTCGAAATTCTGTCCGTGTAACGCTACGCGATAAATACTCAATGTAAGTTATGTTCTCCTTTTTAAATTAATGTCTCGTACTTAAGTTATTATTATGCTTATTTGAGCCAAAGTAATCATGATGTTGGACTAAATATTAAAGACGGGGTATTTGGGCTTTGTACCATAATTGGGGTTTGGACAAAAGAACGACACTTGTGGAAATTAGACTATGGGCTATTAATGGGCTTTATATTTGTTTAACTAAATGATAGTTTGTTAATTTTAATATAAAGATTTACAATTGGACGTACCTATAAATAACCATATTCACTCGATCGGACACGATAGGCGGGGTATTTATATGTACGAATAATCGTTCATTTAACCGGACACGGGAATAAATTAATAGTCTATGGAATTATTAAAACAGGGATGAAATTATGTACAAGGACACTTGGCATAATTGATAACAAAGTATTAAAACCTTGGGTTACACGCAGTCGATAACCTGGTGTAATTATTAAACAAAGTATTAAAATCTTGTTACAGTTTAAGTCCCCAATTAGTTGGAATATTTAACTTCGGGTATAAGGATAATTTGACGAGGACACTCTCACTTTATATTTATGACTGATGAACTGTTATGGACAAAAACCAGACGGACATATTAAATAATCCAGGACAAAGGACAATTAACCCATGGGAATAAACTAAAAATCAACATGTCAAACATCATGATTACGGAAGTTTAAATAAGCATATTATATTTTATTTCATATTTCCTAGTACTTTTATTTATTGTCATTTTAATTATTGTTATTTATTTTATATTGTTAGTTAAATATCGTCATTTACTTTACGCTTCTCTTAAAATATAAAATCGACAAACCGGTCATTAAACGGTAAAACCCCTTTTATATATTATTACTATATATAATATATTTTGTACAAATATAATTGTTTAAAAATATAGTGTGCAATAAGCCCGCTCCCTGTGGAACGAACCGGACTTACTAAAAACTATACTACTCTACGATTAGGTACACTGCCTATAGTGTTGTAGCAAGGTTTAGGTATATCCCATTTGTAATTAAATAATTAAAACTTGTGTAATTTGTAACATATTTCGTAGTAAAATATAGTACTATTTCGTACCCCCACGCTACGACATCAAGTTTTTGGCGCCGCTGTCGGGGACTCGGCGAAACGCTATATTTTTAATTTATTTTTGTATAAATATATTTATATATATTTTTAGAAAAACAATATAAAATTTAAAAAAAACACGTTTTTCAAACTCCACGACTCGCGGAGTTTGCAGGCTTAAAACTCCACGACTCGCGGAGCCGCACTGACAGACGCACCGAGAACCCTAATTTGGCATTTATTACGAGTATAATTTAATTATTATTATTAAAACTTAATTAGATTTATATTTAATATTAATATTTAGTTTTAGTTTTTAAATTAATTTGTATTTTAAATATTAATTAGTATTATTAAATATATATTTAAATTAATACTTTTATAAAATATAATATAAAAATAATATTTTTATAAAATTTGTATTTTTATCATTTTAATTATAATTTGTATTTTTATCGTTTATTCGTTCGTAATTAGTTTTAAGATTAGTTTTTGCCGTAGTTTATTTTTATTTCTAGTTTTTTTTAAGATTTGCCGTAAAATCCCTTAAGTGCTTTTTCTTTAGATTAAGATTTAGGCGCTTTGGAATTTTGTGACGTCGTTTTTCGCTTTAGTTTTAAATAGATTTTAGTGCCTTTAAGTAATTGCCGTTTTCGGAATAAAATTGCATTTACCTTTAGACCTTTAGGCGCAACTTTTTAGATATAGTTTTTAAACTTTTAAGTTTCGACGTTTTTCTTTCTCATTTTTATTTTTCAACGTTTTTCGACGTTTTTCGACGCGTAATCTTTTTCTTTCTTATTTCTCGACACGCTTTAGTTTTTAGGACTTAGAAATTTTCTCTATTTCTTATCTAATATCTCAAACGGAAAGAAAAATTATTTAAGTGGTTAAATTAATGGACGTTGATAATTTTCTGCTTCGTAGTAATAGTTGAATTTGTTAGTGGCTGAGTTGTGAGCTTCCGATTTAAAGGGTTCTGGCTCCCTGCTGCATCTTTTGGCTATTCGAAACGTGAGCAAAAACAGAAAAGTCTATTAATTGGACAACTTATATAAGTTTTTCTATTTTTATAACTAATAGGATAATTAGTAAATGCACCACATTGTAGCTAAAATTTGGCCATCGTAATAAAATGGAAAATTTTGAAAACAAGGCTATGGAAACTCTTTTTGATATCCAAAATCAATTAAATCAATACTCTCAAACGGGTGTTGATGACAATTCGTTCGGTCAATCTTGGATCACGAATGACGAAACAATAACTGGTTGTGAAATCTGTGGAGATTATCACTCAACATGGGAATGTTATTATTACGTTCCTATGGAAAATTACGCACCCACGGAACCTGAATGGAATGATTATGAAGAATACAATTCAAATTGGGATTATTCCCAAGAATATTTCCAAACTCAACAACCAGTAGACGAGGAAAATTACGTGTCTGAAAATTTATTAGACAATATGAAAATCAAACTCGAAGAACTCAATGCTCAAAATGAACAAATGAGAGAGTTTGTAAACCGGCAAGCTGAAACTCTATCAGACTACACACCTGTTGATCTGAGGAGTCGTGTGCAAGAAAATCTCATATCATCGAATTTTGATGAATTCGAGAGCTCCGAAATCACCAACTATCCCGATGATACTTTTTATTCAGTCTTACCAATTTCACAACATATCGACACATTAGCCTCTACCGACGAAATCATCGATCCATCAATGGATGAAGAAGAAGTAAGGGTGACAAATTGGTACTCATGGGAAAATGATAACGTTGAAAATTTTACCCCCGAGACCAAAATGGTGGGACCAATAAGTATCGTTAATGAAGAAGAATCTACTTCGATCCCGAAATTCACCATTCCACAACATTCCAACCCAATATTCTCAATAGACGAGTCATCTACCGAAGATGAACTACGAGCTGTAATAGATATTGACACCTCGAATTTCACACAATTGGGTAATAGAGGTGAAAACTTTGATCCTGAGAATAAACGGAAGGATATACTAGGAATTGTCCACCCTATAGAAATATGTATGTCGGTGTATATCGATCCATTTGACCAAGAACCAGAAAAGAGATATATCCATTTACTAAAAGCTACACTTAAAAAAGAATTAAGTAGTGACAATCGGGCGAGTCTAAACTTTAAACCCATTGATATATTATACACCACCCAAGATGTAAATAACTGGCTCACTACTCTAATTCGTGGAACTTATTCTACCGACTTCACATGTCGTCAGCGAAGTGTGGAGAAGTCTAACCTCACTTAACGTTAAATTCGGGGTTCGGGTTAGTGCATAACTCGTTAATAAAAATGCATGATTAGGGTAAAAGACGCATTTTCAAAAAAATTATCAAACAGTTCAGAAAAGCAACCGTTTTTGAAGAAAAACATGTGTGATAAAACAAGAAGGAATGAACGATGAGGTGCACCATCTATCATCCTGCAATTTTATGGTATCTTTAACTACTTTCTACACTAATCACCCTCATGAATTTATAATTATAGTCTGATTTCATGCAAATGAGGGCATTGCATGATCTTAAGTGTGGGGAAGGGTTATAAATTCTCTCGGGTCTATTCTTGGCTTATTTTCTAAATTTTATGAAAATTTTAAAAA
Source organism: Rutidosis leptorrhynchoides (assembly GCF_046630445.1). Taxonomy (NCBI): domain Eukaryota; kingdom Viridiplantae; phylum Streptophyta; class Magnoliopsida; order Asterales; family Asteraceae; genus Rutidosis; species Rutidosis leptorrhynchoides. The sequence goes on from NC_092334.1 coordinate 14,273,118, forward strand.
AAAATTCAACTAAATGAATTCAAAATCATGTTTATATATATTTATGAACGGTGAAAACTAGGTGTTAATACCGAAATTATCGTTACCTCGAAAAGGACATAAATTGAGAAACACCCTAAAACGCTTGAATTCATTTAAAATGGAATAAAGGAGAATAAAAAGGCAAAGAAAGAAACTAAGTGTGGGGAGAATGTACCTAGTTATCCAATTAAAAACTATCTAGCACATGTTTCTGTAAAGTTTATTGCAGGTGCTTTTGTTTTGGACTAAATTAACTATTTTACCCGATGAAAGAAAAGAAAAGATGGATCTACACGATGAATCAATTCCATCATTAAAAGGAATTAAGTCTTCCAAAAAAGACACGCGCTTCTTGATTTAGGTCAAGAAGTTGTCGTCCAGACCAGCTGTAGGTTGACGAAAAATCTAGAAAAGTCATCTCTAAAATCAGCAGGAAATCCACGGACCTCAGCATCAAACAGGGTCACCAGGTGGTCAGATTTATCCTAACCATGAGAAGGATTTATCTCGTACAATGGAGGGGCACCGTGCAAATTAGCTTGATAAGACTAATGAATTAGATCCCCAGAAAGGATAATCTCCTTAAAGATTAAAAATTAGCTTTTAAACTGATATTACTCAATCCTTGAGATTGACCTTAAAGATTGAGAATTCAAACTCATGAAATTCAATGATATCTAAACTCGAGCTTGAACGAGAAAATATTTTGATCAAATTATAAACCGATTTTTTTTCTGAAAACCCATTTTCAATGCGTTCATTACCATTGAACGTAAAATTCTAGGAATTCACCTAGAATTCATTAGGTCACCTGAACCAATTCGGGTGTCAACCGTAAGAACGGTGGTTGCATAGCATGGTCGAAGACAGGACCTTGTGCCAGACCGAAAAATTATAAGGGTGAGCTTTACTATTGCTCCTACAAAGGATAGTAATTGCGTCCGACACGTTATAGACCATAATTAAATGCATGACATTAGACATTGCCTTAACAGTTTCTTGTTCATCGCTTTCCTTTACAAACGGACGGTAGTTTGCCAAAAGGTAATATACGGGACGAGTAAACTGGACGTGTTGCTTTCCTAATACAAGGTTAGCAAGTGGGTGACACAAAACCACAAGTGTTGAGCTAAAATTTTCAAATCTGAAACCCACACAACCTACAAAAATATTTTGCAAACACCGATGAAGGGTTATTCCGGAAAACTTATCTAGGGTAAAAGCTAGATTGAATTTTCAAAGATCAAATGTTTTCATAAAGATCCAATTTCCTTAAGGATCTACATTTTCATAGTCATGTGGGACTGTAAACCGCCTTTCAAATATGCACTTTGCTTTGGAAACCGAAAGTAAATCGGCTATTTGATTGCAAGTGTCGTTAACCTATACCCGAGGAAACTGCGGATGACACACCCACCTTTAACCATGGTTCTATCGTTACTATCATTGTTTATACCACTATATCAAAATCACTAATGTATAAAGTGTGATGAATAAAAAAGTGATTCATGTATGTTTTTATTTCAAGTTCTGTATTGCTTGAGGACAAGCAACGCTCAAGTGTGGGGATATTTGATAAGGCTAAAAAGGAACATATATTTCATAGCAATATCCCTCCTAAATAATAGGTTTTCATATGTAATTGTATTATATTTTCATTGTAATTGTTTAAATAAATAAGTGAGAAGACAAAAGGCGAAAACGAAGATTTGAAGACACAAACGTCCAAAAAGCTCAAATGTACAAGATACAATTCAAAAGGTTCAATTTATTGATGAAAAACGTCCCAAAATGACAAGAGTACAAGTTACAAAACGCAAAGTACAAGATATTAAATTATACGAAAGGACGTTCAAAAATCCGGAACCGGGACCTGAGCCAACTATCAACGCCCAACGCAATGGACCAAAAATTATGAGTCAACTATGCACAAGAATAAAATATAATATATAAATAATTATATAAATTATTTATATATTATAAATATATATATAATCATGTCGACAAGCTATGAGACAAAGGATCCTGAGCTGGATTTTCAAACTCCACGACTCGCGGAGTTTGAAGGCCAAAAACTCCTCGACTCGCGGAGCTGTCAGAAATCAAAACGCCTATAAAAGGCCATGCATTCTGCCGAGTAAAAATATAAATAAATAATAATAATAATACTCTGTAAGATAATAAATAAATAAATAAATAAATATATAGTATAGATTAGTGTTATATTAGATTAGTTCGGGTTATGTAAAGGTTATTTTACGGGTTTTTGAAGTCGAAATTCTGTCCGTGTAACGCTAAGCGATAAATACTCAATGTAAGTTATGTTCTCCTTTTTAAATTAATGTCTCGTACTTAAGTTATTATTATGCTTATTTGAGCCAAAGTAATCATGATGTTGGACTAAATATTAAAGACGGGGTAATTGGGCTTTGTACCATAATTGGGGTTTGGACAAAAGAACGACACTTGTGGAAATTAGACTATGGGCTATTAATGGGCTTTATATTTGTTTAACTAAATGATAGTTTGTTAATTTTAATATAAAGATTTACAATTGGACGTACCTATAAATAACCATATTCACTCGATCGGACACGATGGGCGGGGTATTTATATGTACGAATAATCGTTCATTTAACCGGACACGGGAATAAATTAATAGTCTATGGAATTATTAAAACAGGGGTGAAATTATGTACAAGGACACTTGACATAATTGATAACAAAGTATTAAAACCTTGGGTTACACGCAGTCGATAACCTGGTGTAATTATTAAACAAAGTATTAAAATCTTGTTACAGTTTAAGTCCCCAATTAGTTGGAATATTTAACTTCGGGTATAAGGATAATTTGACGAGGACACTCGCACTTTATATTTATGACTGATGAACTGTTATGGACAAAAACCAGACGGACATATTAAATAATCCAGGACAAAGGACAATTAACCCATGGGAATAAACTAAAAATCAACATGTCAAACATCATGATTACGGAAGTTTAAATAAGTATATTATATTTTATTACATATTTCCTCGTACTTTTATTTATTGTCATTTTAATTATTGTTATTTATTTTATATTGTTAGTTAAATATCGTCATTTACTTTACGTTTCGCCTAAAATATAAAATCGACAAACCGGTCATTAAACGGTAAAACCCCCTTTTATATATTATTACTATATATAATATATTTTGTACAAATATAATTGTTTAAAAATATAGTGTCCAATAAGCCCGCTCCCTGTGGAACGAACCGGACTTACTAAAAACTATACTACTCTACGATTAGGTACACTGCCTATAGTGTTGTAGCAAGGTTTAGGTATATCCCATTTGTAAATAAATAATTAAAACTTGTGTAATTCGTAACATATTTCGTAGTAAAATATAGTACTATTTCGTACCCCCACGCTACGACATCAAGTTTTTGGCGCCGCTGCCGGGGACTCGGCGAAACGCTATATTTTTGATTTATTTTTGTATAAATATATTTATATATATTTTTAGAAAAACAATATAAAATTTTAAAAAAAAAACACGTTTTTCAAACTCCACGACTCGCGGAGCCGCACTGACAGACGCACCCAGAACCCTAATTTGGCATTTATTACGAGTATAATTTAATTATTATTATTAAAACTTAATTAGATTTATATTTAATATTAATATTTAGTTTTAGTTTTTAAATTAATTTGTATTTTAAATATTAATTAGTATTATTAAATATATATTTAAATTAATACTTTTATAAAATATAATATAAAAATAATATTTTTATAAAATTTGTATTTTTATCATTTTAATTATAATTTGTATTTTATCGTTTATTCGTTTGTAATTAGTTTTAAGATTAGTTTTTGCCGTAGTTTATTTTTATTTCTAGTTTTTTTTAAGATTTGCCGTAAAATCCCTTAAGTGCTTTTTCTTTAGATTAAGATTTAGGCGCTTTGGAATTTTGCGACGCCGTTTTTCGCTTTAGTTTTAAATCGATTTTAGTGCCTTTAAGTAATTGCAGTTTTCTGAATAAAATTGCATTTACCTTTAGACCTTTAGGCGCAACTTTTTAGATATAGTTTTTAGACTTTTAAGTTTCGACGTTTTTCTTTCTCATTTTTATTTTTTGACGTTTTTCGACGCGTAATCTTTTTCTTTCTTATTTCTCGACATGCTTTAGTTTTTAGGACTTAGAAATTTTCTCTATTTCTTATCTAATATCTCAAACGGAAAGAAAAATTATTTAAGTGGTTAAATTAATGGACGTTGACAATTTTCTGCTTCGTAGTAATAGTTGGATTTGTTAGTGGCTGAGTTGTGAGCTTCCGATTTAAAGGGTTCAGGCTCCCTGCTGCATCTTTTGGCTATTCGAAACGTGAGCAAAAACAGAAAAGTCTATTAATTGGACAACTTATATAAGTTTTTCTATTTTTATAACTAATAGGATAATTAGTAAATGCACCACACTGTAGCTAAAATTTGGCCATCGCAATAAAATGAAAAATTTTGAAAACAAGGCTATGGAAACTCTTTTTGATATCCAAAATCAATTAAATCAATACTCTCAAACGGGTGTTGATGACAATTCGTTCGGTCAATCTTGGATCACGAATGACGAAACAATAACTGGTTGTGAAATCTGTGGAGATTATCACTCAACATGGGAATGTTATTATTACGTTCCTATGGAAAATTACGCACCCACGGAACCTGAATGGAATGATTATGAAGAATACAATTCAAATTGGGATTATTCCCAAGAATATTTCCAAACTCAACAACCAGTAGACGAGGAAAATTACGTGTCTGAAAATTTATTAGACAATATGAAAATCAAACTCGAAGAACTCAATGCTCAAAATGAACAAATGAGAGAGTTTGTAAACCGGCAAGCTGAAACTCTATCAGACTACACACCTGTTGATCTGAGGAGTCGTGTGCAAGAAAATCTCATATCATCGAATTTTGATGAATTCGAGAGCTCCGAAATCACCAACTATCCCGATGATACTTTTTGTTCAGTCTTACCAATTTCACAACATATCGACACATTAGCCTCTACCGACAAAATCATCGATCCATCAATGGATGAAGAAGAAGTAAGGGTGACAAATTGGTACTCATGGGAAAACGATAACGTTGAAACTTTTACTCCCGAGACCAAAATGGTGGGACCAATAAGTATCGTTAATGAAGAAGAATCTACTTCTATCCCGAAATTCACCATTCCACAACATTCCAACCCAATATTCTCAATAGACGAGTCATCTACCGAAGATGAACTACGAGCTGTAATAGATATTGACACCTCGAATTTCACACAATTGGGTAATAGAGGTGAAAACTTTGATCCTGAGAATAAACGGAAGGATATACTAGGAATTGTCCACCCTATAGAAATATGTATGTCGGTGTATATCGATCCATTTGACCAAGAACCAGAAAAGAGATATATCCATTTACTAAAAGCTACACTTAAAAAAGAATTAAGTAGTGACAATCGGGCGAGTCTAAACTTTAAACCCATTGATATATTATACACCACCCGAGATGTAAATAACTGGCTCACTACTCTAATTCGTGGAACTTATTCTACCGACTTCACATGTCGTCAGCTAAGTGTGGAGAAGTCTAACCTCACTTAACGTTAAATTCGGGGTTCGGGTTAGTGCATAACTCGTTAATAAAAATGCATGATTAGGGTAAAAGACGCATTTTCAAAAAAATTATCAAACAGTTCAGAAAAGCAACCGTTTTTGAAGAAAAACATGTGTGATAAAACAAGAAGGAATGAACGATGAGGTGCACCATCTATCATCCTGCAATTTTATGGTATCTTTAACTACTTTCTACACTAATCACCCTCATAAATTTATAATTATAGTCTGATTTCCTGCAAATGAGGGCATTGCATGATCTTAAGTGTGGGGAAGGGTTATAAATTCTCTCGGGTCTATTCTTGGCTTATTTTCTAAATTTTATGAAAATTTTAAAAAAAATTTCAACTAAATGAATTCAAAATCATGTTTATATATATTTATGAACGGTGAAACCTAGGTGTTAATACCGAAATTATCGTTACCTCGGAAAGGACATAAATTGAGAAACACCCTAAAACGCTTGAATTCATTTAAAATGGAATAAAGGAGAATAAAAGGGCAAAGAAAGAAACTAAGTGTGGGGAGAATGTACCTAGTTATCCAATTAAAAACTATCTAGCACATGTTTCTGTAAAGTTTATTGCAGGTGCTTTTGTTTTGGACTAAATTAACTATTTTACCCGATGAAAGAAAAGAAAAGATTGATCTACACGATGAATCAATTCCATCATTAAAAGGAATTAAGTCTTCCGAAAAAGACACGCGCTTCTTGATTTAGGTCAAGAAGTTGTCGTCCAGACCAGCTGTAGGTTGACGAAAAATCTAGAAAACTCATCTCTAAAATTAGCAGGAAATCCACGGACCTCAGCTGCTAACTTAATGATTTAAAACCTGGAAACACGAAAAACACCGTAAAACCGGATTTACGCCGTCGTAGTAACACCGCGGGCTGTTTTGGGTTAGTTAATTAAAAACTTTGATAAACTTTGATTTAAAAGTTGTTATTCTGAGAAAATGATTTTTATTATGAACATGAAACTATATCCAAAAATTATGGTTAAACTCAAAGTGGAAGTATATTTTCTAAAATGGTCATCTAGACGTCGTTCTTTCGACTGAAATGACTACCTTTACAAAAACGACTTGTAACTTATTTTTCCGACTATAAACCTATACTTTTTCTATTTAGATTCATAAAATAGAGTTCAATATGAAACCATAGCAATTTGATTCACTCAAAACGGATTTAAAATGAAGAAGTTATGGGTAAAACAAGATTGGATAATTTTTCTCATTTTAGCTACGTGAAAATTGGTAACAAATCTATTCCAACCATAACTTAATCAACTTGTATTGTATATTATGTAATCTTGAGATACCATAGACACGTATACAATGTTTCGACCTATCATGTCGACACATCTATATATATTTCGGAACAACCATAGACACTCTATATGTGAATGTTGGAGTTAGCTATACAGGGTTAAGGTTGATTCCAAAATATATATAGTTTGAGTTGTGATCAATACTGAGATACGTATACACTGGGTCGTGGATTGATTCAAGATAATATTTATCGATTTATTTCTGTACATCTAACTGTGGACAACTAGTAGTAGGTTACTAACGAGGACAGCAGAATTAATAAACTTAAAACATCAAAATATATTAAAAGTGTTGTAAATATATTTTGAATATACTTTGATATATATGTATATATTGTTATAGGTTCGTGAATCAACTAGTGGCCAAGTCTTACTTCCCGACGAAGTAAAAATCTGTGAAAGTGAGTTATAGTCCCACTTTTAAAATCTAATATTTTTGGGATGAGAATACATGCAGGTTTTATAAATGATTTAAAAAATAGACACAATACGTGAAACTACATTCTATGGTTGAATTATCGAAATCGAATATGCCCCTTTTTATTAAGTCTGGTAATCTAAGAATTAGGGAACAGACACCCTAATTGACGCGAATCCTAAAGATAGATCTATTGGGCCTAACAAACCCCATCCAAAGTACCGGATGCTTTAGTACTTTGAAATTTATATCATATCCGAAGGGTGTCCCGGAATGATGGGGATATTCTTATATATGCATCTTGTTAATGTCGGTTACCAGGTGTTCACCATATGAATGATTTTTATCTCTATGTATGGGATGTGTATTGAAATATGAAATCTTGTGGTCTATTATTATGATTTGATATATATAGGTTAAACCTATAACTCACCAACATTTTTGTTGACGTTTTAAGCATGTTTATTCTCAGGTGATTATTAAGAGCTTCCGCTGTCGCATACTTAAATAAGGACGAGATTTGGAGTCCATGCTTGTATGATATTGTGTAAAAACTGCATTCAAGAAACTTATTTTGTTGTAACATATTTGTATTGTAAACCATTATGTAATGGTCGTGTGTAAACAGGATATTTTAGATTATCATTATTTGATAATCTACGTAAAGCTTTTTAAACCTTTATTGATGAAATAAAGGTTATGGTTTGTTTTAAAATGAATGCAGTCTTTGAAAAACGTCTCATATAGAGGTCAAAACCTCGCAACGAAATCAATTAATATGGAACGTTTTTAATCAATAAGAACGGGACATTTCACCATGAACACTGCTGGTGCGTTTATCAAACCAAACGACATCACTGTAAACTCATAATGTCCATAACGTGTTTTAAACGCTGTCTTCGGGACATCAGCTTCTTTGACTCTCAATTGGTGATACCCGGATCTTAAATTAATCTTCAAATAACAACTGGATCCCTGCAGCTGATCAAATAAGTCATCAATCCTCGGTAGCGGATGCCGATTCTTGATTGTCAACTTGTTCAATTCTCTGTAGTCGATACATAATCTCATCGACCCATCCTTCTTTTTAACAAACAGGACCGGAGCTCCCCAAGGCGAAGAACTCGGTCGAATAAATCCCTTGTCTAACAACTCTTGCAATTGACTAGAAAACTCTTGAAGTTCTAGGGGTGCAAGTCTGTACGGTGCGTGAGCCACCGGTGCCGCTCTTGGCACTAAGTCTATCTGAAACTCAATTTCTCGATGCGGTGGGAGACCAGGTAATTCCTCTAGAAAAACTTCAAGAAATTCCTTAACTATAGGAACGTCTTCGGGTCTCCTTTCTTCTGGTACAATTTGGCTTACATGGGCCAAGAACGCGATACATCCCTTTCTCACATACTTCTGGACTTTCAAGCAATTAATGAGATATAATTGTGAGCCATTCTTTTCACCATAAATCATCATAGGTTCACCATCAGCAATAGGAATACGAATAGCCTTTAGGTCACAGACCACATCGGCTTTGTTATCAGCTAACCAGTCCATTCCAACCACAAGGTCAAAACTTCTGAGTTTAATAGGTATCACATTAATGCTAAAAGGCTTACTTTCTAACGTCAAAGTACAATCATGATAAATCTTATCAGCTCTCATCAAGTTACCATTTCCTAGTTCTATGGAATACACGTTATCTAAGGAAGAAACAGGTTTCTTAACCTTGTGACAAATATCCTTAGATATAAAACTTCTATCGGAGCCAGTATCAAACAAAACATAAACATTAAAATAGTTGGGCGAGAACATACCTTTAACTGAGTTAAGGTCATTGCATGTCCCACTTGGGTGATGGGTGGTTGCAGTTCCATGAGTGGGTCCATCCTTCTTCTTCCTCGGGCAGTCCTTCGCGTAATGGCCTGCTTCGCCACACATAAAATACCTATTCTTATTGGTGTTGACCTTACAATCTAGGGCCAGGTGACCCTTCTTTTGACACTTAGTGCAAACCAGCATTTTGCATCCCCTATGGTGGTGCTTTCCACATTTTCCGCACAATGGTAGTTTCCCCTTGTAATTCGTGTTGGATGAAGATCCTTTCTCGAAGTTACGGGGCATCTCTTACTTCTCACCTCGGTTCTGTGCGAGATTTCCAACGTAATTCCCACATCGTTTCCTTTTCCCATTAACTTCATTTCCTGTAACAGGCATCTCTTTTCCTTCCGATCGGCTAACTTGCTTCATTCTGTTTATCGCCATGTTGATGACTCCGAGTATTGTCTTTGGTTGATGGGAAAGGACAAAACCAAACACTTCCATCGGAAATCCCGACATGTACCTCTCGATTGCTCTTTCCACTGATGAAACCAAATGTGGGAAAAGCAATGATAGCTCCCGGAATCGGTTAGTGTAACTAGCAATGTCATTTCCAATGACCCTTAGGTTCAGAAGTTCATTTTCCCATCTTATCCGCTCTCTTCTGGGACAGTATTTCTCAATCGTGCAATCAAAACCTGCAGCTATAAGAGCTTCCGTCACACGCTGGTTAACTAGTTCTTCCACTTGAGCCTCGAGCATTTCTGTAGTAAACATGGTCTCCTTCTACACATACGATACATCGAAGTAAGATCAATGAAAAACAGAGTTATTAAAAATATTCTAGCAACTAGAGTTGAAGACTAGTAAATAATAATCGTACCAAAAGATTCGCTAGTAGTGAGAAGTAGTGTAAGTAGTTTTAGTAGTGTTAGTAGTAACACTAGTGGTAGTAGTAGTGGTACTAGTGTTATGTAGTGATAGTAGTGGTAGTAATACTAAGTAGTAACATTAATGGCAATAGTAGTAGCATAACATAACACAAGTATTATGATCATACAAAGTTACTAAATATAGAATATTACCGCATGCAATAAAAGATAATAGTTACTAATAGCATAATCCACCATTAATAAATAAAATCCGAAAGTGATAAACCAAATTCCAAAGTAGTAAACCAAACAATAAACATAATGTGCTAATAGCCCGGTTTATAACACCCGGTAAGTCTTATATAATCAATTAAAGAAAGTATGGCGGACGAAAAAGGAAAAGAAGCTCATGGTCAACGACCCTTCACTTCCTCTTCTGTCGGGTACGGAAAGCAGGTCCATCATTCCTCGGCCTATTACGTTCCGCCTCTAGCGCAGCAACCCTGGCAGTCAAGGCTGCTATCAATCCCGCCATCTCAACGAACCTCGCTTCAGCCTCGTACGTATAAGTATTTATACCTGTGACCCTTTCCTCCATCCTCTCAAGATCATCGAGGTGCGGATATGTCCTAGCGATATCGCTCAAAGCGTTAACACGATCAACAATATCCCTGTTACGGTTAGTATGAACTAAATCCAATGCATAAAGGTTCACGAGATGGTTAGGTATCTGATGCGGAGCAGGTGCTGGTACTGGGGCAGGAGCATTCACCTCAGCCACACTGGAGTCGCTGTCACTGCTTCCTGAATCCTGTGACATCTAACTTAAAGTACAAGAACACAAATGAAATAGATTAGTCAAGTAAATAACGTTAGTCACAAAGTACTCATGTAATGACTAAGTCTCGGTCGTAGTCTAGACTCATCAAGGTGTCCTAATGACCAAATCAGACACACTAATGCAAGTCCTAGTTTCCCTACTAACCGTTAGATCTGATACCAACTATAACACCCCGCCAAATTACCATCTGACGGCGTGTTAATTCAGGTCCCACAGTTAACAGTTACGCCCTCTATATGAGACGTTTAAAGCAATCGCATTTAATTTTATTCAAAAATTAAATTTCAAAACATAAGTCAATAATCCCAAAATAGAAACACTGGTGTGATCGTAACCACAAGCCAACACTATTTAAATAGTATGAAAGTTTTAAATGTGAAAGTAAATAATGTTCTTTAAATCAAATGCTGACTCCACGGCCAGTCATGCAGCAAACACAGCGGAAGCATACCTCTTAAGGACCTGAGAATAACAACACTCAAAAACAGGTCAACAAATAATGTTGGTGAATCTACAGGTTTAAAGTAATGTAACAGTATCTGAAAAAACAGTTATCGGAAAAACAGTTTAGTTTCCTTGACCACGAGATTCTATCGTTTGCATAAACCGAGCACCTGAATACTAGCAATGACCCGAGTATAGAAGCCACTATACCCGCCTTACCTCGTAAAATGTTATACACTTGTTCAAATGTATTTAATGTTCAAAGTAAATGCACCACAGTTTTTATAGTGGGTGAGGTTGTCAACCTAACGGATCCGTCCATCTAAATTGTGCTTACACCGATGGTATTAAAAGTATTCAAGCTAGAGGCTTTTTGAACAAACTCATTATGCATATGTGTAGTACTCATGTCAATACAAAAGTATTTGAAAATGTAAATATAACAGTATGTATTCTCATCCCCGAAAACATGTAAAAAGCGGGACTGTAGACTCACCTTTGAAATAAGCTCGGATGAAAAGTGAACAATCAACTTGTACGGTTTATAGCCGAGTAATGCAACCTAAGTATACGTATGTAGGTTGGTCAATATATGTATCTTATATAAGTGTGGTTTCATAGTGTACGTTGTCTTATTGCTCGACTCGACGCGTTTCAAAGCAAAAGTCAACTATATCATGCAAGTCAAACAAAGTCAACCGAAGTCAAACCGAAAGTCAAACTTGGTCAATGTAGTCAACTAAAGTCAACATCAGTAGTTTCATGTCAAATATTGGTCAACATGTCAAACCTAAGTCAAACAATACGTTTTAGGTCATGAATGATCATTTTCACAATTTCAGTTTATCTTCATGCACAAAGTTTATGAACACGTAGCATACTTAGCACATTATCTCATAGTAAAAAATTTAAGTAAATATGAAAAACTCCAGATCATAAATATACTTAAAATCGATTCCAAAAAGTCCGGCCAGGGACTCATACGACAATTAAAAGTCAGGAATCAAAAGGGATACATTTGGGGTTTGCCAAGTCAGTTTCTGACAGTGCACTGATTTCATTTTGGCTATAACCGGAGTTAGGAACATGAAATTAATACAAGACCAGTGGTCATAGTTCAAGGACAAATCATAGTAACACATATCAAAAATCTAGTAACTTTTGTTTAGCCAATTTGTACAGTTTATTCGTGCAAGTTGAATATTCAGTTTTTAGCTCAAATCAGAATTCGCATAAAGTATGGCTCTATTGTGCCCAATGCATATGGTTTCAGAGATTGAAATAAACTAACAATAAGTCACATATCATGTTAAGTTTCATTTTCCATAAGCATACATGCTCAAACAATTCACATAATCCACAGAGTACAAAACCGTGATCAATTTACAGATTCGATTCTCATTTAGTTAGTCACATTCGCACGCGATTATCTGGAGATCTAGATAAAATTAGCCTATGATATCCACATGAAAGATGAAGTAATTTTTGTCTATATATATATATATATATATATATATATATATATATATATATATATATATATATATATATATATATATATATATATATATATATATATATATATATATATATATACTTTTCAAATATACAAAGATTTAATCACAGAAGTTAACAAATTTTATCATACAAGGTTATTTTCATGCAAGTGCTGTATAAAACTACTTTTATACTAATTCAAGCATATCTCGGGCTATACATAAGCAAACGACATGATATCCTAGTCTAAATTGAGTGTTTTTAAATTATCTTTCCAGTATTTTCATGTAAGTGCTGTATAAAACTACTTTTACACTAATTCGTTGTCTATCAATATCAGATTTCTGATCAAGCAACAAAAACACAACGATAATTCAAATTGATATAACTTAATCATACGGAAACGAAATCAAGAGAATCTAAAGCCTAAACTCAATAGTTTTTTGAGAGGAATCTGAATATAACATAATAATGAACATTTGAAAAACTTAATTTTTCTGATCAAACAAATACAAATTCGTTTTCAAACCCTAGCGCATCAAACAATCAAAATAACGATTACAATTAACACGTACGCGTATAGACTTGAGCAATTGACAGCATGTGACGATCGCTCTAAATCCACTTGGACGAACACGTCATTCATCGATTTCATTGCGAGGTATTTGACCTCTATATGATACATTTTGTAAACATTGCATTATTTTGAAAAGGCACACCATAAATGAATATTTAAATCAAAGGTTTTCGACATCTGATAATTTCTACATATAGACAATCACTGTAATATAATAATTTACAATAATACTTCCTTTGACAATGCAGTCAAAATAAGATACATGGTGATGATTTGGTGAATGCAACGTTTCCTTGAAAAATATGCCATGTATGACTCCATGCACATAGCTTGTCTAACATATAAGCAAACAGCGGAAGACTTCTAGGGAACCTGAGAATAAACATGCTAACAAGTGTCAACAAAAAGGTTGGTGAGTTCATAGTTTTAATGTTGCGCATAATCTGTATATAAAGGTGGATCACAAGATTTCAGTTGTTCAATCCAGAAACGTTTATCAAAATATTCTACGAAATTGATCACCCTGGTAACTAAACTTAACGTATATATAATTTGTACCCTTTGTGTAATCATCTTAATAATACACGCAAACCAACGTGTACGCTTCTCAAATAGAATACGTCCGTTAAAAGGCTAGTGCTCTAGCTCGAACGGGGATATCAAGCCCTATGGATCCATATACTACTACTCGCGCCCACCAGTTCTTATAACTGGCAGTTAACAGTTACCAAAGCTAAGGGATTTTCGGTTCAAACTCAGTGTAGAATTTAGTATGTACTTGTATCCATTGAGTTTAAAATAAAGTGCATGTATTCTCAGCCCAAAAATATATATTGCAAAAGCAATTAAAAAGGGATCAATGAAACTCATCTTAGCAGCATATAAAGTCTTTCACCAAAATGTGATCGAAACTCGGATTACCAAATAACCGTAGATCTCAACCTAGAGAACATATGTTGGTCAATAAATGTCTATCAAGCTAGGTCAGGTCATAGTGTATCACAATCCTAATGCTCTAGATCGACATACAAAAGTTATCCAAAGTCGTTTCAAAAAGTCAATTTTGACAGTTGTTTAACAAAACGAGACGTACCTTATATAAGGATTCATTTACTCGGTTGGTAATATTCAAAAATCCAATTTATCAATCTCGTAAACAAGTTGTCTAAATCTTAATTGCAGATTCAAAAGCAATTTCAATTAACGTCATTCATAATTCAGTTGATCATATCTTTTAATCCGTTCATCGAATTTATTCGATATCTAAATGAAAAGTTATTGATTTTTCGCCAGCTTTCCAAAAACATGTATATCATATACCTTTTACCAGTAATATATGTATTTAATTCGTGATTCATTATAAACTATTTAACGATGAAATTTATCATATAAGCATATATAAATATATATACTCGTGCACTAGACAAGGATACACAATTAATGTATAAAAGATAAAATATGAGTGCTTACGTATCAATATTGAGATTCAATATTGTAGAAAAGTACGTAGACGCAACAGAGATGATAAACACTAGATTTGATTCACAAATATACCCTCGAACATTACCCATAACCTCCTTGGCAATAACCCATAATTTCCTTAGCTCTATCCCGTTCAAAAACCCATTTTGAAGGTGACACGCTCATAACCTCGTCGTAGTATTTTAGGTATATATACTACTAATAATAATATTATAATAACATTAATAATAATAATATTAATCTTAATAATAATAATAATAATAATAATAATATAATAAATAATAATACGGAGGAATGAATCGAGCTTTTATAGTATGTGGCCTGCTACAGTACCTCATGCGATCGCATGAGTTTTCAGTGTTTTTGTCATGCGATCGCATGGCCGCCTTATCTGTTTTTGTTTGCTAGTTCGTCGACATCAAATAGTGTTTACTGTAGCAAATAGTGTTTTACTGTAGCAAATAGTTTTTTACTGTAGCAAAGTCGTTTTCACTGTAGCATTGTAGCAAAGTACTGTTTCACTGTAGCAAATAGTGTTTTACTGTAGGAAAGTCGTTTTTCACTGTAGCACTGTAGCAAAGTACTGTTTCAATGTAGCAAATAGTGTTTTACTGTAGGAAAGTCGTTTTTACTTGTACATATATATATATACATACATATAATTGTTCATGAATCGTCGAGAGCAGTCAAATGTAATTTAATACATGAAACAGTTTTAAAATTTTGAGATTCAACTTCATAGACTTTGCTTATCGTGTCGGAAACGTTAAATCATTTAAAGATAAAGTTTAAATTTGGTCAAAAATTTCCAGGTTGTCACAATACCTACCCGTTAAAGAAATTTCGTCCCGAAATTTGAGTGAGGTCGTCATGGCTGACAATAAAAATGTTTTCATGACGAATATGAGTTGGTAAATAGAATTTTATCACCATTAAATAATAAGGATAAAACAATCTGATTACTCGAAGTGTATGTGAGAAGTTATCGTAATAGAGTGAAATGGAGAATAGAGATTCGTCTTATCTCTTGATGTAGTAACGATTGATTTCCAGAATTTAAGGAATATAAAATCTTCATAATTTAAATAAGATTTGATTCTTCGAAATTTAAGGAAATTAGGATTTCCTTTGATTAAATGCGTAATCTGCCTCGATTGCTATGTCTGATATTTTGCTATAAATTAACCTCTTCCGTTTCATTTATTCTCACCACTCCTATAATCTTCTTTCTTATTTCAAACTTACAAAAGATTTGTGAAAATGCTTCATCTAGTTCTGATTCTTGATATTTTCTTGGCTATCATATCATTCATTCTTCTTTTTCATCTGCCACCAGAGGAGGTTATTTTCTTCTACTATTACCTTGGGGTTATATTGTTTTTCATTCTCCCGTGTCTTTATATTGCTATACGCATTGATATACACGGTTTGTAATTTCGGAGTTGTTTTCGGGCTTTATATTTTCCATTATATTTCGGAGCTTCATGCTTTCGTTTTCTCTTCCCGACTTTAAGTCAAGCGAAGTCCAGAATTCGTAGGTATGAATTTCGGAATAAACATAATTAATGTTCTAAGAAAGAAACGGTAATGGCACAATCTAACTTGTCAAATTACCAGAATATCCGAAAAAGACCGAATCATCAAGAAATATATTTTCTTCATATATTTAGAGATTATATAGAATGAAAGAGTTATGTAACATGGTTTATGATGAGGGTGTGATCTGTGAACCTTTGTCACGTTCCATTAGAAACTCAACATGACTTACTGTAATATAATCACGTTGATTAAGTGTCATTATATTATACTAACTCATGCTTCAGTTCCCAACATTACTTCAAAACATTCATTTTTTCGAATTTTTCAGATTTTAGAAACTAAAATAGTTTCTTTTATGATGTTACACAGATAGCGCGAAGAGGTAATGATTTCAGATAAGAATGGTTTCGAAAAATATCTTCAGAAATATGGAGGATATTTATAATGGGAGATATGATGATATCTTAGAATATTTAAGATAAGATGATGATGAAGAATATTGTCCGCAAAGGTTTTAGAGTAAGGAGCAAGGTATTCGCTAATGATTTCAGCAGACTCTGAATCATTTGGATTCTTTAAAGGTAGATTTAGTCTTTGTGGTTTGTCCACAGCCTCCTTCATGGTCTGCTCAATCCGTTTTTCAATTCCAAACCTTCTCTTTTTCTCAGCTTTACCACCATACTATTCTTTATCATCAAACTTTTGACTGTTAAGGTCGTTTACAGTTTTTGCTGCTTCATCAACATTTTTCCAAAATTCGGAGAACTAGTTTCGTAGTTTGGGGTGTTTTTCGAAAACTTCACATTCGAAGTATATAAGTCCAGGAGGTAGACGTTATATGTACACATATAACTGTTGGTGTAGACGTGCTACAAGATTTCAAAATACTAATTGCTAATTCCCGATAGTTGGTATGGCAATTGCTGTTACAAGATGTGGATGAGTACATGATACAGTTTCAATGAGTATAAGGATTTTTCGGAAGGTCAAAGATCAATGAACTTGTTGGTAAATTTACTGCTAATGTGGTGGAACATGAAAGGTTCCCCAGTAACGAAAACGTATATGCCAAAATTACAAGTCTGAAAGGTCGTCGTTGACTGGTTGAATGGTTGATAATACTGGATACTTTGAAAAGGAATTGCAAGGTTATTTTTGGTAAAAACAATGCTAAAGGATCTTGCATAGTTTTGAAGTCAAATTATAGCTTTGAAAGATGTAGAGATCTAAGAATGATGTCACCGGTTCAGAGTTATGGCTTGGATTCTGATCCGTCGATATCAGAATATGTGATTGAATTTGTATGAAATGATTGTGTATCATTGTGAAGATAGTGAGTATAGTTAATGATTTTTGAATCAAAATTGAAGAATGTACAGTGTAACATATTAATTGTGAACTTAATAATTTCTCGAGTAGTACCTACCCGTTAAAGATTTCACAATTAATACTTTGTACAAAAGAATTTTTATTACCGTCTTTATGAAAATATATGTATGTATATTTTTTTCAAATCTAATACAGATTTAATGAGTTAATATCATATTAAGCTCATTTGATTTTCGACTTGACTTAGAAATGATTAATCACTAAAACATTAAAGATTACATAATCTTTGCTGAGTATTTCGCTAATGTAATCGATACTTCATTATTTATTCTTATTTCTCGGTGAAGGATGTTGATGCTTGTGGAATCTTTGTGAACCTTACAAGGCACAGATGATGTTTTCTGGAATGTTTCGAGTACATCGAAAATGAAAATGTAAAATCAATTATGTAATTGAATAATACACTTGGTTTATTATGAAATGGAATTCATTAAGTTGAAACAGAGATTGTAGTTAACAATGGTTAAGTTGTTAAGGAAGGATGTACATCATTGCATATTAGTAATATGAACTAATCGAGTAGTACCTACCAGTTAAGATTCACACGTAATAGCTTAGTACGAAAAGATTTATTTTGATTTCAAAATTCATATATATTAAATATATATAAAATTTATTCAGGGGAAATAAGTTAATACTTCATCGGTTATTATTGCTGGTATTTCTTGGTAACTACGATGCGTATGACGTTGATGTTCAAGGTACATATTGTGATGTTGAGGCTTGCGGTGCGGATGTTGTTGGTGGTGGTAATGGTACTGTTGGTGTTGTTGTCGGTGGTACTGTTGATGCCGGAGATTTCGCTGGTGCTTGTAACCTTTGCACCATATTCTCCAAAGCCACTACCCGAGCGCGAAGCTCGTTGACTTCTTCTACTACACCGGGATGATTGGCGGTTCGGACTAGCAGATGAATAAGATCCAGAATTTGAGAAAGTATATGATCATGACGAGATATTCTGGAGATGACAGAGAAAATGGTATTACGAACAGGTTTGCCAGTAAGTGCTTCAGGTTCTTCGCCAAGAGGGCAATGTGGTGGATGGAAGGGATCGCCTTCTTCTTGTCTCCAATAATTAAGTAGGCTACGAACCCATCCCCAATTCATCCAGAATAGATGATGGCTAATTGGTTGATCCATTCCGGTTACACTGTCTTCGGAATTCAGGTGACTATCCATATCGGAATAGCTGTCAGAGTTTAAGGAATTTGAACTAGATACGGGATCCATCTTGTATAATTAGGGAGATGATTTTTTTTTTTATGAATTAGATTATAGAATTTAGTTTGGTATTCTTCAATACATAATTTACATATGTATATATAATACCAAATTCCATAAATCACGGAGAAATTTTCGGAAGATGTCAGGAAAAGTTTACAGTAACAGATACGCTAAGATATGAATTTTGTCTATACACTATTCATACAATTAATGCAGTAAAACGTGTCTAGACTAGGAATGATAAGCAGGAAATTTCTGACAAAAATGATAAGCAAAACTTTTGACATGCAGACACGGTCGAAGTCCATACTTACTAATGCATCCTAACAACTATCAGTTAGACACACTCATGCAAGACCTGGTTCGCTAGGACCAACGCTCTGATACCAACTGTGACGATCGCTCTAAATCCACTTGGACGAACACGTCATTCATCGATTTCATTGCTAGGTATTTGACCTCTATATGATATGTTTTGTAAACATTGCATTCTTTTGAAAAGGCACACCATAAATGAATATTTAAATCAAAGGTTTTCGACATCTGATGATTTCTACATATAGACAATCACCGTAATATAATAATTTACAATAATACTTCCGTTGACAATGCAGTCAAAATAAGATACATGGTGATGATTTGGTGAATGCAATGTTTCCTTGAAAAATATGTCATGTATGACTCCATGCACATAGCTTGTCTAACATATAAGCAAACAGCGGAAGACTTCTAGGGAACCTGAGAATAAACATGCTAACAAGTGTCAACACAAAGGTTGGTGAGTTCATAGTTTTAATGTTGCGCATAATCTGTATATAAAGGTGGATCACAAGATTTCAGTTGTTCAATCCAGAAACGTTTATCAAAATATTCTACGAAATTGAGCACCCTGGTAACTAAACTTAACGTATATATAATTTGTACCCTTTGTATAATCATCTTAATAATACACGCAAACCAACGTGTACGCTTCTCAAATAGCATGCGTCCGTTAAGAGGCTAGTGCTCTAGCTCGAACGGGGATATCAAGCCCTAAGGATCCATATACTACTACTCACGCCCACCAGTTCTTATAACTGGCAGTTAACAGTTACCAAAGCTAAGGGATTTTTGGTTCAAACTCAGTGTAGAATTTAGTATGTACTTGTATCCATTGTGTTTAAAATAAAGTGCATGTATTCTCAGCCCAAAAATATATATTGCAAAAGCAATTAAAAAGGGATCAATGAAACTCACCTTAGCAGCATATAAAGTCGTTCACCAAAATGTGATCGAAACTCGGATTACCAAATAACTGTAGATCTCAACCTAGAGAACATATGTTGGTCAATAAATGTCTATCAAGCTAGGTCAGGTCATAGTGTATCACAATCCTAATGCTCGAGATCGACATACAAAAGTTATCCAAAGTCGTTTCAAAAAGTCAATTTTGACAGTTGTTTAACAAAACGAGACGTACCTTATATAAGGATTCATTTACTCGGTTGGTAATATTCAAAAATCCAATTTATCAATCTCGTAAACAAGTTGTTTAAATCTTAATTGCAGATTCAAAAGCAATTTCAATTAACGTCATTCATAATTCAGTTGATCATATCTTTTAATCCGTTCATCGAATTTATTCGATATCTAAATGAAAAGTTATTGATTTTTCGCCAGCTTTCCAAAAACATGTATATCATATACCTTTTACCAGTAATATATGTATTTAATTCGTGATTCATTATAAACTGTTTAACGATGAAATTTAGCATATAAGCATATATAAATATATATACTCGTGCACTAGACAAGGATACACAATTAATGTATAAAAGATAAAATATGAGTGCTTACGTATCAATATTGAGATTCAATATTGTAGGAAAGTACGTAGACGCAACAGAGATGATAAACACTAGATTTGATTCACAAATATACCCTCGAACATTACCCATAACCTCCTTGGCAATAACCCATAATTTCCTTAGCTCTATCCCGTTCAAAAACCCATTTTGAAGGTGACACGCTCATAACCTCGTCGTAGTATTTTAGGTATATATACTACTAATAATAATATTATAATAAGATTAATAATAATAATATTAATCTTAATAATAATAATAATAATAATAATAATAATAATAATAATAATATAATAAATAATAATACGGAGGAATGAATCGAGCTTTTATAGTATGTGGCCTGCTACAGTACCTCATGCGATCGCATGAGTTTTCAGTGTTTTTGCCATGCGATCGCATGGCCGCCTTATCCGTTTTTGTTTGCTAGTTCATCGACATCAAATAGTGTACTGTAGCAAATAGTGTACTGTAGCAAATAGTGTTACTGTAGCAAGTACGGTTTCACTGTAGCAAATAGTGTTTTACTGTAGCAAAGTCGTTTTCACTGTAGCACTGTAGCAAAGTACTGTTTCACTGTAGCAAATAGTGTTTTACTGTAGCAAGGTTGTTTTCACTGTAGCACTGTAGCAAAGTACTGTTTCACTGTAGCAAATAGTGTTTTACTGTAGCAAGGTCGTTTTCACTGTAGCAAAGTACTGTTTCACTGTAGCAAATAGTGTTTTACTGTAGGAAAGTCGTTTTTACTTGTACATATATATATATATATACATACATATAATTGTTCATGAATCGTCGAGAGCAGTCAAATGTAATTTAATACATGAAACAGTTCTAAAATTTTGAGATTCAACTTCATAGACTTTGCTTATCGTGTCAGAAACGTTAAATCATTTAAAGATAAAGTTTAAATTTGGTCAAAAAATTTCGGGTTGTCACACAACATAACTATGAAACTCTAATAAAAATCAGATTTTTAGGATTAGGGTTTAGCTAAATATAACTTAGATCAACAATTAAAGCACACCAATACGTAGAGGATAACTAGAATTACAATGTTTGTTCTTGAGGTTTGATCGAAAAAATAATTTTTGAGTGTGTGTGTGTGTGTATGGCGACAGCAGCAAGGAGAGGGAGAGGATCGACTGGTGCAGTTGATTTTGTGAGGGTTTTTATCTAAATTAGGTTTAACATTCTAATTTATACTAACCCTAGTTTAAACAATTAGCACATAAGTCCCTCAAGTTGTCAAAATTCAACATAAAAAGGGGTGGGGAGGGGGTTTCGGCCGAATATGGCCCACATGGGGTTCCCGGGCTCGTGTTTTGTAATCCCGTGTAATCGTGGTCCGTTTTAAGTGCCGTTTAGTCGTACCGAAGGCCCGGAACGCTAACCCGATCGTTAAACGCAACCAATTGTTTAATTTATTAAAAACTCAATAAATTAAATATTTTAAAAAGTTAATAATTAATAAAATTAATTATTAAAATAAACCCGAGCGTTTCGTTGCTCAAAAAGCTATTATCAAAATTGTATCGTTTTTATCGTATTTCATTATCCGAAATATTTATTTGAATTAATATCAACCCATATTAATTATTGAAACCCTCCGAAGATCAAGTACGCATTTAATACACGTAAATGCATAAAATTTAAATAATCGCCGTTAAATAAACTAACGGAAGTAACGAAAAAAATCAGGGTTGTTACATATTCTACCTTCACCTTTTTAACAACTTTTGTTCTCTTTTCAGCATCATAGTAATGAATATCCACCTCATCAACACAGCCTTTACTTGCTTCCACCTCAATCATAACCCTAGCAAAACCAGCTTTACCATTCCCCTTATGGCACATATTAGCAGTAACAGTGTCCATAAGCATAGGCTTGCCAATTCTACTTGCTATTGTGCTTATGCCTTTGACACTCCAAGCCTCCAATGGAACATTTGTCAACTTAACCCAAATAGGCATCTTACTTGGGTCAGTTTTTGTGAAGACCCGTCCTAATCCATCCGGACGAAATCATCAACCTTTGATTCTAGAGCGATGATCGACTCCAAGTATTGTCCTTAAAATGAGCAAAATGCACAGCGGAAGGTTTCTTTCACACCTGAGAATAAACATGCTTAAAAGTGTCAACCAAAAGGTTGGTGAGTTCATTAGTTTATCATAAATAATCATTTCATAACTTTTAATAGACCACAAGATTTCATATTTCCATTTCTCATAAACATACATCCCATACATAGAGACAAAATAATCATTCATATGGATTGAACACCTGGTAACCGACATTCACAATATGCATATAAGAATATCCCCATCATTCCGGGATCCTCCTTCGGACATGTTATTAATTTCGAAGTACTAAAGCATCCGGTACTTTGGATGGGGCTTGTTGGGCCCGATAGATCTATCTTTAGAGTTCGCGTCAATTAGGGTGTCTGTTCCCTAATTCTTAGATTACCAGACTTAATAAAAAGGGGCATATTCTTAGATTACCAGACTTAATAAAAAGGGGCATATTTATTTTAACATCTATAACGATAATAATAATACTTAATAATAACTATTAATCATAATAATAAAAATGATAATGTAAATATTAATACTTAGATTAATACTAATAATGATATGATAATAATAATAATAACAATAATAATAATAATAATAATAATAATAATAATAATAATAATGATAATGATAATGATAATGATAATAATAATAATAATAATAATAATAATAATAATAATAATAATAATAATAATAATAATAATAATAATAATAATAATAATAATAATAATAATAATAATAATAATAATAATAATGGTATTAGTAATACTACCTCATAGAAGTAGTCCTTAAAATTCCCAAGTCCGAGTTTGAACCCGCGACGTTCCGCTAACCCGATATCATTATCAACATCATACAACTATAACCATCTTCACCTATCATCATCATCGTTACCTTAATATCTAATCATCACCATCATAATCTTAATCATCTAATCTCATCATACTGATCATAATAGCATGACCATAACTTCATCATTATCATTTTCTTTTCACTCATCACTAACCATGGCATCACCCTTAACTTAATATCATCCATTTTAATCGCTTACAAAAGAAATATAGAAGCCGTGTAGCTATTACGTCCTAAACTAACAAGGCATCCCATAATCTCAATCACCAACTTACCCATTCACGGCCCAACAGCAAATTCTGATTGAATCTCGGCCCAACAGAAGAAAGGACTATGCCCAATTCACCAATCACGGCCCAAGTTAAACTTTGTGGTTGTTTTGTCCCTCTCCTTCGTTCGTCCAAATGAATCTCAAAAAAAAAAATAGTTCGCTTAAAGGCAAACCAATTGCCACGACACAATTATTATTATCATCTTTCCATCATCTAATTTCCAAAGTCAATTCCCATTCTCTAGTGAAGGTAATCTTTAACTTTTAGGTGGGTTCTTTTTGTTGGTGTAATAGAAAACCAAAATTAATAACGCATTAAACTCCTATTTGTGAAGGTCCACAAGAGATATGCATCGATTGATTAAAAAATAAGAAAGTTGTGAGTGGCGATTAGAGTCCAAGACCTTGCCCACTTTGTCGACCCCTCTATTTTTCTTTTTGAGCCGATGCACTCAGTGGGTGTAGGGTTCATTCGATATTTGCATCATCAACTTATAACCTACAGATCAATCAACGTTTCTTTTGCAAATTAATTAGTCAAAAGTAATCCCACTACCTTATAAAAAGTTGGGAAGTTATCTTGTATTCTTGTGTTTACAATCATATCCACCATTTTTATAGTAAAAATCAATAATGACAATGCATTAAACGGGGACCATATACAACTTGTTTCTTCTCCTTATATTGCTCGATCACAAACAGCCACAATTCCTTATTTCGAATATTATGTACGTGAAATAAACATAACTGATAGTAGTAGCATCGAAAATAATATATAAAGGTGGTGGTTTATGAAGTTTGCCAAGATAGAGAGAAGAGAGAGAGTGGCATTTTGTGGTTTTTCGTAAGATAATCAAGGGACAGAAACGGTACACAACTAGGTGGCGATCAAAGGAGGTGGTTCGTTGTGGTTTCGGTTGACATGGTGATTGAATGAAACAAGAATATAAGGTGAGTTATATTTTGTGTATGCATGCTTTTTTTATACATAAATCAAGTGATCTGAGAGACTCTTATCTATTTGCGGAATCGAAATAATAGAGGTAGACAAGTGGGTTTTATGGTGGAGGTTAAGGTTGTTTTGTGTTTTGTTCTAACAGAAAAACGAAAGCAATTTCAGTAGTTGTTGAGTAATGGTGTTCCAAGTATTTTAGTAGTTCATGGTGATCTCTCCTTCTCCTCATAATGTAACATATGTGCATATCATATGTAAGGAAAAGGTGGTGATGGTTGTCGATCGAAGTCTTCGAGCCAAGAAGGAACAAACAAAAATAGATAAAGTAGAAAATGAAGTGTAACGGATTCGTACGATTGCTATTAATATTTAACAACTTGATTTGATCAAGCTTGTTTTGTTGTGATAATGAGATCGATTGGAATCCAGTTTCAAGACAGAAAACAAATTCAATAAAGCTTGATAGTTACGTGAAACTGAATCCATTCTTATTTCTGATTAAATTCGTACCATTTGATATTGATATTCAACAAGAAACAAAAATTATAATAGTGGAAATGATCTTCTACTGTAATAGAAATCCGTCTGTTTTATTATATGAATATAATTATAATTAATAATTAATAAATATAAATATATTAATAATAATAATATTACTTTTAATATTATCAACAATAATAATTATAAAAATAATAATAATATGATAATAACAATAAGGATAATGATAAACGTAATACAAATAATGATAATAATATTTTTACATGAAAATGATAATTTTTAGTAATAATAATAAATAATCATAATAATAATTAAAATTATAGTTTTAGTTATTCTTATAATAATATTTATATTTAACATCTTTATTTTTGATAGTCATAACCTTTTAAATTATAATTATAACAATAACAATAATAATACTAATATTTAATAGTAATAATGAAAGTGATAATAATATTACTATAACAACTATTTTTTTTAACTTGTAATTATATTTAATATATTAATATTACAACTTATTAGCTATATCATGCTTACTTAGTATATACTATATATATATATATATATATATATATATATATATATATATATATATATATATATATATATATATATATATATATATATATATATATATATATATATAATATGTATTTAATATTTATAATCTTATTATAATATTACTTATGTAAAGATTTCATATATCTATAAATCTATATATCTATTCATTTAAATAATGATTTAATTATTCTTTATATTATTTTACATAATTATTTATAATAATAATTTCATACCATAGTTTAATAATCTACAAAAATATATTTATATATATATATATATATATATATATATATATATATATATATATATATATATATATATATATCCATAACAATTTACAATTAATTGTTCGTGAATGGTCGAGAATAGTTGAAGGCCAATTCAATATATGAACATCGTTTCAAAATTTTTGAGACTCAACATTACAGACTTTGCTTATCGTGTCGAAATCATATAAAGTTTAAGTTTAAATTTGGTCGAAAATTGCCGGGTCGTCACAGTACCTACCCGTTAAAGAAATTTCGTCCCGAAATTTGAGTGAGGTCATCATGGCTAACAATAACTATGTTTTCCTGACGAATATGAGTTGATAAAATAGAGTTTTATCACTATTAAATAATACAGATAAAATAATTCGATTATTCGAAGAGCACGAGTGAAGCTATCTTAAAATAGTGAAATGAGATAGACAAAATTTCATCATAACTTTTGACTAGTCATGGTTGAATTTAGAAAATAAGGTGCGTCTTAACTTTTGACAGAGTCAGGGTTGAATTCCAGAATTCAAGGGATTTAAAGAAAATCTTCGAAATCTAAAGGATTTGATTCTTCGCTGAGTAAGGAAAATTAAGATCTCTAATATTAAATACGGTGATCTGTCTCGATTACTCTGTCTGATATTTTCATTATAAATTTAACTCCTCCGTTCCATTATTCTCACCATTCCTATACTTTCCTTCTTATTTCATACATCCAAAACATTATAATAATGCTTAATCCGGTTCTAATCCTTGTTCTTATTCTGACTATCGCAATGATTGTTCTTCTTTTCCAACTCCCACCTGAAGAATCTGTTTATTTCTATTATGATCAAGGGATTATTGTATTTATAATCCTTCCGTGTCTTTATATTGCTATACGTACTGATATCCACGGTTTGTAATTTCGGTGTTGTCATTTGGCTTTATATTTTTTCTTATATTTTGGATCTCTTTGCCTTTTTATTATCCTCTCGACCTCTAGTAAAGCGAGTAACGGTCCAGAATTCATAGATATGAATTTCGAAATGAGCCTAGTTAATGTACTAAGAAAGAAATGATAATAGCACGATCTTGATTCGTCAAATTACCAGAATATCCGGGAAAGATAGAACTATCAAGAAAATGTGTTCTTGATATGTTTATATATCAGATAAAATGTAAGAGACGTGTAACATGGCACATGATGACGTTATGATCTGTGAATCATCACTTTCCATTTAGAAACTCAGCATGACTTACTGTAATATAATCACGTTGATCAAGTGTCATTATATTATACTAACTCATGCATCAGTTACCAACACTACTTCAAAAACATTCATATTTTAAATTTCGAAAGTTTACAGAATATAGAAACTAACAGTTTCTATGTGATGTAACACCAATAGCATGAAGAGATTAATGATTTCAGATACGAATAGTTATGAAAATATCTTCAGAAATATGGAGGATATTTGTAATGAAAGATACGATAATATCTTTGAATATCTAAGATCAGAGGATGATGGAAACTATTATCCGCAAGGGTTTAGAGTAAGGAGCAAGATATTCGCTAAAGACTTCAGCAGTCATTGAATCATTTGGATTCTTTGAAGTTAAACTTATTCTTTGTGATTTGTCCATGGATTCCTTCATAGTTTCGCATAATTCACTTTTCGGTACTAAATTTTCTCTTGAATGTTTCCAATATAATGATACACAGGAAGCACGAAGAGGTATATAATTTCGGACGAGAATATTTATGAAAATATCCTCAGAAATATCGAAGATATTGATGATGATATTTTGGAATTTCTAAGTTCGATGGTTGATGGAGAAAGATTTTTCCGCAAGATTTTAACATGACTTCGGGGCAAGATATTCTCTAAAGATTTCAACGGATCCAGAATTATCTGAATTCTTTGAATATAGGGTATGGTCCTTGCATTTGTCCTTAGCCTCTTTCATGGTTAACTCTATTCATCTTCCAGTTCCAACGTTTCTGAACTTTTCCAATATATTATTCTCTATCATCAAACTTCCGATGATTAAGGTCGTTTATGGTTATCTACAGTTTCTGCTGCTTCATTCAGCTTTTTCAAAGTTCAATGTATTAATTCGTAGGCTGGGTGCTTTTCAAAATTTCAGAATGGAGGATCATTATTCTAAAGGTAAATGTTATACATATAACTGTTGATGTAGATATGCTATGAGTTTTCAAAGTACTGATTGCCGATTCCTCTACATTTACTGCTACCATATCTGAATCATTAGTTATCGATCCGAGGTGATTTCAAGAGAATTGTGTTTTTAGTTGATTAAACGTTGATGGTAATATGGTGGAATATAAAAGGTTCCCCGGTAACAATAAAAGAACATACATATAAGTCAAGGTGATAATAAGGTTGTTTCGAATGAAAAGTCGAAGTTAATTTGCTGAAGCTGTGACAAAATTTGCTACCTTGAAAAGGGATCGCAAAGTTGTTTTTGCTAATAAATGCCAAAGGATCTGACGCGGCTACGTGTTAAACTTTTACTCAGTTGCCGAGAGTTTCTCAGGTGCATAACTATATGCACAATTCTTTCCTTCCGTAGATGAAGTGTGGTTGATTCATCCTATCAATTGAGGTGGTTTCAAGAATTATGAAAGTTTGAATGCAGATTAGAATCGTCAAGGTACAATTAAGGTTTAAGATGAAATCAAGTGGCAACTTGAAGAATTGTTTAGTTTCATAAGTTATAATCAATATTTTAATTCATTTTAATTTGTCCAATGTTGATAGTCCTCAGTTGATAGTCCACAGTTAGCAATTCAATAATCCATATATAATTATATATATAATTATATATATAATATTCGAATTAATACGTATCGTGACCCGTATACGTCTCAGACTCGATCACAACTCAAACTCTATATATTATTGTAGAATCAACCTCAACCCTGTATAGAGAACTCGATCATTACTGCATATAGAGTGTCTATGGTGATTCCAAATAATATATATAGATGCGTCGATATGATATGTCAAAACCTTGTATACGTGTCCCGATATTTAAAGTGCGTAAAAATAAATAACAGAAATTAAATGACGATAAATAAAGTGCGTAAAGTAAATAACAGAAAATTAAATGACGATAAATAAAATTGCGAAAGTGTAAATTGCGATAAAATAAATTGCGATAATTAAATGTACAATAAGGAATTAACAGTTAGCTAGGAACAGTTAGCTACGATTTTGTTAGCGTGGATTCTTAACAAAATTTCTCATAGTTAGTTTGTTTGTTTCTAACAAATTTTATTTTGTCAAATGTTTTCTTCATTATGCCACTTGTTGGATTCTGATAAATCAAAATCCAAATATGAAATTGGATGAATATGGTTATTCTGTGGTGAACGGATTTGTATATCGGTGGATGTAAGTAGGATAGTATATGACTGTTGAAACAGATTCGAAGAACGTACAATGTAACTTATTAATGTGAAATTTAAATATTTCTCGGGTATTACCTACCCGTTAAAATATTTTCACCATTAACAGTTTGTACAAGAGAATTTTTAATTACAATCTTTATGAAAACATATATACATATATATTTTCTTCAGATGTATTCATGGATTTAATGAGTTAATATGATATTAAACTCATTTAGTTTTCGGTTGGAACTAGAATAAATAATCTCTAAAACTTTAGAGATTACATATTCGCCATGTCGAACGAAGATAAATGAGGTAGAACGATACGTAGAACGAAGATCATACTCAAATTACAGATGATGATATTGAAGCATGGATTGTTGATTGTACTGGTGCTGTTATTGATGGTACTGTTCATGCCGGTGATGTTGCTGAAGCTGGTACATTTTGCACCATATTCTCCTAATTGATTATTCGAGCGCGAAGTTCGTTGACTTATTACTCCAGGATGATTGTCGGTCGGAACAAGTGGATGAATAAGGTTCAGAATTGTGGATAGAATATAATCTTGTCGAGTTACCCTGGAAATGAGACTGAAAATGGTGTCTCGAACAGGTTTGTCGATAAAACGCTTCAGGTTCATTGTCAAGAGGTGAATTCGGTTGGTGGAATGGAAAGGATCGCTTTCTTCTTGTCTCTGTTGGTTCAGTCAACTAGGAACCCATCGGATGAATTAGGGATGGCTGATTGATTGATTCATTCTGGTGACACCACTTTCGGAGCTTAGGTAAATATCCATGTCGGAATAGTTGTCGGAATATCTATCGGAATAGCCATCGAAATCTGAGGGACTCGAACTGGTTGAGGGATTCATCTCGTACGATCAGATGAAGGATTTTTGATAAGAAAATAGATTATAGGATGTAGATTAGTACCCTGAAATACATAATTTACATATGCGTATATAATACTAAAATCCCATAAGTTACGGAGGAATCTATAGAAGCTGTCAGATAAAGGTAACAATAACATATATGCTAGGATATGAATTTATCTATACACTGTCTATGCAGTAGAGGCAGTAAGACATGTCTAGACTAAGAATGATAAACAAGTGATTCTCTAAGAATGATAAGCAGGTAATTTTTGACACAAAATGATAAGCAAAACTTTTGACATGCAGACACGGTCGAAGTCCAGACTCACTAATGCATCCTAACGACTTATCAGTTAGACTCACTAATGCAGACTTGGTTCGCTAAGACCACCGCTCTGATACCAACTGTGAAGACCCGTCCTAATCCATCCAGACGAAATCATCAACCTTTGATTCCAGAGCGATGATCGACTCCAAGTGTTGTCCTTAAAATGAGCAAAATGCACAGCAGAAGGTTTCTTTCACACCTGAGAATAAACATGCTTAAAAGTGTCAACCAAAAAGTTGGTGAGTTCATTAGTTTATCATAAATAATCATTTCATAACTTTTAATAGACCACAAGATTTCATATTTCAATTTCTCATAAACATACATCCCATACATAGAGACAAAATAATCATTCATATGGATTGAACACCTGGTAACCGACATTCACAATATGCATATAAGAATATCCCCATCATTTCGGGATCCTCCTTCGGACATGATATTAATTTCGAAGTACTAAAGCATCCGGTACTTTGGATGGGGCTTGTTGGGCCCGATAGATCTATCTTTAGAGTTCGCGTCAATTAGGGTGTCTGTTCCCTAATTCTTAGATTACCAGACTTAATAAAAAGGGGCATATTCGATTTCGATCATTCAACCATATAATGTAGTTTTGATTACTTGTGTCTATTTCGTAAAAACATTTATAAAAATTGCGCATGTATTCTCAGCCCAAAAATATAAAGGGTAAAAAGGTAAATGAAACTCACGCATATAAATATTATAAAATAGTTATTAAAACAGTGCATGTATTCTCAGCCCAAAAATATAAAGAGTAAAAGGGAGCAAATGAAACTCACTATACTGTATTTTGTAGTAAAAATACATATGAATATATTGAACAATGCAGGGTTGACCTCGGATTCACGAACCTATATCATTTATATATATATTAATACCTATAATCGTATTTGAACAATTTCATATATTATAAGTTTATTTTATATATTATATATTTAATTTGTGTATATACATTTATAATGACTAATATTTATATATTAATACTAATATATATTTGGTTAATATTATATTAAAAATACTTAATTTTTTTATATATGAATATCTATAAAAAAAATGTTAATGTGTTTAATACTTACTTATATGTAATATTACTAAAAGTATATTTTTATATACGAAATGCTTATTTGGTAACATAATATCAATAATAGTAATAAAAGCTATTTTTGATTATAATGATAATACTACTAATAATAATAACTATAAAAATAACGATTTTACAAATAATAATAATACTAATATTTATTTTAACATCTATAACGATAATAATAATACTTAATAATAACTATTAATCATAATAATAATAATGATAATGTAAATATTAATACTTAGATTAATACTAATAATGATATGATAATAATAATAATAACAATAATAATGATAATAATAATGATAATAATAATGATAATGATAATAATAATAATAATAATAATAATAATAATAATAATAATAATAATAATAATAATAATAATAATAATAATAATAATAATAATAATAATAATAATAATAATAATAATAATAATGGTATTAGTAATACTACCTCATAGAAGTAGTCCTTAAAATGCCCAAGTCCGGGTTTGAACCCGCGACGTCCCGCTAACCCGATATCATTATCAAAATCATACAACTATAACCATCTTCACCTATCATCATCATCGTTACCTTAATATCTAATCATCACCATCATAATCTTAATCATCTAATCTCATCATACTGATCATAATAGTATGACCATAACTTCATCATTATCATTTTCTTTTCACTCATCACTAACCATGGCATCACCCTTAACTTAATATCATCCATTTTAATCGCTTACAAAAGAAATATAGAAGCCGTGTAGCTATTACGTCCCAAACTAACAAGGCAGCCCACAATCTCAATCACCAACTTACCCATTCACGGCCCAACAGCAAATTCGGATTGAATCTCGGCCCAACAGAAGAAAGGACTCGGCCCAATTCACCAATCACGGCCCAAGTTAAACTTTGTGGTTGTTTTGTCCCTCTCCTTCGTTCGTCCAGATGAATCTCAAAAAAAAAAATAGTTCGCTTAAAGGCATACCAATTGCCACGACACAATTATTATTATCATCTTTCCATCATCTAATTTCCAAAGTCAATTCCCATTCTCTAGTGGAGGTAATCTTTAACTTTTAGGTGGGTTCTTTTTGTTGGTGTAATAGAAAACCAAAATTAATAACGCATTAAACTCCTATTTGTGAAGGTCCACAAGAGATATGCATCGATTGATTAAAAAATAAGAAAGTTGTGAGTGGCGATTAGAGTCCAAGACCTTGCCCACTTTGTCGACCCCTCTATTTTTCTTTTTGAGCAGATGCACTCAGTGGGTGTAGGGTTCATTCGATATTTGCATCATCAACTTATAACCTACAGATCAATCAACGTTTCTTTTGCAAATTAATTAGTCAAAAGTAATCCCACTACCTTATAAAAAGTTGGGAAGTTATCGTGTATTCTTGTGTTTACAATCATATCCACCATTTTTATAGTAAAAATCAATAATGACAATGCATTAAACGGGGACCATATACAACTTGTTTCTTCTCCTTATATTGCTCGATCACAAACAGCCACAATTCCTTATTTCGAATATTATGTACGTGAAATAAACATAACTGATAGTAGTAGCATTGAAAATAATATATAAAGGTGGTGGTTTACGAAGTTTGCCAAGATAGAGAGAAGATAGAGAGTGGCATTTTGTGGTTTTTCGTAAGATAATCAAGGGACAGAAACGGTACACAACTAGGTGGCGATCAAAGGAGGTGGTTCGTTGTGGTTTCGATTGACATGGTGATTGAATGAAACAAGAATATAAGGTGAGTTATATTTTGTGTATGCATGCTTTTTTTATACATAAATCAAGTGATCTGAGAGACTCTTATCTATTCGTGGAATTAAAATAAGAGAGGTAGACAAGTGGGTTTTATGGTGGAGGTTAAGGTTGTTTTGTGTTTTGTTCTAACAGAAAAACGAAAGCAATTTCAGTAGTTGTTGAGTAATGGTGTTCCAAGTATTTTAGTAGTTCATGGTGATCTCTCCTTCTCCTCATAATGTAACATATGTGCATATCATATGTAAGGGAAAGGTGGTGATGGTTGTCGATCGAAGTCTTCGAGCCAAGAAGGAACAAACAAAAATAGATAAAGTAGAAAATGAAGTGTAACGGATTCGTACGATTGCTATTAATATTTAACAACTTGATTTGATCAAGCTTGTTTTGTTGTGATAATGAGATCGATTGGAATCCAGTTTCAAGACAGAGAACAAATTCAATAAAGCTTGATAGTTACGTGAAACTGAATCCATTCTTATTTCTGATTAAATTCGTACCATTTGATATTGATATTCAACAAGAAACAAAAATTATAATAGTGGAAATGATCTTCTACTGTAATAGAAATCTGTCTGTTTTATTATATGAATATAATTATAATTAATAATTAATAAATATAAATATATTAATAATAATAATAATAATAATACTTTTAATATTATCAACAATAATAATTATAAAAATAATAATAATATGATAATAACAATAAGGATAATGATAAACGTAATACAAATAATGATAATAATATTTTTAAATGAAAATGATAATTTTTAGTAATAATAATAAATAATCATAATAATAATAACCTTTTAAATTATAATTATATTTATATTATATTTAAATAATAATTATATTTATATTATATTTAAATAATAATAATAATAACCTTTTAAATTATAATTATATTTATATTATATTTAAATAATAATAATTAATCATAATAATAATAATAATAATAACCTTTTTAGTAATAATAATAATTATATTATTATTATATTTAAATAATCATAATAATAATAATAATAATAATAATAATAATAATAATAATAATAATAATAATAATAATAATAATAATAATAATAATAATAATAATAATAATAATAATAATACAAATAATGATAATAATAATTTTTAGTTATTCTTATAATAATATTTATATTTAACATCTTTATTTTTGATAGTCATAACCTTTTAAATTATAATTATAACAATAACAATAATAATACTAATATTTAATAGTAATAATGAAAGTGATAATAATATTACTATAACAACTATTTTTTTTAACTTGTAATTATATTTAACATATTAATATTACAACTTATTAGTTATATCATGCTTACTTAGTATATACTATATATATATATATATATATATATATATATATATATATATATATATATATATATATATATATATATATATATATATATATATATATATATATAATAATACGTATTTAATATTTATAATCTTATTATAATATTACTTATGTAAAGATTTCATATATCTATAAATCTATATATCTATTCATTTAAATAATGATTTAATTATTCTGTATATTATTTTACATAATTATTTATAACAATAATTTCATACCATAGTTTAATAATCTACAAAAATATATATTTATATATATATATATATATATATATATATATATATATATCCATAACAATTTACAATTAATTGTTCGTGAATCGTCGAGAACAGTCGAAGGCCAATTCAATATATGAACATCGTTTCAAAATTTTTGAGACTCAACATTACAGACTTTGCTTATCGTGTCGAAATCATATAAAGTTTAAGTTTAAATTTGGTCGGAAATTGCCGGGTCGTCACAGTTTTCTCTATTTGCAACTCCGGGCTCCATTTACACACTAATAGAAGTTTACCATTAACTAACCAAGGACTACTTTCAACAACTTTATTCATACCTTCCTCAGTACCAAATTTGAAGTAGCACACTTGTTTCTCATCCATTATAATTTCTTTTAAGCCAAAATCTCCACACATGCGTCTAAGATTGTAATTCAAAGTATTATAGGACATAGAATGAGACGACCCGTCCTAATCCATAAGGATGAATACTATAACATATGGTTACATTGCGAGGTATTTGACCTCTATATGATACATTTTACAAACATTGCATTCATTTTTAAAAGACAAACTTTCATTTCATCGAAAGTTGACAGGCATGCATACCATTTCATAATATCCAACTATAAATGACCTAATCTGTCATTTACTTAATAATAATCTTTATTGAATTCAACGAATTGAATGCAACGTCTTTTAAAATATGCCATGAATGACTCCAAGTAATATCTTTAAAATGAGCAAATGCACAGCGGAAAATTTCTTTCAAACCTGAGAATAAACATGATTTCAAGTGTTAACCAAAAAGTTAGCGAGTTCATTAGTTTATCATAATCAATCATTTCCAATAATATAATAGACCACAAGATACTCATATTTCAAAAACAATCTGTGCAGGTCTGCTCACTTCTATAAAAATCATTTATACGAAATTAAACACCTGGTAATCGACATTAACAAAATGCATCTAGAATATCCCCTGCATACCGCAATTCGCAAATATGCTCACAGCATATAAACAGACTACTCTTTTAAAAATGACGGTTGTGTACACCTCACAAACAGGTCATTCCTTTTAAAGATTGCGGTTGTATACTAAAATCGAAGTACTAAAGCAGTTCAAATTCTCTGACTGGGGCTTGTCAAGGCCATAGATCTATCTTTAGGATTCGCGTCAATTAGGAGCCAGTTTCCTAATTCTTATATTATCAGACTAAAAAGGGGTGATATCCGGTGTACTCGTAACTCAATCGTAGAATGTTTTTAAGTACTTGTGTCTATTTCGTCAAATATTTATAAAAGTAACGCATGTATTCTCAGTCGCAAAAATATATATTGCAAAAGCATTTAAAAAGGGAGTAATGAAACTCACGATACAATATTTTTAGTAAAAATATTCATACGACGATACTGAACAATGCAGGGCTGGCCTCGGATTCACGAACCTATATCATTCATATATGTATTAAAATATATTCTCGTAATCGAACAAATTTATATATATTATTATTAATGATGTAATTTTTATATTAATAATTTATATATGTTATTTTATATATTCCAATAAATAACAATATTAATATAGTTAAGTTTTGTATTATATATCTTTTTATATAAACAATCTTTTGTTTACAAATAATGGTTATAATAATACTAGAATAAGTATCATGATAAAAATAATAGTTTTTATACTACTAATAGTAATAATAATGATAATATTAATAATAGTTTTTATGAAAATAATGATAGATTAAGAATAATGATACTTTTAGTAATAATTATATAAATTGTTAATAATAACAATGCTATTAATGATACTTACGTTAATGATAATGATAATATTAATAATAATACTTATGTCGATATTAATAATACTAATAATTATTAAATGATACTAATACTAATATTAATGAAAATAATAATAAATTGTGTTATTTTCATACTAACACTAATAATCATAATCATAATCATAATCATAATAATACTTGTATCAATATTAATAATAATAATAATAATAATAATAATACTAATACTACTTAATGATATTATTTAGTAATAACAAAAATGATAATAATATTAATCCTATTATTTATTTGTATTAACATAATAACAACAATTAATAATAATAATAATAATAATAATAATAATAATAATAATAATAATAATAATAATAATAATAATAATAATAATAATAATAATAATAATAATAATAATAATAATAATAATAATAATAATAATAATAATAATAATAAAGAAAATGAGACTACCTTCAAGGAATCAAGTTTTAAAAAAAAATGCCCCGAACTGGGTTCGAACTCAAGACCTCTCGCTCATCCGACACCACACCAAACCAGCTGAGCTAACCCGTTTTTCTGATTAAATCACAGACCCAAAACTATTTAACCCGTTTATTCTTGTTTCCCTTATTTCTTCTTATTCTCCAATTTCAAAATCGCCCAAGTAATTAACCATCAAAACCATTAATTACTAAACAATTTAGATTATTCGATTGTAACAGAAACGAATGGTGATTACTTGATTTACCAGAAATGAAATTTAAACAAAAATAAAACAAAAGCTGTTGAAAACAACGATGAACAACTCCAACCTTGAATTTGAATTCACGACTGTTTTGACTTATGATTACAACACGAAATATGTTCTAATTTGTTCCTAGAAACTTTCTCCATCATCAATTAACCTTACAACATAAAAACGAACTTGAATTTTGCCAAGAACAACTCGTTTGACTTTTGAATTATAAAGTTTGACTCAAAAATTGGAGCTCGATAAGAAAAATTGGAGTTTAAAAATTTGCAGATAGTTTAAATACATGATTTCTAACTCATCTGCATTTTTACATTTTGAAATTTCATTCATATTCGAGCTATGAGTAGATTGAACCAAGAATAGAGACAGTCGGACTTATTTTCAAAGTTTTAATTTAATTCCCCTGCTTTCCTTCGAATTGTATTAGTAGATGATTATATAGAGGTTAACATATATTATTACAGTTAATTTTACTCAATCTACCTTTGTTTTGTAGCTTGATTTGCTCGACAAAAAAATATTCTGTCAGAATAAAAGTAAAAAAAATATCAGCTCTAACTGGATTTGTTTGTTATTGAAGCAATTGGAATTGATTTGTACCAGCTGATAGACACAAAACAAAATTATGATACAGTTTGATAGTTAAGTGTAACAAGATCGTACGATTTTTTTTGATCTTTTTAGTTTATATAATAAATATTAATAATTAATAAATGTATTATTAATAATAATAATTATATTAATATTAATAATAAATAATAATGATACTAATAAAATGATGATAATTTTATTATTAATGTTAATAATAATAAAATATATTATTTTCTAATAAATATTGATAATAATAACACTAATAATAATTAATCACAATAATAATAATAATAGATAATAATAATAATAATAATAATAATAATAACAACTATAAAAATGGTAATAGTAATAATATTTATAATACTAATACTAATACTAATTATAATAATATTAATATGATAATAATATTAATAATAATATTATACTAGTTTGCACATATCAAATTTCATATTTGTATCATAATATTATAAATATTGATATTTATTTTAATAATAATGAAAGTAAGAATATTTAATAATCATAATAATAACTTTTTATTAAATTTTTATTATTTATACATTATATATATATATATATATATATATATATATATATATATATATATATATATATATATATATATATATATATATATATATATATATATATACTAGCCTTTAAGAGCCCATGCGTTGCACGGCGACTCTTAATCAAACAAACTGTAAATGTATACATGTTATATCAATTAACGGTATGATAAAGAGAGTACAAAATGGCGATTACATGACAACTACAAAATTACCAAATACAACCTAGGAAGGGAATATTAATGTATATCGAGTTCCACTTTTCAAAACTAATACAAATGCCAAATAAGTGATACCAAAACCCATAAACATAAAACTTTGCATATGGATGGTAGATCAACCAAAAAGTAGCATCTTTGATAATTATATGTATTGTACCACCATCAGAATTTTTAATACTTACACATCCTATATCATCAACCAAGTCCATTAGCCACATTACCAAAAGATAAAAAGAATGAGAAGTCCCCAAAAAGTTGGTCGGTTGACTTTTAAAAGTGAATATGTCAGCACAAGTCAACCCATCAATATGCATAAAAAATTGACCATATAGAGCAGGCTTTACAAAAGAATAATGATGAAACCAAATTCGAAAATTGTAGCCTTTAACACTCTGATCCAAACCGAAATAGTCCATATCCTCACCCTACTCCATGACCCATTTTAACCTATACTAATTTTGACCCGTCTCGACATGATCTAATTTTGACCCATTTCAACATGAACTAATTTTGAACCGTTATGAGCTGAAATAAATCTGACCCGTACCGACCTGAACTAATTTTGACCCATTTCAACATTAACTAATTATGACCCATTGAACCCGAAACTGCTTTTAAACCATTTTAACCCCAAAGTATTTTTGACCTATTTCAGCCTGAACGAATTTTGACACACCAATACCTTACACTAAATGAAAATTGCAAATTCCATAATTTGTGTATTAGAATCAAGACTAATCTAATTAAATTGATTTAACCCCGGGTCAAAAAAAGTCTTCCATTTTTTAAATAATCAGCATTAGCAGAACACTTTCACATTGTATTAGATTTTCGTTCATACATTATCTCTTACCTCCTATCCGGTAAATATGATTATTTAAGATCAAATACTAATTTTCATACTGCACATACAAATGAACCTGAATATATTTAAACCAAAAAAGAGAATGTAAATAGAAACGCACCACTCTCTCCATTTCGTCTTCATACTCCTGCATACGACGGTTATATTTTCTCCAAGACTCCTCTTGAAAACTCGATTGAAAAGATCTACCACTCGTGTCTTTTCATGACTATGACTTGTTAACCTTGTGCATCATCTTTAAAAAACCATGATCAATATATTGACCCAAATCAACAAACATCATTATATAATGATCATCATTATAAATATGGGCTACCTGAGAAAAAGAAAACCATCAGCCATCTACCTCATATGTCCAGCCTATCAATTAGTTTGAAAATAGCCCATCAGCCATCAACCTCAGATAATATCAATTTGCTTAAACAATTCACTAACCTTAGTTAAAGAATCATGCAAATCTATATGTACAATTTCACATTACCTATCATTATAACATTCAAAAAGCTTACAAAATTTTTCAAAATTTAAAAGATCCCAAAATCACCCATGTATAAAATGACCCATTTTAATTTGACATGTAATGCAAGCAGCCCTATCATACCCCGTTATTAACGGATCGAACGTACCAAATAATATATAGTAGATACTGGGTTAAATATTCAAATCAAGAAGCTTTGGTGCGTAATACAACAATCAATTTATGGACTATTAGGTCAACTTGAACCACTAAATTAGGTCCTAAAATCACATAATATCTGAAGACTTTTAAAATCATAATTAAAAACCTCACTATATAAAAATATTTAAGCCATGAAGTGTTATGAGTTACCAGAATAACATAGTACCATAGATACACTTTACCGGACACGTGCCAAACTG
The DNA here is from genome assembly GCF_046630445.1 of Rutidosis leptorrhynchoides. NCBI lineage: Eukaryota > Viridiplantae > Streptophyta > Magnoliopsida > Asterales > Asteraceae > Rutidosis > Rutidosis leptorrhynchoides. The sequence continues at coordinate 14,314,288 of NC_092334.1, forward strand.
CCATTTTTGAAATCAGATTATTACCTTCTTTGTGTATGATAAAACGGGTCAGATCAGGTGTACCTACATCAAATACATTAATGGATAAATTAAATTGTGAACACAATATTTCTGATTTATTATTTTCAGAAAGTGGTAATTTCTAACTGATACGAATCTAATAATCAGATCCATTAAAAAACTACTGCAAATAGTCAAACCTGACATTTCTCATTCTGTTTCATGAGCGCCTGGTTTTTGTTCTGAACATCATCAACCATTGAAGCTTTTGTTCCATAAGTGATATGCATCATGGAATGTACTTCCCGTAATGTGACGACCCGGAAATTTTTGATCAAATTTAAACTTAATCTTATTATGTTTCCGACACGATAAACAAAGTTGTAAAGTTGAATGTCAAAAATTTTGAAATTTTATTCATGTAATCAATTACCCTTTGACTATTCCCAACGATTCACGAACAATTATTTGTAAACAATATATATATATATATATATATATATATATATATATATATATATATATATATATATATATATATATATATATATATATATATATATATAAATGTAAGTATCTGTATATTAACTTAAAATTATGAAATATAATTTAACCATTAGAATTAAATATGTAAAATAAGATACATGATATTATAATTCTATTAATATTTATTGTAATATAGATATACATATATATAAGAAATTACTATCTAATATAAGTTATTATAATAAAAATTACAAACGATAACATGTAATATAAATATATTAAAAATTAATACAACAATAATATTACTCTCATTACTATAAGAAGTATTAGTGGTAATATATATAGATATGAAGTGTGATATATATAAATTGTTATAATTACAAATTCTATACTAAAATTTTTATCATTAATAATATTAGTATTATTATAATTAATATTATTATTATTATTAATATTATTATTATAAATCTTATAAATACATTATTATCAATAATATTATTATTATTATTATAAATATTATTAAGAGTATTATTATTATAGTTAAAGTTGTATTTATTAATTTATAAGATTAATTATATTATAAAGATAATATATGTACATATATATATATAAACAGATATATCCATTTATATATACTGATTTATATAAACAGATACATATTTACAATCAGTAACATGTATAGATACGTATTATAGATAGAGATATATTTATATATTAAATATATGATATATAATCAGTGAAATTCGTTTCCCATCTCTATCATATATATTATTTCTGTCCTTCCATCAATTCTTGTCGATCCCCAATCAATACAAGAAGACAACTTCAAATCCAATCTGATAGTTACATAAATTATTTAATTGCAAGATATACAGCTCTGCTATTAATCGTTAAATACAACAGAAAATAGGAAGACAGCTTGATATATTTTTTTTCTTTCTATCTCTGTTCGTGCCACTTCAAACCAGTTGATCGAATTCGAACCAAATTTTAAAAATCCATAAATGTAGAAGTGTTAGAATTACTCTGTTCAAACTTTCTGTAAAGTTTCAAACTCCAAATCCTCATATTTAATTCGAATTTGAGGAGTCAAACTTGAAATTCAAAAGTCAACTAAATTATAAACTTTTAAATTCGAAATCGTTTGAATGCTTTAAGTTTAATTGATGATTTCTAATGTATCTAGGAACGATTTACGATCAAATTCATGTTGAAAATTTTGTTTAAAAATGATCCTAAAACTAAAATCAAATTTTGTTCTTTATTTTTTTTTCGTTAACAGCAGCGTCGCTGTTCTTATTCTTTTTAATTATATTTTTCTTCTTCTTCACGACAGCTGTTGGTTTGTAATTACTTTCGATTTCATGTTCTAATTCAAAAGTGTTGTAGTGAGTGTGTTATAAATCGGGTCGACTAGTTTCAGAGGAAGAAGAACAAATAGGGAAAAACAGAAAATGAGAATAAATAAAAACGGGTTACGGAATTAAACAGAAAAGAGGTGATAGAGACATGGTCTTGGGTGTTAGCGAGTGTGCGAGAGGTCACGGGTTAGAGCCCGGGCAACGGCTATATTTTTTAAGCTGTTTCTACAAAGGTTGTGACCTTTTATTATTATTATCATTATTATTATTATTATTATTATTATTATTATTATTATTATTATTATTATTATTATTATTATTATTATTATTATTATTATTATGTTATTAATATTACTAATTATTATTATTATTATTATTATTATTATTATTATTATTATTATTATTATTATTATTATTATTATTATTATTATTATTGTTATCCTTGTTAGTATTATTATTATTAGTATTATTATTATTAAATATTATAGATAATATTATTATCATGATCAACATTATTATTATTAATTATTGTTGTTATTACTAATAATTACAATCATTATCATTATTAGTATTATCACTAAATATTATTATTATTATCGTTATTATTAATTTATTAAGATTACTATTAATATAAGTACTACTAATATTATTATGATTATGATTACAAATTGATGTTATAGAAACCTTAGTCACTAGTCTAGAAATTAAACGCGAAAATTATGATTAGTATTATGAATATAAAAGTTTTAATGATATTGTTAAGATTATAATTATAGAAATCTTGAATATAAATATTACTATGAAACTGATCAAGTTAAAATTTTAATTAGATTATGATTTAAAGAAATTAATAAAATTATTATAATTATTGATATCATTGTTATTATAATACAACATAGTATTAAAATCATTATCAAAATCATTATTATTTTTATTAACCTTATTATAACTTGTATCATTATTATATAGTATCATTAACATTTTTAATACTAGTAATGTCATAATTATTAGTAATATCATAAGTAGTAATTCTATCATTATTATTATCACTATTGGAATTATTAATATTAATTTTATGTTAGTAATATTAATTATTATCAACATTATTATTTTTACCATTACAAATATTATCTTAGTATAATTAAATTTACTAATTCCAACAAACAAATGATAATCATATAAAAGCGTATTTAACTTAACTATGTTTTCATTTAAAATGAATACATTTAATTAAATAATAAAAGATATATATAAGTTATTAATACAAAAATTGTAATATATATATATATATATATATATATATATATATATAAAATAATAAAAGATGTATATAAGTTATTAATACAAAAATTGTAATATATATATATATATATATATATATATATATATATATATATATATATATATATATATATATATATATATATATATATATATATATATATATATATGTTCGATTACGATTATGTGTATTAATAAATATACAAATGATATAGGTTCGTGAATCCGAGGCCAACTCTGCATTGTTCAATATCGTCATATGTATTTTTACTACAAAATACAGTATTGTGAGTTTCATTTGCTCCCTTTTTAAATGCTTTTGCAATATATATTTTTGGGACTGAGAATACATGCACTGCTTTTATAAATGTTTGACGAAATAGACATAAGTACTTAAAACTACATTCTATGGTTGGATTACTATACCAAATATTTCCCCTTCAAGTCTGTTAACCTAAGAATTAGGGAAATGGCCCCTAATTGACGTGAATCCTAAAGATAGATCTATGGGCCTAACAAACCCCATTCTGGAATTTGGAATGCTTTAGTACTTCGATTTAAAAAGGTGATTGCGATTGTCATTATATATGGCATACTTGCGAGTATGCGGGGAATATTCTATATGCATTATGTTAATGTCGGTTATCAGGTGTTCATCATACGAATGATTTTTATACACTTGCGAGTGTAATGTTATTTATGAAAAATGAAATCTTGTGGTCTATTATATTATTGGAAATGATTATTTATGATAAACTAATGAACTCACCAACCTTTTGATTGATACTTTAAAGCATGTTTATTCTCAGGTATGAAAGAAATCTTCCGCTGTGCATTTGCTCATTTTAGAGATATTACTTGGAGTCATTCATGACATATTTCAAAAGACGTTGCATTCGAGTCGTTGAGTTCATTAAGATTATTATTAAGTCAGTTATAGTTGGATATATTAGGAAATGGTATGCATGCTGTCAACTTTCGATGTAATGAAAGTTTGCCTTTTTAAAAATGAATGCAATGTTTGTAAAATGTATCATATAGAGGTCAAGTACCTTGCGATGTAACCAAATATAATGTATTCGTTCAGATGGATTAGGACGGGTTATGAAAGTTGGTATCAGAGCGGTGGTCTTAGCGAACCAGGTCTTACATTAGTGTGTCTAACGGATAGTTATTAAGATGCATTAATGAGTCTGGACTTCGACCGTGTCTGCATGTCAAAAGTTTTGCTTATCATTTTCTTGTCAGAAATTACATGTTTATCATTCTTAGTCTAGACACATCTTACTGCATTGATTGCATTAATAGTGTATAGACAAAATTCATATCTTAGTGTATCTGCTAATTCATATCTTAGCGTATCTGTTACTGTAAATTTTGCCTGGCATATTCCGTAAATTCCTTCGTAATCTACGGGATCTCCTGTACTATATATAGGAATTCTATGTAATTAGAATATCATCCGATATCTGAAAATCATTTCATATCGAAAACCCTTTATCTAACCGTACAAGATGGAACTCACAACTAGTTCAAATTCCTCGGATTCCGACAGTTGTTCCGATATGGATTTCCACTCAAGCTCTGAAAGCAATGTGACTGGAATGGATCAACCAATCAGCCATTATCAATTCATCTAATGGGTTCGTAGTCTACTTAACCATTGGAGACGCGAAGAAGGCGATCCCTTCCACCAACCGAATTCACCTCTTAGTGAAAAACCTGAAGCACTTACCGACGAACCTATCCAAAACACCATTTTCATCCTCATTTCAGGGTAGCTCGTCACGATTATATTCTATCCACAATCCTAAACCTTACTCATCCGCTCGTTCCAACCGACAATCATTCCGAAATAATGGAAGAAGTCAACGAGCTTCGCGCTCGGGTAGTGACTTTGAAGAATATGGTGTAAAGATTACAAGCACCAGCGGCAACACCGGCAGCAACAGTACCATCATCAGCAACACCAACAGTACCATCACCAACAGCAATATTCGCATCCCACACTTCAACAACACAATCTGTACCTTGAACATCAACGTCATACGCACCATAGATACCAAGGAGTACCAACAACAATGAACAATGAAGTATTGATCCATAACTTCATTGAAGAAATATTCTGTGAAGAATATGTGATTTCTAAAAGTTTTAAAGATTACTTATTCTAGCTCAAACCGAGAAGCAAATGAGATTAATATCATATTAAATCATTAAATCCATGATTACATCTGAAGAAAATATATATGTATATATGTGTTCATAAAGATTGTAATTAAAAATTCTTTTGTACAAACTGTTAATGGTGAAAATATTTTAACGGGTAGGTAATACCCGAGGAATATTTTTAGATTTCACGTTAGCAAGTTACACTATACATTCTACGAATCTGATTCAACAGTAATTTACTATCCTACTTACATCCACCGATATACGAATCCGTTTACCACAGAATAACCATTTTCATTCAATTTTATATTTGGATTTTGACCTATCAGAATCCAACAAGTGGCATAATGAAGAAAACATTTGACAAAATAAAATTTGTTAGAAACAAACAAATTAAATATGAGAAATTTTGTTAAGTATCCTAGCTAACTGTTCCTAGCTAACTGTTAATTCCTTATTACATTTATTTATCGCAATTTATTTATAGCAGTTTTAATTCTCGCAATTTTATTTATCATCATTTAATTTCTGTTATTTATTTTACGCACTTTAAATATCGGGACACTTATACAATGTTTTGACACATCATATAGACGCATCTATATATATTATTTGGAATAACCATAGACACTCTATATGCATTAATGTTTGAGTTAGCTATACAGGGTTGAGGTCGATTCTATAATGATATATATACTTTGAGTTGTGATAGAGTCTGAGACATGTATACAATGGGTCACGATACGTATTAATTAATTCGAATATTATATATTAAACTATATATGAATTGTTGTACTACTAATTGTGGACTACGAACTGTGGACTAATGACATTGGACAATTAAAATGAATTAAAATATTGATTATAACATACGAAACTAAACATCTCTTCAAGTTTGCCACTTGATTTCATTTTAAACCTCATTTGTATCTTGACGATTACAATCTGCGTTCAAACCTTTCATGATTCTTGAAAACACCTCAATTGAGAGGATGAACCAACATCACTTCATCTACGAAAGAAAAGATTGATGCATATAATTATGCATCTGAAAAACTCTCAAAAACTGAGTAAACATTTAACACATAACTGTGCTAATTCCTTTAGTGTTATTATTACTGAAAATAACTTTGCAACTCCTGTTCGAGATAGCCAGTTTTGTCACAGCTCCAGCAAAATCAATTTCGATTTTTCGTTCGAAACAACCTTATTATAACCTTGATATATATGCGTGCTCTTTTATTGTTACCGGGAAACCTTTTATATTCCACCATATTACCAGCAGACGTACCAGTAATCTCGTTGCTCCTTGGCTTAAATCTCTCTGACAAATCACTATATTTATCTATTGAAGTCTTATCATGAACTCATCAGCATCTTATAACGATAATACCCATACCAAATACAGGGAGACATCAATCGATAATCTCGAATTTCTCAGAGATTCTACGACAACAATTATATATATATATATATATATATATATATATATATATATATATATATATATATATATATATATATATATATATATATATATATATATATATATATATATATATATATATATAACTTCTATCTCCTGGATTTACGAACTTCAAATCTGAATTTCTGAAAAGCGCTTAGCCTATGAATCAGTTTTCTGAGTTTTGAAAAGTTGAATGAAGGAACAAAAACTGTAAATGACCTTAACAGTCAAAAGTTTGATGATAAAGATAGTAGGTTGGTAAAAGCTCTGAAAAGTTGTAACTGAAAAATGGATTGAGCAAATCATGAAGGAGGCTGTGGACAAATCATCAAGACTAAATCTGCCTTCAAAGAATCCAAATGATTCAGTATCTGCTGAAGTTATTAACGTATACCTTACTCCTGACTCTACGCTTTTACGGATAAATCTTCATCATCATTCATCGATATTAGAAATTATAAGATATCATCGTATCTTTCATTATAAATATCCTCAATATTTCTGAAAGTATTTTCATAACTATCCTTATCTGAAATCATTTATCTCTTCGCGATAACAGTGTTACATCAGAAAGGAAACTGTTTTAGTTTCTAAATTCTGAAAAATTCGAACTTAAAATATGAATGTTATTGAAGTAGTGTTGGGAACTGAAGCATGAGTCAGTATGATATAATGACACTTGATCAACGTAATTATATTACAGTAAGTCATGCTGAGTTTTAATGGAACGTGATGATTCAAAGACCATATTGTCATCATGTACCATGTTACACGACTCTTACATTCTACCTAATCTCCAAACATATCAAGAACATATCTTCCTGATAATTCTATCTTTCTCTTGAATTCTGGTATTTCAACCAATCAAGATCGTGCTATTACAATTTCTCTCTTAGAACGCTAATCATGTTCATTCGAAACTTCATACCTACGAATTATAGACCATTATTCGCTTGACTTAAAGTAGGGAAGAGAAAACAGAAGGATGGAACTCCATAATATAAAGGAAATGAAGAGGGTAGATTTATAGTGAAATATCCGACAGAACAATCAAAATAGATTATCGCATTTAACCAAAAATGATCCTAATTTCCTTAACTATTGAAGAACCAAATCTTATTATGAAGATTTCCTCTAAATTCCTTGATTTCCAGAAATCAACCGTGACTACGTCACCAGACAAGACGAATCTGCATTTATTCATTTCACTCTTTTGTGATAGCTTCATTCGTACTCTTCGAATAATCGAATTATTTTATCCATATTACTTAATGATGATAAAATTCTATTTTATCAACTCATATTCGTCATGAAAACATTTTTATTGTTAGCCATGACAACCTCGATCAAATTTCGGGACGAAATTTCTTTAACGGGTAGGTACTGTGACGACCCGGAAATTTTTGACCAAATTTAAACTTAATCTTATTATGTTTCCGACACGATAAACAAAGTTGTAAAGTTGAATCTCAAAAAATTTGAAATTTTATTCATGTAATCAATTACCCTTTGACTATTCCCAACGATTCATGAACAATTGTTTGTAAACAAATGTATATATATATATATATATATATATATATATATATATATATATATATATATATATATATATATATATATATATATATATATATATATATATAAATGTAAGTATATGTATATTAACTTAAAATTATGAAATATAATTTAACCATTAGAATTAAATATGTATAATAAGATACATGATATTATAATTCTATTAATATTTATTGTTATATAGATATACATATATATAAGAAATTACTATCTAATATAAGTTATTATAATAAAAATTACAAACGATAACATGTAATATAAATATATTAAAAATTAATACAACAATAATATTACTCTCATTACTATAAGAAGTATTAGTGGTAATATATATAGATACGAAGTGTGATATATATAAATTGTTATAATTACAAATTCTATACTAAAATTTTTATCATTAATAATATTAGTATTATTATAATTAATGTTATTATTATTATTAATATTATTATTATAAATCTTATAAATACATTATTATCAATAATATTATTATTATTATTATAAATATTATTAAGAGTATTATTATTATAGTTAAAGTTGTATTTATTAATTTATAAGATTAATTATATTATATAGATAATATATGTACATATATATATATAAACAGATATATCCATTTATATATACTGATTTATATAAACAGATACGTATTTACAATCAGTAACATGTATAGATACGTATTATAGATAGAGATATATTTATATATTAAATATATGATATATAATCAGTGAAATTCGTTTCCCATCTCTATCATATATATTATTTCTATCCTTCCACCAATTCTTGTCGATCCCCAATCAATACAAGAAGACAACGTCAAATCCAATCTGATAGTTACATAAATTATTCAATTGCAAGATATACAGCTCTGCTATTAATCGTTAAATACAACAGAAAATAGGAGGACAGCTTGATATATTTTTTTTTCTTTCTATCTTTGTTCGTGCCACTTCAAACCAGTTGATCGAATTCGAACCAAATTTTAAAAATCCATAAATGTAGAAGTGTTAGAATTACTCTGTTCAAACTTTCTGTAAAGTTTCAAACTCCAAATCCTCATATTTAATTCGAATTTGGGGAGTCAAATTTGAAATTCAAAAGTCAACTAAATTATAAACTTTCAAATTCGAAATCGTTTGAATGCTTTAAGTTCAATTGATGATTTCTAACGTTTCTAGGAATGATTTACGATCAAATTCATGTTGAAAATTTTGTTTAAAAATGATCCTAATACTGAAATCAAATTTTGTTCTTTATTTTTTTCGGTAACAGCAGCGTCGCTGTTCTTATTCTTTTTAATTTTTTTTTTCTTCTTCACGACAGCTGTTGATTTGTAATTACTTTCGATTTAATGTTCTAATTCAAAAGTGTTGTAGTGAGTGTGTTATAAATCGGGTCGACTAGTTTCAGAGGAAGAAGAACAAATAGGGAAAAACAGAAAATGAGAATAAATAAAAATGGGTTACGGAATTAAACAGAAAAGAGGTGATAGAGCCATGGTCTTGGGTGTTAGCGGGTGTACGAGAGGTCACGGGTTCGAGCCCGGGCAGCGGCTATATTTTTTAGACTGTTTCTATAAAGGTTGTGACCTTTTATTATTATTATTATTATTATTATTATTATTATTATTATTATTATTATTATTATTATTATTATTATTATGTTATTAATATTACTAATTATTATTATTATTATTATTATTATTATTATTATTATTATTATTATTATTATTATTATTATTGTTATTGTTATCATTGTTAGTATTATTATTATTAGTAGTATTATTATTAAATATTATAGATAATATTATTATCATGATCAACATTATTATTATTAATTATTGTTATTATTACTAATAATTACAATCATTATCATTATTAGTATTATCACTAAATATTATTATTATTATCGTTATTATTAATTTATTAAGATTACTATTAATATAAGTACTACTAATATTATTATGATTATGATTACAAATTGATGTTATAGAAACCTTAGTCACTAGTTTAGAAATTAAACGCGAAAATTATGATTAGTATTATGAATATAAAAGTTTTAATGATATTGTTAAGATTATAATTATAGAAATCTTGAATATAAATATTACCATGAAACTGATTAAGTTAAAATTTTAATTAAATTATGATTTAAAGAAATTAATAGAATTATTATAATTATTGATATCATTGTTATTATAATACAACATAGTATTAAAATCATTATCAAAATCATTATTATTTTTATTAACCTTATTATAACTTGTATCATTATTATATAGTATCATTAACATTTCTAATACTAGTAATGTCATAATTATTAGTAATATTATAATTAGTAATTCTATCATTATTATTATCACTATTGGAATTATTAATATTAATATTTTGTTAGTAATATTAAGTATTATCAACATTATTATTTTTACCATTACAAATATTATCTTAGTATAATTAAATTTACTAATTCCAACAAACAAATGATAATCATATAAAATCATATTTAACTTAACTATATTTTCATTTAAATTGAATACATTTAATTAAATAATAAAAGATATATATAAGTTATTAATACAAAAATTGTAATATATGTATATATATATATATATATATATATATATATATATATATATATATATATATATATATATATATATATATATATATATATATATATGTTCGATTACGATTATGTGTATTAATAAATATACAAATGATATAGGTTCGTGAATCCGAGGCCAACTATGCATTCTTCAATATCGTCATATGTATTTTTACTACAAAATACAGTATTGTGAGTTTCATTTGCTCCCTTTTTAAATGCTTTTGCAATATATATTTTTGAGACTGAGAATACATGCATTGCTTTTATAAATGTTTGACGAAATAGACACAAGTACTTAAAACTACATTCTATGGTTAGATTACTATACCGAATATTGCCCCTTCAAGTCTGGTAACCTAAGAATTAGGGAAATGGCCCCTAATTGACGCGAATCCTAAAGATAGATCTATGGGCCTAACAAACCCCATTCTGGAATTTGGAATGCTTTAGTACTTCGATTTAAAAAGGTGATTGCGATTGCCGTTATATATGGCATACTTGCGAGTATGCGGGTAATATTCTATATGCATTATGTTAATGTCGGTTACCAGGTGTTCATCATACGAATGATTTTTATACACTTGCGAGTGTAATGTTATTTATGAAAAATGAAATCTTGTGGTCTATTATATTATTGGGAATGATTGTTTATGATAAACTAATGAACTCACCAACCTTTGGTTGACACTTTAAAGCATGTTTATTCTCAGGTATGAAAGAAATCTTTCGCTGTGCATTTTCTCATTTTAGAGATATTACTTGGAGTCATTCATGAAATATTTCAAAAGACGTTGCATTCAAGTCGTTGAGTTCATTAAGATTATTATTACGTCAGTTATAGTTGGATATATTATGAAATGGTATGCATGCCGTCAACTTTCGATGTAATGAAAGTTTACCTTTTAAAAAAACGAATGCAATGTTTGTAAAATGTATCATATAGAGGTCAAGTATCTCGTGATGTAACCAAATGTAATGTATTCGTCCAGATGGATTAGGACGGGTCATGAAACGTAACAATGTCGATAAAAGCTTTGCATATTCTGACAATAAATTATTGTTCGTCAGTACAACCGAAATAACAGTTTGAAAATCGTGAGAATTAATTAACTTTTAGTGTAGTGATAGAGGTACCCGTAAATAACCATGATGGCCCCAATTGAAGTTGACTTTACCATCGAAAACATAAGCTTAAATTTCAATCTTGATCACATACTCAACCACAAACTAATGGCATACTCAGATACATGGGTCTGAAAGCTCAAAGACACTAAGTTAGTAATTGTGGTAAATGAAGCTTAAAGAACACCTGAGCTAAGGTTTTAACAACTTTAGGTAAAAAGAGCAACGAAAAATTAAAATGATAATGATGATATAACTTAACCTGGGTTTTCTTTTTATGGATGTCACAATTGAATTACAGACTCAAAACTAAGGCTTTTTGCGGATGCCTCTCATATCAGATGACGCCCTGCACACATTTTGACCAAAAATTTTTTCCCCTACTATACTAAAACATTATCGAAAAAATACTGCAAATAGTTAAACCTGACATATCTCAATCCTTTTCACGAGCTCCTGATTTTTGTTCTGAACATCATCAACCATTGATGCTTCTGCCATGGCTATTTCATTGGTTCTCTCTGCATCCAAAAGTGCAGTTTTTTTTATTTTATTTACTAAGTCGATCGAGTGCTCGAATGTCATCCTACAACTTTGATACCTGAAAAACTAAATAAGAAAAAAATTAGTATCCATTTGGCTTGAGTGATACAACAGTTACCGTAATTAAAATTGGTTATGATTAAATTAAATAGCCATTTTGTCGTATGTTTAAGGTTTCATATAGTATAACTATACAGAGAACTCGGCTTCCAGCCATAATCCTACATATTTAATAACAGTAAATTTTTAGCATGCATTTATAACACTGAAAATACACACACTAATATTCGAACACACTTCAAACAAAAGATGCAAAATTTACCTTGAACATAAACAAATGGTTCGGGTGTAAATTCATGCTCCGTACAATGACCCGTTCATATCTACAATTGGCTCATCGAAGAACTTTTTAAATCTTTTTTTCAATTGAAGCATTTAATCGAACGGTTAGAGAGCAATATATAATAGTTCATCAGATAATGTTTTCCTGAATCATACATATAAATAACACAAAAAACTAAACTTCCAAATCTAAAAACACTGATTTTAAATAAGAAAAATGCCACATCTAGAGGTTTCTAAAAACTACAAACTTTAAAGCAATAAAGAGTACTGTTTTAGATAAAGCAAGAACAACAAAGCTAAAAAAGATATAATAAAGTTGCGTATATATAAATTCAACATATATCAGACATTTTCAAAATCATCATAAGGTCATAAACATAGTATAATATCATAGCGAGTTGGAACATCATAACACAATTATGTTTACTAATTGTCCTTATGCTTATATACAATCATATGTTATAAATTCTGGCTATAGAAACATCACTGATACAGATAGGTTGTAACAGGGCAATTACAATTGATGTACAGAACTTATACTGTAATAGTAAAAAAAATCACAAAATGAGATACCTTTAGAGATGAAGAACCAATTAGGGCAATAGCAAGACTCTAGAGAGGATTTGATGAATACGAATTAACACCATCAACATGAATACGAATGATGAATCTGAATTGATGGTCCGGAAATCGTTTTTTAGGATGAATCGCCTCACGCGATTTAGTTAGCAGAAGCCCTAAAATTGAAATCTGTCTGGGATTTAACAATCGGTTTTAAAAAAAACACAGTGAAAAACATATATATCTGTAGGTAATTTTATGACGAATTCAGAATTAAAGGTGTTTGTACGAAGAGTCGTTGTTAGTTTTGTTCGCCGGACGAACATAAAAGCGGATCTGTGATGGAGAGGTGAATTAATCGACGACCGAACCTAATAGGGATTGGAGGAGAAACGTTTCATTTTTTTGTTAATTTAAAAAAAAAAAATATATATATATATATATATATATATATATATATATATATATATATATATATATATATATATATATATATATATATATATATATATATATATAAAGAAAATCAGATAGTGTGTACACGTGGCAGGATGTAAATTGGGAGAAGATGGATCTGACACATTAGATGGGACCTCACGCTTTATGTGAGGAAAGGATATATTACAATAATTAGAAATCATCTCCTTCTCCTTATATTATAATAACAAAAGTGAAAATAAATCATTTTAAATAGCTAAATCTAATCATAGCCATCCATTAAACTAACCATCAATGATCTACACCATTGATTATTTCCTAATCTAGATTATGACCTCGTAATCTTGACATTGATTTCTTTGATTACAAAAATAACCTTATTTAAAAAAAAAAAAAAAAAAAAAAAAACCTTACGGCCTCCAAATCAAAATTTAGGGTTTGCAACTAACTGGGTACCTTTCAAGAAATAGGTGTTTCACTCTGTTCTTACACACAAAAAAACCCTAAAATCCTATAACCCTATATGCAGCGTCGCAATCGCAAGTAAAATCCGATTATTTTGATTCAAAACACAAAATAGAAGAAGCAAGAGACCTTCGACATGTAAATTCGCACGTCAATCTTCAAGATCGAAAATCAATTCATGATGTAAATCGCATACTGTAAATTGAAAACCCTCGATTCAATCTACTACTTCTCCAGTTGAAAGCTTCACAAATCAATCCAAAAAGTCAGTAGCTAAGAACGTTTATGGGTTAGTATTTCTTATCGTTTTGTTTCAATTGTCATGTTTTACAAATTCTCATGTCTGATGTATTATTTGTTAAATTGAAATGTACAAATTGTTCAAAAACTCCTATCATTGTGTCGTTGTATATGTTAATCAGAAGCTTCTATACGATAATAGTCAGCTGAAATTCACAGGTTAGTATTTCTTATTTTGTGTTTTGATTTAACAACCGGTCAGTATTTATAATTACTTTACTCATTTATTGTTTTGCTCAAAGGCATTCTATGAAATAATACTTATATGATCTGCCAATTTCTTTACAGTGGATGGTGCGAAAATCCAGATAAAGGAAAAATAAAGAAACCTATATCCATTATTAAACCTATTTCAGCAAAACCAGAAAATTACAAGGTTAGTTCACTGATTATACTACCACCTCTAACCAAACACTTTACTAACTAATTATATTCTCACAGTGACTTAAGCAACGAATGGTTTTCTCATACTTGTAGCCTGTGTAAAAAAAAAAAAAAAAAAAAAAAAAAAAAAAAAAAAACTAATTGGTAGCTGCTCATCGCTCAAATCGGGTCTGTTTTACCACCATCATAACACATTAATTTTGCGCCTTTGCCTTTGAATTTGAAGACATATTAAGGTATTTCTATAGTTCCATTAGGTTTTTTTATCATGTATTGTAGTCTGCTAATAGTTGTTTTAATTTTTGATGTTATGATTTATTTGTTTGTTAGCGGTTTATTTTTTTATGTGCCAGATATTATTTGGCTCTGTTCTATGAAAATGGGTATCCAGTTGATGTGTAAGGTGTTGGAGCAAGTTTATGTAAAGTATGATAATGTCCTAGCTGAAAGAAAGTTTGTTTATAAGTCATGATGCAGGGAAGAATTTGTTTACTGTTAGTGCACTTCTAAGAAAAAAAAACTTGTTAGTTTTTTGCTATATTGAAGATGTTCTATTAGGTACATTTGACCCGTTTTGACATACGTATGATTACACTTAGATTTATAAACTCAAAAGTGTTTGGTTATTCTCATATGTACATAGGTGCGATTGTCCAAGAGGTAAAAGTAAAAATTTGTATGTGGATATCAAGTAGAAATAAAAACAGGTTATATGACTAGAATAAATGGTTGAGTAATGTATTACCTTAGATTCAAAAAATGGTTCAAGAGAATCGCAGATTGCGTTAGTGAAAGAAAACGTATGGATACTTTAATGGGTCAATATTTATGCAGCTAGAAATTGGTATATATGTCAAATGCGAGATGAGTAAGGGTGTGAAAATTAGCCTCAGCTACCTTATTGTCATTAGTTTACATATATATGAATGGCCATCAAGGTTTGTATAATGGAACAAGTTGGCCTCATGTATATGGCTTCTATATGTATGCAACCTTCACTTCCCTTATTCATTACATGACTAGATTTATGGTAACGTTTATGCATTTTTTAAAACAATTTTTTTTTTTTTATTATCACCAAGTTTAACTTCAAAATAATTATATTTGCTTTCAGGAAACGGTCTACTTCTTATTGACAAAGTCAAGTTTTAAGTCAAGGTTTACCAACGGTCGTGATTTAGACAGTCTTAAAGGAAAACTTGAGAAGTTTCATTGGGATCTCTTATTGACAAAGGACAAAGGATGCTTACAAAAATCTATACCATTATCGACATGAAAATCTCAATTGCTGCTGCACAGTCTAAAGGAGAAGTTTCCTTGGGACCCCATATTTTTTATTACAAGTAGTTGAGTATTTTAGAAAAGAAACCGTTGATCTTTTAATCACAGAATCGGCTCACTGCGCAGGTACACTTGCAATTATTTAAGTCATTATTTAAGGCTAAAGTTACTCTCAATTGAATGGATATTGTCATGTATTAATAATAAATATATATTTGCTATAATATCAAAAGTATAATTAGACTTTATAGTGTTGTATTTTGTAGGAACAGTTGTTGCTTCGAATGATATGCCCGTTCAACACCAAATTGTATGTTCATCTCAGCATTGTAACTCTATATATGATGTTTCTAACTATGGCTTGCACATTCCTATTACGACAACCGCAGTTGTTTCAGATTCTGCTCAGTTTCCCTCGATATTTGTTGGTGTTTCACTGGCGGATTCGAGTGTATGTGTTGTAGGTAATGTTCAACTTCATTTTTGACAAGTGGTATATTATTATATATGTGTATTATTGTGATAATACATTTTCTCATGGTTATTCTTATTCTTATTACGGTCTCTGCTTAATTTGTCAACTACAATTATTAATTTTCTTCATTCAAAAAGTACGAGTAAATCTAATAATCACTGTACAGGCGAAATGATTTACCTGCAAAGGCATCAAAAAAATAGATGAGCAGAAACCATGGTACTACAACCAGTCTACTGAATGCAAAGAGATTTTTAAAGTATCACAACTTGTGTATTGTGACAGTTTACTAAAAGCTTTTTTTTTTGTAGTTTAAAAACTGATGATCTTGTGAAAGATGTCGAGAGCTCTATTGCTGAGTTTAAAAAACACAACCAAGAGTACGATGAAGAGAGCGTTCAAGAGCAAAGAGCAGGTCCTTTAACAATAATGGAACATGGATACTTTCTTTGATTTATTAATAAATAAATTAATTAGCTATTGTGGGTTCGTTGAATATTGTTAGGTGCAAGAGGTATTAGATGGATTATCGGGCAAATACTTCCCACCTACAACCCATATACAATTTATTATTGATTGGCGTATTAGCTAATTCCATTTTCAGCTAACAATTTATTATTGATTGGCGTATTAGCTAATTCCATATTCAACCACAAAGATGAATGTGAAAAACATAAAGAAACTCTTAAAAGTTTCAGAGAGTCCAGGCGACATCATTTTTGTTCTTTCTGGTACATTTCGGTGCTTCATTTGACAATCTACTAATAATAATGTTAGGTTATTTATGGTCAATTGTACATTTTATTTATGCATTAGTGTATATGATCATATGGTAATGCATACACTTGATTATATTGCACATGTTTTCTACTCTTTGTACACTATTTATTGAATCAATATGTTCTTCTTGACCATTGAATTGAATTGGTTAAAATATGTCATTGTGTATGATTGTTTACACTGTACTCCCGCACAATTATGAGTTACAAACCTATTGTTTTCTGTAAAAATGGTGATATAGTCTTATTAATATTACATTTATATATATATTTCTAACTTTACATATCAATCATATGAAGTTACTTATTAACCATATGAAATTGTGGCCAAATCATTCTAATAATATGAAATTATTGAAATATAATACCCTACAACAAGAAATTACAATTTAGTATTTTAGTATGTTTCGCGCTTTGCAGCTCCTCTTAAACCACGTTGAATTGTGTCATAAGATCAAGCCTAACGAATTGAATTACTTAAAGAAGCAGTCATTCAAAAGGAGGACAACATCACAAATAAAGAGGAAAACTTGAAAAAAAAAGTCCATCAGACACATTTGTTGGAGAATCTTTTGTTAATAAAGGCGACGATGATGCTATGTCGAATTATAAAAGTGACATATTTGTGCAGATTGACAAGTTATCTACTATGCCAAACTAATCTTGACTTGTCCCATAAAAAAGCCCCCCGAATTCGCGGGCATTAAGCTAGTATATAGTCATAATAATATCACATATACATTTATATATATTTATTTTAATAGTAACTTAATTATTCTAATTATTATTTTACATTTTTAATTCCAATTGATTAAATGTACTTTATCTATACACTTATATTTATATTTATTTATATATATATATATATATATACAAATATATTTACATATTTATTTATACACAATTGTTCGTGAATCGTCGGAGATAGTCAAAGGTTAAATGTATCCATGTAAATAGTTCAAACATTTTGAGACTCAGTTTAATAGACTTTGCTTATCTTGTCGAAACCATATAAAGATTAAGTTTAAATTTGGTCAGAAATTTCCGGGTCGTCACATATACCCTATCAAATAGCCACACGCAGTAGAGTTCCACTTCAAACTACCTTCATTAACTAATTCCTCATCAAATACAACATACTCATTACCATCACTATCAATTGAAGGTGGAACATAGTTCCGTAACTTCTCAATATTTTCCTGATTAGTATTAACAGCTTGAGCATATGAAATACCTTGATTCACAATATTTTCAGGGCAATTTTGAGTATCCTTGTTCAGATTAGGACTACTTACAGACGCAAGAAGTGAATCTTCATCATTAATAGTCTTATCTGAACCTTTGGAGTCAATTAAACCAGTCGCAGCATTCACCTGAAAACATTCATCAGATGGATTAGGGTTTCCACCACCACAATCCATACCAGAAACCTCCTCCTCCGAATTGATTGAATCAGCGTTTGAATCATCATGAACGTCCTCCATCGAAGCTCTATTTCTATTCTTATTAGCAAACATGAGAACAGAATCATCGAATTTGTTCGGAACTTAACCTTCCTCTTCGATACCCGTTTATTTGGGGACATGACTAATTGACCGATAGAACTTCAAAAAAACTAAAATACAAGAAACGAAAGACAGTATTGATGCAGATTTACGGATCAATTTGGGAAAATTTGATGAAGAACGAGATCAAATTGGCGAAATTAGGGCAGAAAAAGCGTAACCGCTATTCCCGCCAAAATCGCCATTTGGGGAGAGAGAAATGTATTATATATTGATTGTTAACTTTGATTTAATTCGTTCAGATTTAAAGTGGGTTTGATAAATCAAATTAATGGGTTGGTGGAATTTGCGTCGTTTTTTTTCTCCTTGAATGATCAAGAATCCATTTTTATGTTAATCATTTTACATGTGATTTTTCAAAGTTTTGAGTTTATTACAGGGTAAATAGTTCAAAAAGATAACGAGAGCTAACAAATTTTCCAATAAAAGTAATATTGAAAATTTCATGCCAAAAAGAATTATAAACTCAAAATTAATGCAATAAAAGGAGTTTTGACCTTGAAACTTGAATTGATGTTGAGTCATCAGGTTGAATTCTCTGTGGAATACATGTCATATTTTTAAATATTTATAAAGAAATAATATGTAAACAAATACGGTGGCTAAGTCAATGTTGTATACAACTTCAATATTCTTTCTATAATCCCTACTCCCTTCTATTTATCTTATCCAAAAACTGATTTCAAGGTTTGGAGGTTTCGACCGAAATTTGTAGTGGAGGTTTCAAAATTAAAGAATCACAGATGAAAACACGATCTGGCTTAGAACCCCTCGACTCCTGTCGTCTTCTCCGCCGAAAACTCCGATCGTCACTCTCTAATAAAACTATGGCCGACCGTCACTCCCTAATACGACTACAAATTCGGCCATCTTCTCCGTCGGATTAAGTTTGGAGCTTTAATTTTACTTTAAAGTAGTATATTTTAGTTTCAAACACTCGTTTGACAATGAAGATGATGATGATGATGATGGCGGTGAAGAAGATGATCATGACGATGTATGATGTTTTGATTTTTTTTTTTCAATTTATCAAATAAATAAAACTAAATTAAATTAGATTTAGGTTTTCTTTTAAATTGATTTTGATTTGATGGTTGATCTGAATTAGGATGCGGGACGAGATGATTGAATGAATCAGTTGGTGGAATAATGAAGATGATTGAAGATTTGGATAAGATTTGAATAAATAAAAATTAATTAAAATAACTTAAATAAATCCAAATCAAATGCGTGGTATTTTCTTAACCATGTAGTAGTCAACATAGCATCAAATGACTGGTTACCTGTTCAAAAGGTAACCCATACCCCTGATTGCATCAATTTTGTTTTTTTTTGTTTTTAAAAAAGCAAGGAAATTTTTATTGATCACGAAATAAAATTATAAATATAATTGAAACAATACAATACCATAGAACACGAGAAG
This sequence comes from Rutidosis leptorrhynchoides, assembly GCF_046630445.1. Classification (NCBI taxonomy): domain Eukaryota; kingdom Viridiplantae; phylum Streptophyta; class Magnoliopsida; order Asterales; family Asteraceae; genus Rutidosis; species Rutidosis leptorrhynchoides. The sequence goes on from NC_092334.1 coordinate 14,334,919, forward strand.
AGGTTGCAAAGAATGCAACCAAAACACCCTAAAGTAACATGTTAAATAAAGGTGCCGGTTACTCAACCAAGTAAACCAATCGAATTTTCCCCCCTTTGATCTTATGGAAATCCATTCAAAAAACTTAACTTGGATTTCGCTAAGAGTAACGGAGCGCACCCAGTGGCGGAACCAGCATGGGGCAGGGGGGGCAGATGCCCCCAGTCGATTTGCAATTTTTAGTGTAAAAATTTTGGGTTTTTCGATTTTGCCCCAGTGGAAAAAAAAATTTGCCCCAAAACCACCATATTTTGCCCCAAAACCTCCGTATTTTGCCCCAAAACCTTCACATTTTGCTCAAAAATCCCCATATTTTTCCCCCAAACCTCTATATTTTACCAAAAAAAATTTGATACGCTTTAAAAAAAATTTCGCCCCGGGTGAAAAAAATTCCTGTTTTCGCCACTGAGCGCACCACGATGTTCCACGAAACGTTTTGTTGTTGCGATTCTTCCAAATATAGTAAGCACTTATCCACTCGATGGCTTGCCAAATTTTCTTCCCGAAAGTAGACATTGAGACCCCGGAGTTACCTCTAAGAATCTCGTTAAAACTAAGGTTCGAGAAAGTCCCCAAACCCCACCATTGAAAAACCCGATTCCATATATCTTGTGCATACGAACAAAATAAAATTGTATGATCCGTTGTTTCCAAATCTTCATCACAAAGGGGACATCTACTACTATGTAGGTCGATACTCCTTTTGTCCAATTCAATGGCCTTTTCTTCATTAAGCGCCAAACGAAAATTTCAGGCTTCTTTGGAACCAAATTGTTCCTCAAAGTATGATTTAGAGAGTTACCCGAATTGAGATATTATCATCACAGAGCCTTGATAAAACCTTAACAGAGAACCCATTTCCTCCATCTAATACCCACGTCCATTTGTCATTCTCTTCTCCAAGAATCACGCCTGCAACCTGTTGAGTTAGTGAATCCAGTTCGCCCAGGCCTTGGCCCATAGGGTGCCGAGCCCAAGCCCAACAGAAATTTCCTCCTTGAAGCCTCGAAGCTACTGATGCATTTTTTAACAGTTTCGAGTCTAAATAATCTAGGATAAACATCTCTGATCTTGGTGTTCCCGAGCCACACGTCATTCCAAAACTCAGTATCTGCCCCGTTCCCTATAATCTTCTTGAATGAATTTTTGAACTCAATCCCGATTTCGTCAATTTTGTTACCTGCAATGATGATATTGTACCAAGTGCCCAAAGCGGGGCGGTAACCTAAGTCACCACCCGACTCTAAGCCACCACACGTACCATAGATGCTACGAATCACTTTAACCCAAAGTGAGTTGGTTTCGGTTTTGAACCTCCACCACCACTTTGCGAGTAAAGCAAGGTTTTTACCCTTGACAGACCCGATGTTTAACCCGCCCATCCCATATGAATTTAAAATAGAGTCCCATTTTACCCAAGAAATTTTTGAACCCGAATCCGACCCGCCCCAAAAGAATTTCCGTCTCACACACTCAAGCAATTTTAAAACACAATTCGGGGCACGAAAGAGCGAGAAAAAATACAACAGTAGACTCGAAAGAACCGATTTGATAAGAACTAGTCTTCCTCCATATGACATCGATCTCATTTTCCAACTTGAAAGGTGTTTCTTTATTTTTTCAATTACCGGTTCCCAATCTTTTAACTTTGTCATCTTACATCCAATCGGAAGACCAAGATAGGAGAACGGGAATGCTCCCACTTGGCATCCGAATTGATTTGCAATCAAAAGTAATTCTTCGTTACTAACCCCGATCCCATACAAACAACTTTTATAAAAATTCACTTTTAGCCCGGACGCTAATTCGAAACACTTAAGCAATTTTTAAAGATTACGCGCATTTGATCTACTATATTCACCCATAAAGATGGTGTCGTCCGCATATTGCAAATGCGAGACAATAACATTATCCTCCCCTACTTCATTGCCTTTAAAAAGACCCTTATCTATTGCAATTTTAGCAAGAATATTTAATCCTTCCGCTACAAGAATAAAAAGAAAAGGTGATAAAGGATCTCCTTGCCTTACACCCCTTTCAAGCGAGAATTCTTTTGTCGGTGACCCATTTACAAGAATAGAAACCGAAGCCATTGTTAGACAAGAACGGATCCACTTGCACCATTTAGCACCAAACCCCATACTTCTCATAACTTCTAATAAAAAATCCCAATTTATACAACGAACGCCTTCTCAAAATCAACTTTAAATATGATCCCTTTTTTCTTTTTCGATCTAAGAAAATCTATACATTCATTTACAATTAACGCACCATCTAAAATAAACCTACCTTTCAAGAATGCACTTTGTTCCGGACCCACAAGAGATGGTATGACTTTTTGTAGATGGTTGGAGAGTAATTTAGCAATTATTCTATAATAACTACTAATGAGACTAATGGGTCGAAATTCGTTAGGAACTTGCGGATCACTTACTTTTGGAACAAGTGTAACAAATGAAGCGTTACATCCCTTAGATATCTCCTCCTTCTCCCAAAACCACTCAATTGCTTCCATAAGGTCAATTTTAATGGTATCCCAATACTTTTTATAAAATCTCAAGTTCAAGTTGAACCCGTCGGGATCCGGTGCTTTATTACCATCACAATCGAAAATAGCATCACGAACTTCCTTTTTCCTCGAATCTATCCTCTAAACCTGCAGCTTCTAAATCTGTTAGTAGTGGATACTCAAGGTTGTCTAAACTCGGTCTTTCATGATCACATTCTCTAAAACGATTAGCAAAATGAGAAGCCGCCTCATCTTTTATAACTTCCGGCGAATCATTTAAATACCATCAGTTAAAAGTCCTCGAATTATATTTTTATTATTCCTCATTCTTACAATCGCATGGAAGAACTTACTATTTTCATCACCTTCTAATATCCACTTTATTTGCGCCTTTTGCCTAAGCATACTCGTTTTAATTTTCTCCTTTTCGAACCAACTTTTCCTTGAATTCCTCCATTTTTCTAGTTCTGTGTCGTTTAAATTTGTAACTTCAGCCTTCAATTCAAGTTCAAGAGCAGCAGCCTTGTGCTCATCGATTTCCCCATCAACTTTATCAAGCTTATTCCTACTCCATTCTCTAATCGCATTCTTCACATTCTTAAGCCTATTCCTAAACACACAATCTTTTCTATTTATCACCGGGACCTCTTTTTCCCACGCCTCTTTAATAACTTTCTCAACATCTTCTTCGTCCAAACAAGCATCAAAAATTTTCAACGGTTTAGGGCCAAAATCCCTCTCTTCATCCTTTAGAATGATAGCACAATGGTCCGAAAGGTGCCTATCCATTATGCACGCCGTTAAATCTCTCCAAGGTTGAAGGAATTTTTCCGACACAAGGAACCGATCTAATTTACTAAACTTTACACCATCGCCACTAACCCGAGTATAGATACGACCCGACATTGGTATTTCAATCAAACAATTATCACTAATGAAATCATTGAACTTTTTCGCCCTATATTCTATATAATCACAATTGAATCTTTCATTCTCATTCCTAACCTCATTAAAATCCCCACACAATACCCACGCACTCTCAAGATCCATCTCAATTAGTTTCGTTAATTCATCCCAAAATTTTTGCTTCCCGACATCATCATGAGGACCATAAATATTTACTATACAACAATTCAAACCCGAACCTACCCACTTTCCTTTGACCCCAATAGTGTATTCACCCCTCAATACTGAAACAGCCTCAAAAATACTAGTATCCCATACTAACAATTGCCCGCCCGATTTACCTACCTTTTCTTTTTGAATAAAATCACAATCATCCAAACCCCAAATCTTACGCACCCAATTGAAGTCAATTGTTTTTAACTTAGTTTCTTGCAAAGCTAACACAGAAGGTTTCTCTTTACGAATAAGATTCTTTATATACCCCGATTTATCATCTTTTGTACCCAGACAGAACCTCGAATATTAAACGCAATTATCTTCATAAAAAACAGAACTAAACGAGAAAAATTAGAACAGAATTACTGAGTAGGAGATTTACGCTTCCATTTGAGCCCCAGTTTCTGCCCATAATCTTTTACTTCCTGCAATTTCAGAGACTCTGAGCAATTCACACTGCCGCCCTGAATTGAATTTGATAGCGAATCAGCAACCTTTTCATTGCATTCAGTACATGTGGATCGCATAGTTTGAGTATAAGTCTTTTGCATCGTAGGCCTCCCTTTTGCATTTAACATGATGGAGGGTGATTTCCACCTTCTTAGATTCGCCCAGCAACATGTTCTACGCTTCACCTCCATTCCAGTCGAGTTGTTTGGAACTGATTTTGCTTTTGTTTGATTCATCGATTTGGATTTATGGATTTTGTTAGATGCATCATTTGCCTTAGTCTTTCCTAATTCTGTATCCCTTTCATTCAGCCCACTAGATGTTGGGCCGTTATTTAAAGTAGTTGGCCCATCAGGAATATTATTAGGCTTAGCTACTGGGCTCAATTTAGAATGGTCATCCACCCTTGCTTGTTTTAACGTGTTACTAGGGCATGCCTCGGTAATAGGAGATTTGAGATTATTGCATGCGGCACTGTGTGATTCACCCAATGCATCATCATTGTTGTTACGTTCGAAAAGGTCCCTGATCCCCATGCACTCACCCTCTTCGTCTTCCCTATTCCGGTTGCCAGGATGAACTCCCGCCGCCGGAGGTTCTTTTTTTGAAAGGCAAGGTTAGTGGTTAGTTGTTAGACTCGAACTTGGGTCACTCTCGAATCCATGAAACATGGATACCAATGAAGCAAGGCCTCATTGGCACCGCCGGAGGTTCTTCTTGAACGAATTTCATGTTGATTTGGTTAAGATCAAAAACTTCCTCATCAGATTCAAACTCTGCTGACCTAACCTCATCCTCATCATCAACCATATATATATATATATATCTTCAATAAATTCATCATCCTCATTCCCTTGATCAACCGAACATTCTGCAATACAACTATCATCCACCTCAAGTTGAATAGGGATAATATTACTTTCTCCTACATGAACACGATATATCATACTCATATGCTATCTCCCAATTTAAACTTCACTTCTTCATTAATCTTATGTGATTCTCTAGTATGAACTAGAACATGACCTGCTACCAGATTTTGATTATCAGAGGTGATATCACTGTTTTCACATTCTAATACATCTCCCCATAAGCTTCCTATTTTTTTTAAAAGAAAGTTCATACCACCCACCAATCGGTACACCCTGAATATTCAACCAGACCAAACGCCTATTGTTTGATATTTGTTGCTTGTCTAAGAATTCAAAGCTACCCCATTTGTGGATTGCTAGCTCTTTGTTTCTAAGGACTTGAATGGCCTCGACTGTGGATTTAAAAATAAGCAGGAACTTTAAACCCCCCAACTGCCAAGTATTTAACATCACAGTTGATTATCCCATCTGCCTTACACAGTGACCCTAGTATAGCAATATTCTTCCAGTCATTAACAACACCAACTAGCGTACGTTTATTAAGATGCCTAATACTGTCTTCTATCTTTACTTCCACCACTTTGTTTACATCAGACCACCCATTTTCCACACCCCTACAATCACCACTTCTTTCCCCGCGATTCTGAATCTTATACCTAAGATCCACACCTGATTGCCCAGCCATTTCTCTATTTTTTTTGTAACTTAGATCTTAAATCTTGACCACCAAATTGCCCGATCACTTCCCTGTAGCTTCTATCATCTCGGAATGCACCATAAGAGGGCCCATTTGAGTATGTCTTGAAATTCTTAAGATTATCTCCGTGAAAGTTGGACGGTTGTTTTGCCCTATCCAAAGCCTTAAAATTTTTGATCTGGTTTCCATCGAATTTAATGCGATCGCATGAATTCAGAAGGCAATCTTCGTCACTAACATTTGCGAACCTTACAAATGCGAAACGTTGTCCATTTCTCAGCCTTTTTCCTGAAATGTATACATCACGAACATCACCCACACTTTTGAATGTCCTCCACAGTTTCGCAACATTCCAATCTTCGGGAAAGTTGAAAAACATGAAAGAAATCAAATGGATTCCGAATAGCCTTGTTAATCGATCTTGAAATCGAACGTTGTATCCTGACTTAACCCTAGTCGTGCCCGAATTTTGTTTCCTGCATTCTCTCTCTCTCTCTAAACTCTCTCACTCTTCTCATTCTCTCTCTTCTTATGCATCAATTTTGAATTTTTACTTCTTTTTGCGCACAAAATTATCAATGTTACCTTTATTGAGAAATTTGGTAATTTTGAATTTGTACTTCTTTTTGCGCACAAAATTATCAATGTTACCTTTATTGGGAAATTTGGTAACTTACATTACCTTTTTGGTCTATTTGCCCTTTATTATATAATTGATTTAAGATTAGATTTGAACAGGTTTGCATAGATCATGTTATTTGATAATTGGGTTGCATCAATCAAATTTTTTTTTAACTGTTTGTTCAAGAATCTCAATATTGGCTTACTTTTAGATTATTTTGTTTTGAATAACGTAGCTTTGGTTTTGTGGTGTAATTGGTTTAAATATGAATACAACTTGCCTAAATCATGTAATATAATGTTTTGTTTTCACTATAAAATATATCTTGCATCAAGATGTTTGAGATCTTAGTGTTAATTAGCTATTGCTACAAGAGCTACTAGCCTTGCTGATTTTCAATATTATAAAATTATCCTTTGTTTTGAATGATATGTTAGAGATAAGAGTTATCCTAGATTTTAAAATCTTTATCAGTTTTTTTACTAAAAAAACTGAGTATTATTTTGTGAGTTGGAAGTGAATATGTTACTAAAAAAAACTGAGTATTCTTGTTTCAGGGTGGCGTTATTGGATCTATGACGGGTTGTTGCAGTTTCTTTAGCCTATATTAATTGGTAATACTCTTTTTTGATCGGTTATTATAATGTATGATTCAGTTTCTTGTTGGTCGATGAAAACTCATTTGTGGGTTATGTTTTATGTTTCAAGAAACCGCTTCCATTTAGAAGCTTCGGTTATGTTAAATAATAAAAAGAAGTCTCCTTGCAAGAGGATAATTGGCTTTCAGGTATGTTCTTGGTTTCATGATAGTGAGTGGCTAAATGGGTGGGTTGAATAATGGGTCTGCATGAGTTGGCTTCCAAAACTTATGTTAAATTTTTTTTTTTTTTTAAGATCTTGTGTTAGTATTTTTATATGATTTCAGTCTGTCATTTCAATAACATTTATTATTATTTTTTTTCAAAAACCAACAAAATTGCTAGATAACCTTAATCAACTAATTCATAAGTAAATGTGTCAAAATTGCTAAATCAAATTTCATAAGTACAGAGGTGTTTTGGCAGTGATAAATGATTGAGTACGAAGTGGGGTCGATTGGTCGAAGTTTTATAACGCTGTTCTATACCGTTTTTCATTATTATTATTTTATTTGATAACTGATTGTTATCCAAATGTATGATATTGTATACTGTTGTGAGCTTATTTTCTCTCATGATCAGTCTACCAACACCAATTGTGATGCTTACTCTTTTTGCAGTCTTATATTACTTTCAATGCTCACTTCAGGCTGTTTGCTCTTGTTTCTTTGCAGGTCAGAACTTCAAGAAGTTTTTGTTCAGTGATGGGAAACCTTAAATGAAAAGGTTGGGCTATTTGGGTAACGGGTCGGGAAACCTCCATGATAACATTTTATCAGATTATGTGAGTACTTGTTATGTTTTGTGTTTATACATGATATAATAAAGACAAATTTATAAATGGAGGTTAAAGATATGTATGTAAGTATTCGTTGTATTTAATTACTTATCTACGGCCAACTCGCAGATGTCATCCTTTACATACGTTAAGGTATGTCTATTTATTCTTCACTGTGCATTTATGTTTTTATACACGTTTGTCTACCTAACAAAATATTCCGCAAGTATTCTTCATTGTGCATTTATGTTTTTATACACATGTTTATCTACCTAACAAAATAAGTGTTTAGATAAATGTTTTATGTTTGAACTTTAAATAGGTGGTACCACGATCACTAATTACAAGTCGATTCTTAAGTTTGGAGTGGCGCAGTTCATGGTTACAGTTAATGAAGAAACCAAATATAATCAAAACTAACACCTGGTAAACAGGAGCCAAGCCTGTTTACAATCAAACTACCTCCAACCACACCAAAGGACCCGGTCAACATATAAAAGTTAAGAGGCCACAGATAATAAGTTGTGCACTGCAGCACCAGCACCAACATGGATTTATCATTTATATAATGACTTTTGTATTTTAACCCTCAACTCAACCTTCTAGCTACTACAGTGCTCTTGGTTAATTAAGCTCACCAAGATAAACACCGCAACTTCTACAAAAACAGATTGCCTTTCAAAAGTCAAAATTCAAAATTAAGAAATTACATAATTGGAATTAAAATTCAAAAGGACAAGGAATTGAAACATATTACCAACAAATTCAGAGCAGATTTAAATAATGCAGTTTGACCAGAAAAAGTCAAACTGTCATTAAACACTTGGTCCACCATTACATTGACCAAACCAAATTGGTATGAGGGTTTTTTAGCATGACATTCAACAAACCCCCACCATCATCCCAAACACTTTTGTGATCAATCATTGGGTACAGTAGCATATTGGAACCAAATTTCTATTGTGCTACTAGTGACAAACGTTTACATTGTTCTGACCACTTCTTTTCAACCCATCATAAAACTTCAATATATTCACACCCATTAGGAGTATATAATAGGAACAAAATGATATGAGTTTGTTCCAGATACATACATCTGAAATAAAATAAAATAAAAAGACCAATCATCGCCCCTGTGACAAAATGTATTATCAATCAAAATATCATATTAATATAACAAGTAAAAATTATACAGTTTTTGTAATAACAATTCACGGTAATTGATACGGAATATAAACCGGTATTTAGACTGAAAGCGTTTTTAGTAGGAATCACTTTTTCATTGTGTACCAGAATAACCCATTTTGAACCTTAAAGAATTGAGTCGTTCTGTCCCAAAACCTGAACAAAGCACGTGAGGGAAGTTTGGTCCACACATAAATTACGTTGTTGTTGGTTTTATGTCACGGACCATACACGTGACCATATTATTTTACTCTATTTAAACCCTATAATCAATCAATCATCAGAATCATCGTTCGTCCCAATTAATAAACCCTAATTTGTCAGTAACGGGCAAAATCATGTCAATCGAATTTCAAATCAAAATGTTTATGTGTTGTGTGGTCGAAGCGCGCTCTTGCGTACGTCATGGACAGTAGGCCGTTGATTTTATGCTTGTCCGATTTAAGGTATACCTATTTAATTGAAGATTTTGTTAATTTTACCTTTCTTGAAAAGTAATGGACCTGCATTGTATTCTGTTTCAGGGCTCAACTTGCAGATTTGTTGGATGGTTTGATCCACCTATTTGTGAAGGTTCGACAATGATAATTCCAGGGTTATTGAATTCAAAACATGAAAAGTGAAGCCAAAGCTAATCTAGCTGAGAATCAAGCTAGAAGCTGTTCTTGATTATTAATTGGATGTTGTTTGCCTTTTTATGTTTGTGTTTAGTTAGGTCTCGTATGCTTTTGAAGTAATCTGCTTTTGTCGAAAGTAGTCCTAGCATGTTGTTGTAATTGGTTAAATGATTAAATTTTGATGTAACGGTTTAAATGATCAATGAAATTATATTTATGCACTATGGTATTGTTTCTTGCTGTTGTAATGTACTGTTGTTACTGTTATTGTTCCATTTCAGTTGTAATTAACTGTTCACAGTATTTGGAATGGGTCACAGTGATGAAGTTCATAATGAAGGTTATATAGAAACAGACTGAACTTAATTAATATGGGTCAAAAAGACACAGTTTTGACCCAAATGTAACAGATTGACATAGTTTGTCTATTTTGACATAGTTTCTCTATTTTGACATAGTTTGACAATTGGTATAGAAGGTTATTTTGACATGGGGTAACTGTTTTAAGCTCATTAGTAACTGTTTCAATCACAAATTGGTGGAAAAGTACCAACCAACAAACCTGAAACGTGATCCATAAACAGAAAACAATATATACAATTTAATTCATACAAGTCATATTGAAGAACAAACAAACAAAAAAGAGAGAGAGAGAGAGAGAGAGAGAGAGAGAGAGAGAGAGAGAGAGAGAGAGAGAGAGGAATTGCAATAACTTAAATGGACATCCTTAAAATCGAAGGCCTGGATTGTTATTTGTCCATGTTCACCAATATTGGATTAGAACGATTTTGACAGACTAAATCTGACTTTGACCGACTACATTAGATTTTGACACACTGACCTACGTTGACCAATTAATTACTCGGATCGGCCGGTTGCTAAAAAGGATTAATCGGGGAGTTGTACAAAACTGAGATAGAGAACTGGTCAAATAAAACAAAATTAACTAAACGAAAAGTCAAAACAACACTCGTCAAATGGTCAAAACTAGCACAAAGTTTTTAAGGGAAAAAAAAAAAACCTCCTCAAGCATATTCTAAAGCATATACTTTTTTTAATGATTCATATTCATATTCATATTCATATTCATATTCATATTCATATATAATCTAAAATCCTACCTTCTGCACTGACTATTTTTTACTACCTTAAATAGTCAACCCAACACATTTCGCCGAATACAAAAAATCACATGTTCTCACCATTACCTAACCTGTCCCACCAACCCATTTCACCACAACCAATTGAAAAAATTTAACTGGTAAAAAAAAGGTAATCAGGGTAAATTATATTTACCGATAAGGACTTAAAACAGCAGCAGGTATCTTAAGTTTTTACGAGTAAGTGGTCGCCAAGGTTTATTAAGTAACTCTAATTGTTCGGCACCCGTTACCCCGTCTCGATCCTCGCTTAATCCATCATCTTTCGGCCAAAACGCGTTACCATAACCGTAGGTCCCACTCGTTTCAAAAAACCAACGATTATGGTCAAACTCACCCGTTTGACTCCTAACTAAAGTAGTTGCAATTAGTAACAGAATACAATAAAGTAGTTGCAATTAGCCATGTAAATAACCAAGATTGGAATTTTATTGAAATTCATTCCATTCATTCATTCATTACTAGAACAAAGTATACCAACACTAGGCTGGAAATACACTACACTTGCCAATAAACCTAATCTATCTACTTTTAAAACATAAAAACATAGAAAAAAAATTCCTAGCCAAGTACAAATTTTATTAATAACTACCTTAAGACCCGCGGAATCGCGGGTTTCTGCAATTAATTTTTTAAAGAAGATCAAATTTGTATCAGTTACTATAAAAATTAACCACAAATGATGTATAAACAAACAAATGAAGACTAATAATGTAGTTAAACAAAATATTAGATGTAACATAAGTAGAATGCAAACGAAAAATGAAATCAAAACCATTAAATGTAGAATGGAAGTCGCTGCCTATTTAGCTTTCTTCCTTTCCATTCTACCTACAATGAAACCAAAACCATAAAATGTAGAATGGTATTATAAGATTAACTGAAAGTAAATCCAACGTATGTTACAATGTGACTAACCTCAACGCGCATATGGTGTGTACATAGCATTTATATGTGTATTGCGAAAGTGACTAACCTCAACGTCTTATATGTGCATTTATATGTGTATTGCTGCTCCAAGAGACCATCAGGACTTGAACCTGCAATCTCAAGATTGATGGGTTACCTCGATACCGCTAGGCCAATGACCCTTTTGTTTGTCATAGTAAACTAATCCAACAATTGCCCATCTGGAAGACTTCCTCTGTACACCTGCACCTGCAACAGAGTATTAATATTAACCGAATGTTCAACCATTGTTGGTCTTTTATGTGGAAGTTAACACAATTGCTAATTTACTTAAAACTAACCATCACATAGCCACCAGCTCCTATATTTGATGTTGCTGTATAATTATCTGTGCATGTTTTAAGCTTTTCGGATGTGAAAGATCTTGCTTCTTTCAGTTGCGGACCACCACCAATGCCTTTATCCAGGTCTCACGAAGCTGCAAGTATACTACTATTAGATAACCAGTGGACAAAAAACTGTGTTATAGTTGGTTGTAACTTCGACCCATATGAGATCAAAATTCATCGCACAAAACGGGAACACGACCCAATGCACCAACCTCTTAAACCAGAGTAAAATAGAAACATTTTTGGTGCGAATCTAACATATATGGTATTTTTAGAACACTTAATTTGTTTGGTTAGGTATAAACCATATGCAGATGTCCCCTATTTGTAATTTCATAACAGATTTTGGCATATTCCATACACCATATAAGAAATCATGTCTCCAGTGAGAATAGAAACATCATAATAAATTTTCATATGTTAATTAATACTACATGAGCTCAATGTTGTTTCACTGATCAAAAAACAAATACTTGTTTCACTGAACCTCCGCCAATTGACGTTTCCAGTCATCTACACTTCTTGTTATTTCTTGCAAAGAGATAACAAATGATCTATTGGAAAAAAGGTTTTTATCAGTCCAGCCTATCATTTAGTTAAGAACACAAGTAGTTTAAATTTTGAATGATATATAATACACATGTACCTCTTTGATGAGTGATCACATGTGATCCGATGCACTCAAAACATACATTATAATATATAGGATCAACTATAGACTCAAACATTTAGTGGTGGGGCCCTGATAAAATGTCCCGTTCATATTGATTATAAACGTTCTATATTAATTGATTTCGTCGCGAGGTTTTGACCTCTATATGAGACGTTTTTCAAAGACTGCATTCATTTTTATAACAACCATAACCTTTATTTTATCGATAAAGGTTTAAAAAGCATTACGTAGATTATCAAATAATGATAATCTAAAATATACCGTTTACACACGACCATTACATAATGGTTTAGAATAAAAATATATTACATCAAAGTAAGTTTCTTGAATGTAGTTTTTACACAATATCATACAAGCATGGACTCCAAATCTTGTCCTTATTTTAGTATGCAACAGCGGAAGCTTTTAATAATCACCTGAGAATAAACATGCTTAAAACGTCAACAAAAATGTTGGTGAGTTATAGGTTTAACCTATATATTATCAAATCATAATAATAGATCACAAGATTTCTCATTTTTCATAAATATCATTACACTCGCAAGTGCATAAAAATCATTCATATGTTAAACACCTGGTAACCGACGTTAACTTAATGCATAGAATATCCCCAAAACAGAACCTCATCTGTATAATAATCTCGAAGTACTAAACCATCCATAACCTGAATGGGGGTTGTTAAGCCCAATAGATCTATCTTTAGGATTCGCGTCAATTAGGGGACATTTCCCTAATTCTTAGGCTACCAGACTTGAAGGGCGATATTCGGTTTAATAATCCAACCATAGAATGTAGTCTCGCATACTTGTGTCTATTTTGTAAAACATTTATAAAACTGCATGTATTCTCATCCCAAAAATATTAGATTTTAAAAATGGGACTATAACTCACTTTCACAGATTTTTACTTCGTCGGGAAGTAAGACTTGGCCACTGGTCGATTCACGAACCTATAACAAATATGTACATATATATCAAAGTATGTTCAAAATATATTTACAACATTTTTAATACGTTTTACTGTTTTAAGTTTATTAAGTCTGCTGTCCTCGTTAGTAACCTATAACTAGTTGTCCACAGTTAGATGTACAGAAATAAATCGATATATATTATCTTGAATCAATCCACGACCCAGTGTATACACGTCTCAGGCTAGATCACAACTCAAAGTATATATATTTTTGGAATCAACCTCAACCTGTATAGCTAACTCCAACATTACTGCATATAGAGTGACTATGGTTGTTCCAAATAATATATATACATGGGTCAATATGATATGTCAAAACATTTGCATACGTGTCTATGGTATCCCAAGATTACATAATATATTAGAATACATGTATAATACAATATGAGTTAGCTATGATATGATTAATATAAATTTGTTACAATATTTCCCGTAGCTACAACAATAAAAAAATATCCAATCTTGTTTTACCCATAACTTCTTCGTTTTAAATCCGTTTTGAGTGAATCAAATTGCTATGGCTTCATATTGAACTCTATTTTATGAATCTAAACAGAAAAAGTATAGGTTTATAGTCAGAAATATAAGTTACAAGTCGTTTTTGTAAGAGGTAGTCATTTCAGTCGAAAGAACGACGTCTTGATGACCATTTTGAAAAACATACTTCCACTTTGAGTTTAACCTTGATTTTTGGATATAGTTTCATGTTCATAAGAAAAATCATTTTCCCAGAAGAACAACTTTTAAATCAAAGTTTATCATAGTTTTTAATTATCAAACCCAAAACAGCCCGCGGTGTTACTACGACGGCGTATGTCCGGTTTTAAGGTGTTTTTCCGTGTTTCCAGGTTTTAAATCATTAAGTTAGCATATCATATAGATATATAACATGTGTTTAGTTGATTTTAAAAGTCAAGTTAGAAGGATTAACTTCTATTTGCGAACAAGTTTAGAATTAACTAAACTATGTTCTAGTGATTACAAGTTTAAACCTTCGAATAAGATAGCTTTATATGTATGAATCGAATGATGTTATGAACATTATTACTACCTCAAGTTTTGTGGATAAACCTACTGAAAAAGAGAAAAATGGATCTAGCTTCAAAGGATCCTTGGATGGCTTGAAAGTTCTTGAAGCAGAATCATGACACGAAAACAAGTTCAAGTAAGGTTTTCACTCGAAATAAGATTGTTATAGTTATAGAAATTGAATCAAAGTTTGAATAAGAGTATTACCTTGAATTAGAAAGATATTTTACTGTAAATAAGAAAGATTTCTTGATATTGGATGATCACTTGAAATGGATTTGCAAGATTGAAAGTAAGCTAGCAAGATTTCTTGAAGTGTTCTTGAATGGTTGTTTTTATGATGATTAAAGCTTGTAATTGAAGCTAAAAGATGGTAAAAATGCTTGGAGATGATCAAGTATGATGTTAGGAGTATGTTGAGAGAGAATTTGGAGTGTAAGTATGAGAAAATAGAATGAAAAAATGGGGTGAAATCATAAAAACGAAATTACTTGTTATAAAGAAAAAAAAATCCTTAAGTTTGTTTTTATCTCATCAGTCATACAAGTTGTTAAATAATGGTTCCACATGTTTTTGACTCTAAGATGGCTGCTAAGAATGAATGATTAAAGGTGTATATACCAATAGTAAATACATCTAGAAGTTGTGTATTGTACGAGTACAAATACGGGTGTACACGAGTAGAATTGTTGATGGAAACGAATGAGAATGTAATTTTGAGCATTTTTATTAAGTAGAAATACTTTGATATATGTCTTGAAGTCTTTCAAAAGTGTATTAATACATCTTAATACACTACATATATATACATTTTAACTGAGTCATTAAGTCACCGTTAGTCATTACATGTAAGTGTTGTTTTAAGACCTTTAAGTTAACGATCTTGTTAAATGTAATTAATTCATTGTTATTATACTTAAATGAGATGTTAAATTATTACATTATCATGATATTATAATGTATGAATATATCTTAGTATGATATATATACATTAAAATGTCGTTACAATGATAATCGTTACATATATGTCTCGTTTTAAAATTCTTAAGTTAATAGTCTTGTTTTACATATGTAGTTCATTGTTAACACACTTAATGATATACTTAATTATCATTTTATCATGTTAAACATAGTGTATCAATATCTTAATATGATTCATATGTATTTAGCAAGACGTTGTTATAACGATAATCGTTATATATATCGTTTCGAGTTTCTTAATTCAATAAACTCATTTTTATGTATATCACTCATTGTTAATATATTTAGTGAGATACTTACTTATCATAGTCTCATGTTAACCATATATATATATATATATATATATATATATATATATATATATATATATATATATATATATATATATATATATATATATATATATATATATATATATATATATATATATATATATATATATCCAGATATATATCATCATGTAGTTTTTTACAAATTTTTAACGTTCGTGAATCGCCGGTCAACTTGGGTGGTCAATTGTCTATATGAAGCACATTTCAAATAATCAGGTCTTAACAAGTTTGATTGCTTAATATGTTGGAAACATTTAATCATACAAATATAGTTTTCATTTAATATATAACATGGAAAAGTTCGGGTCACTACAGTACCTACCCGTTAATTAAATTTTGTCCCGAAATTTTAAGCAGTTGTAGGTGTTGACGCATCTTCTGAAAATAGGTGCGGGTATTTCTTCTTCATCTGATCTTCACGCTCCCAGGTAAACTCGGGTCCTCTACGGGCATTCCATCGAACCTTAACAATTGGTATCTTGTTTTGCTTAAGTCTTTTAACCTCACGATCCATTATTTCGACGGGTTCTTCAATAAATTGAAGATTTTCGTTGATTTGGATTTCGTCTAACGGAATAGTGAGATCTTCTTTAGCAAAACACTTCTTCAGATTCGAGACATGAAAAGTGTTATGTACAGCCGCAAGTTGTTGAGGTAACTCCAGTTGGTAAGCTACTGGTCCGACACGATCTATAATCTTGAATGGTCCAATGTACCTTGGATTTAGTTTCCCCCGTTTACCAAATTGAACAACGCCTTTCCAAGGTGAAACCTTAAGCATGACCATCTCTCCAATCTCAAATTCTATATCTTTTCTTTTACTGTCCGCATAGCTCTTTTGTCGACTCTGGGCAGTTTTCAATCGTTGTTGAATTTGGATGATTTTCTCTGTAGTTTCTTGGATTATCTCCGGACCCGTAATCTGTCTATCCCCCAATTCATTCCAACAAATTGGAGATCTGCACTTTCTACCATAAAGTGCTTCGAACGGTGCCATTTCGATACTCGAGTGGTAACTGTTGTTGTAGGAAAATTCTGCTAATGGTAATGTCGATCCCAACCGTTTCCAAAATCAATAACACATGCTCGTAGCATGTCTTCAAGAGTTTGTATCGTCCTTTCGCTCTGCCCATCGGTTTGTGGATGATAGGCAGTACTCATATCTAGACGAGTTCCCAATGCTTGCTGTAATGTGTGTCAAAACCTTGAAACAAATCTGCCATCCCTATCAGAGGTTATAGAGACTGGTATTCCATGTCTGGAGACAACTTCCTTCAAGTATAATCTCGCCAACTTCTCCATTTTATCATCTTCTCTCATTGGCAGAAAGTGTGCTGACTTGGTGAGACGATCGACTGTTACCCAAATAGTATCATAACCACTTGTAGTCCTTGGCAATTTAGTAATGAAATCCATGGTAATGTTTTCCCATTTCCATTCTGGGATTTCAGGTTGTTGGAGTAGACCTGATGGTTTCTGATGTTCAGCTTTGACCTTTGAACACGTCAAACATTCTCCTACATATTTAGCAATATCGGATTTCATACCCGGCCACCAAAAGTGCTTTTTGAGATCTTTGTACATTTTTCCTGCTCCGGGATGTATTGGGTATCTGGTTTTATGTGCTTCCTTAAGTACCATTTCTCTCACATCTCCAAACTTTGGTACCCAAATTCTTTCAGCCCTATACCGGGTTCCGTCTTCCCGAATATTAAGATGTTTCTCCGATCCTTTGGGTATTTCATTCTTCAACTTTCCTTCTTTTACAACTCCCTGCTGTGCCTCCTTTATTTGAGTAGTAAGGTTAGTACGAATAATTATATTCATAGCTTTTACCCGCATAGGTTCTCTGTCCTTTCTACTCAAAGCGTCGGCTACCACATTTGCCTTCCCCTGGTGGTAACGAATCTCGAAATCGTAATCATTCAATAACTCAATCCACCTACGCTGCCTCATGTTCAGTTGTTTCTGATTAAATATATGTTGGAGACTTTTGTGGTCGGTATATATGATACTTTTGACCCCATATAAGTAGTGCCTCCAAGTCTTTAATGCAAAAATAACAGCGCCCAATTCCAAATCGTGAGTTGTATAATTTTGCTCGTGAATCTTCAATTGTCTGGACGCATAAGCAATTACCTTCGTTCGTTGCATTAATACACAATCGAGGCCTTGCTTTGAGGCATCACAATATATCACAAAATCATCATTCCCTTAAGGCAATGACAATATAGGTGCCGTAGTTAACTTTTTCTTCAACAATTGGAACGCTTCCTCCTGTTCATCCTTCCATTCAAATTTCTTTCCTTTATGCGTTAATGCAGTCAATGGTTTTGCTATTTTGGAAAAATCTTGGATGAATCTTCTGTAGCGACCCAACAAAATCGTCATTGATGGCGCCGTCTACTTAGGTCCCGTCACGTGGTCATAAGTCTTTAAAACAACATTTGACCAAAAGATATGTCGCATTCATTTCAAATGTAAAGATTGTTCAAAGTTTACAAGAATAGTTCCACCACAAGTTACGTTACAAAGTTATAAGTACAAATGAAACTTATGCGACACAATTTAAAAGTAGCCAAAAGACGCTCCATGTATGCATAAATACTCAACATCCAATGCAGGTATCAAAATAATGAGCGGAAGCATGTATCATGTATCGTTCAAGGACCTGAGAAAAATATAGAAATCTGTCAACGAAAACGTTGGTGAAATCATAGGTTTGAGTAAGTAAGTACAAGTGAACCATAAGATTTGCAACAACGAGATAATAGTAATACATTCCAAAAGTTTGTTTCACGAGCACCCAATTATCAATGCTTAACATTCCTTCCATTGAACCCCATCACTTAGTGCTAGAACATACACTGTTTCTCGAAAATATATTTCATTCGTAAACCGTAGCGAACCGTTTGAATGAAGGTTTATCAAACCCATATGGATCCATACAACATAAGTTCTCGCTTACACCTGGCAAGTGTAACTAATGATAATCGAATTGAGGATTTTGTTCTAAACTCGTATGTAGAATGTTTGTTTTCCTGTACTTGTGTTCACTTAGTAAAAGAAATGTTTATGTTTTCTCATCCCAAATGTAAGTTCAAAAAGAGTAAAAGTGGGACTATGATCTCACCTTGAGTGCACGAGTAGTAAAGTACTTCAACAAGTAAACGTGTGCAAAGAACAATGCTAGTCTTGACCTAAACAAATAGGTCGTATCAACAACGGTAAACACAAAAGGTCAAAGATGTTCAATTAGTCCTATGGCTCGTTACGACTCGATTACGTAGCATGTGAATCAATTTGTCAAGTTTCATGCAAGATACAAGTATAGAAACAAGTTAGGAATGTTGCATAATCATTTGGTTAAGTTTGACAAAAAGTCAAACTTTGGTCGGTCAAAGTCAACGAAAAAGTCAACACGTTCTGGTCGGGTCCTGAACTATTTTTCTGAGGTTTTTAATCATATATAAGCGTGTTAGAACAAGTTACATGTGAATCGGAGGTCCATAGCATAGCAAACATTTTCCGTAAAATGACCAACGAGGACAGTAGCCTGCCAGTGCATCTGGACGGCGTCCAGACTTTCTGGACAGCGTCCAGCTTTGAATACTGGGACGGCGTCCAAGTATCTGGACGGCGTCCAGGTTGGATTTCAAGTCTGATGCAGAACTCCTAAGTGCACGAACCAAAGACCAAATAAACACAATTTATGATCCGCAAACAATCAAGTCAAGTATTTTTTACCGTTGGGAAGGTAATTTGACGAAGAAAACGACTAGACACATTTCAACAAGTAATTTAACACCTACAACAACCCAAAACCGCATTAAACGTTCATAATCAAAGGTTCAAGTTCTAAAACGCATTTCATGATTCGGGTAACCAATTTACATGTATGATATGCCGTTTCGAAGGTAATCAAACACACGTTGCAACAAAACACTTATCAACAATATTTCATAGCATTTGATACATCAAAAGTTCATATAAAGCTTATCAAACCCTAACCAACATCTCAAAACCAATAATCATGTTAATGTAAGGTTTTCATGTCAATCAACACACCAAAACGAAGTTAATGAAGTAACTAACACTTTGAACACACAACCATTAAAATCTAAACACATTTTATCATTCAAAATCAAAGGTTAAACTAACCCATTTCAAGTGTTCATGCTAGTTACACCAAATAACAAGATCGAGCCTACAAATTACATACACGACATCACAATGAGCCATAGACACTAACTAACACCATTTCAAGTCAAAAACACGAATTTAGAGAAATCTAGAGTTTTAGAAATGTTACCCAAACGAGATGAAGTTGGTACCAAAATGAAGAGGATGAAGAGAGGATCACGAATATGTAATTTATTTTGTTGTAAGCCTCCTAGATCGAATTTAGATGATGATTGAATGAATTTGGTAATTGTGTGTGTGTTCTTGCTAGAGAGAAAGAGAGAGAGATTGAGATGGTTGAATGGTGGTGATTGGGGTGGTGATAAGGCTAAAAAGGAACATATATTTCATAGCATTATCCCCCAAGAAAGACAAGATTTTAGTTGCAATTGTTCCATTTTCAAGTGATATTCGTTTATATTAAATAAGTGCGAAGACAAAAGGCAGATTCGACAAATTGAAGACAAAAAGGTCCAAAAAGCTCAAAAGTACAAGATACAATTAAAAAGGTTCAAATTATTGATGAAGAACGTCTAAAAATGACAAGAGTACAAGTTACAAAACGCAAAGTACACGATATAAAATAGTACGCAAGGACGTTCGAAAATCCGGAACCGGGACATGAGTCAACTCTCAACGCTCGACGCAACGGTGTAAAAATTACGAGTCAACTATGCACAAGAATAAAATATAATATTTAAATAATTCATAATAAGAATAATATTAAATAATAAAAAGTTGTTAATTTAGCATAGTTCAGGGGTCGTAAATGAAAATTCAATTTCATATTTTGCCTATAAAAGGCGATGATTATCGATCAATTTAAAAGCATCCCTTTTTCTATCCAAAAAATCTATTATCAATATCAATATCTAAAAATCTCTATCATAATGTTAATGTAATAAGATATAACAATAATCTTAATTTTAATTTTAAATTATGATAATAATAAGATTTATGATAGAGATCGTTTGAGTGTGTAAGTCGAAATTCTGTCCGTGTAACGCTACGCTATTTTTAATCATTGTAAGTTATGTTCAACCTTTTTATATTAATGTCTCGTAGCTAAGTTATTATTATGCTTATTTAAAACGAAGTAATCATGATGTTGGGCTAATTACTAAAATTGGGTAATTGGGCTTTGTACCATAATTAAGGTTTGGGCAAAAGACCGACACTTGTGGAAATTGGACTATTGACTATTAATAGATGGGGGTATTGTCTAATTGAGTGACAACTCATTGGAGTCTGTCGAACCTATCTTCAAATTAATTATCCTAATAATTAATAATGATTATGGTTGTCCTATTTAGTGACGTTCATATGGAATCTATTATAATCATTTAATTAATTATTCGGGTTGGGTAATTGATTATTCAAACTGATCAAGTGGGTAAATTAATATTCATATCTAATCAAAACAGGGGTAGATTACATACAGTGATAACTGGTGTAATTGTTGACAGAAGTGATAACTGCGTCACAGTTTAAATCCGTAATTAGTTGGAATATTTGACTTCGGGTATAAGGGTAATTTGACGAGGACACTCGCACTTTATATTTATGACCGATGAACTATTATGGATAAAAACCAGATAGGTATCAAATAAACCATGACAAAGGACAATTAACCCGAGTAACAATTAATTAAAATCAAAACGTCAAACATCATGATTACGAAAGTTTAAATAAGCATAATCCTTTTATTTCATATTCTATCGCAATTTTATTTATTGTTATTTTATTTATCGTCATTTATTTATTTTACGCACTTTAATTATTGTCATTTATCTTTACGCTTAAAAATATAAAATCGACAAACCGGTCATTAAACGGTAAAAACTCCCTTTTATAATAATATTACTACTTATATATATATATATTTATATAAATATAGTTTTATAAAAATATAGTACGTAATCACTAGCTCCCTGTGGAACGAACCGGACTTACTAAAAACTACACTACTCTACGATTAGGTACACTGCCTATAATGTTGTAGCAAGGTTTAGGTATATCCCATCCGTAAATTAATAAAACTTGTGTCATATTTTGTAGTATTTTGTATTAAAAATAATACTATTTCGTACCCTCACGCTACATCATCCGTAAATAGAATATAATAATATAATAATATTGAAATAGAATATAATAATATAATAATATTTTAGAATCAAAATTTGATACGTAAATTTTAAAAAAGTCGTATTTATTAAATACTTCAGGGGTATATTATGTAACTTATAATTAATAATTTTTATAATGTCGCCTTCATGTGAATAGTAAATTAATTAATTTCTTTTCATTTACTATTCATAAATAGTAAATGAGTTAAAAAAAAAATTTGTGTAAAAAAAAAAACGTTTTTTTTTAGGAAAAAAAAATTCGTTTTTTATAAAAAAAAAAAAAAATTGTAAAAAAAAAACGTTTTTTTTAAAAAAAAAAATTCGTTTTTAAAAAAAAAAAAAAATTGTAAAAAAAAAAAATAGTTTTTTAAAAAAAAAAAAAATATATTTTAAAAAAAATAATAAATAATAATATTTTTTTTTTTTAAGTTTTATTACCTTTAGATTTTTAGATTATAGTCGCAACTTTTAGTATTAAGTTTAGTTTTGCCATAGTTATTTTCATTTTTAGATTTTTAGGCTTTGCCGTAAAATCCCTTAAGTGCTTATTCCTTAGACTAAGTTTTAGGTGCTTTAAAATTTTGCGACGCCATTTTTCGCGCTATTTTCTTATTTTTATTTTTCGACGCGTTTACCTATGTATCAATTACAATTCCAATTAGTGATCTCCATTTGTAGCTTTAATTTTAAGATAGTGATCGTTATAAGATTGGATTAACCGCGTGTTTACAAACCACTCTTCGTCTTTTTCATTTTTCGACACTTTTCGACGCGCACTCTTTTTCTCTCTTATTTCTCGTCATTCTAGTTTTTAGGACTTAGATTTTTTTCTACTTCTTCTCTAAATTTCTTAAAATTACGAAAATTTATTTTAAGTGGTTAAATTGATAGACATCAAAATTTTCTGGTTCGTAGTAATAGTTGGATTTGTACGTGGACCGGGTTATTGGAGCCAAACAGTACTCAATTATATTGAGACCAAACGAATCCTGCCCCTCTGCTGCATCTTTTGGCTATTCGAAACGTGGGCAAAATCAGAAAAGTCTATTGATTGGATAAATTATATAATTTTTCTTTCCTTTTTAAAAACTAATAGGATATTCAGTGAATGCACCGAGCAAGACGTTCACCGCCGGTCATACGTTCACCACCTGTAACTCGATCAAGACATCGTTTAACAAATATCGCCGCCGTTGATTTTTCTTTAGAATCGTCATCTAGTCGACCAAGTACTCCAATTCAAATTTTCGATAATCCATCTTTTGAACCCGATTTCACAACTAAGAACCCGGAAGATATTCAAGGACAATTCCAAGATCCTGAACCCCAAACCGTTAAATCAGAATCCTCTAGTGATTCGGATACAACAAATCCAATCATGGAAAATCTAGAACCTCTAAGTATGGAAGATCGAATGAGGGCTAAACGCACGGGCCAAGGTCACGCCATTATTAAGCCAGAAGTTAATGCGCCAGATTATGAAATCAAAGGACAAATTCTACACATGGTAACTAACCAATGCCAATTCAGTGGTGCACCGAATGAAGATCCTAACGAACACCTTCGTACGTTTAAAAGAATTTGTACACTATTCAAAATCCGAGAAGTGGAAGATGAGCAGATCTATCTCATGTTGTTTCCCTGGACTTTAAAGGGAGAAGCCAAAGATTGGTTAGAATCGTTACCTGAAGGGGCGATTGACACATGGGATGTTTTAGTTGAAAAATTTCTTAAACGATTCTTTCCGGCATCCAAAGCCGTGAGACTTCAAGGAGAAATTGTTACGTTCACGCAAAAGCCAAATGAAACATTATATGAGGCGTGGACAAGATTCGGAAGGATGTTGAGAGGATGTCCTCAACACGGTTTAGACACTTACCAAATAGTACAAATATTCTACCAAGGTGTCAACGTTGCTACACGAAAAGACATCGACATAACAGCCGGTGGATCCATTATGAAGAAAACCGCAACTGAAGCTTACAAAATTATTGATAACACAGCCTCCCACTCGCATGAGTGGCACCAAGAAAAAGATATCTTTCGATCATCTAAAGCGGCTAGAGCCGATTCTAGCCATGACTTTGATTCCGTTTCCGCAAAAATAGATGCTTTCGAAAGACAAATGGAAAAGATGAATAAAGATATTCACGCAATACGAATCAGTTGTGAGTAATGCGGTGGACCACACTTATTGAAAGATTGTCACATTGAACCAACGATGGAACAACGAGAGAATGTTTCCTATATGAACCAAAGGCCGGGAAATAATTATCAAAATAATTATCAACCGCCAAGGCTAAACTTAAATCGAAATCAAAACATTCTTTACAATCCAAAAGGACCCGAAAATAACTGGTATAACCAACAAGGTCCGAATAACCAACCGACTCAAAACAACACTTTCAATCAACAAAGACCTAGCTTGTATAAACCACCACAATAACCCGAAGAGAAAAAGCCAAATCTAGAAGAAATGATGGCAAAGCTGATTGAATCTCAAACACAATTCATTACATCTCAAACCCAAACGAACGAGAGGTTTGATCAGTCATTAAGAACTCAACAAGCTTCCATTTTGAATCTAGAAAAACACGTAGGTACTCTTGCTAGCATGATGAGTGAGAGGGAACAAGGAAAGCTACCGAGTAATACTGAAGTAAATCCTCGGAATGAGAATGTTAATATGGTTTCAACGAATTCTGAAAAACCAGCACCAGAAGATGGGAAGGTTTTAGATGAGAGTAACAATGAAGAAGTTACACCACCACCACCCGAGTATGTAAAGCCAATGGTGGCACCATACAAACCACCCATCCCGTTTCCAAGAAAAGGAGTTGAGTATGAGCAAGTGATAGGTAATAAAGTTTGTGATACCTCTGGAAAGAAGAAGAAGAAGAATAAAAAAGTGCAAGAAACAAAAACAGTAGAAGTAAACCCGGTGAAGACAGTTCCACCAAATCCTCCACCTAGGGTAGGTGATCCGGGTGAATTTATTGTTCCTTGTCTACTTAGTGACTGTGTCATGTATGATGCACTAGCAGATTTAGGTTCAAGTGTGAGTGTTATGCCTCTTTCATTATATAAGAGATTATGTGTAGGTGAGTTAACTCCAATGGATATGAGTGTTCGACTCCTTAATCAAACCATTAAGCACCCAGTTGGAATTGCTGACAACCTACCCGTTCAAGTAGGTAATTTAACCTTTCTAGTCGAATTCATTGTCATTGACATAGAAGAGGACTCAAACGTTCCTCTAATTTTAGGTCGACCATTCTTAGCGTCTACCGGGGCGTTATTTGATGTAAGAAAGGGTAGAATGACACTTAGTAATAATGAGAAATCGATCACCTTTATGATTCGAAAGTCTAAATATCCACAAACCAAAACCGTTGAACCGACAAAAACGATTGGTAAGAACCATGTTGTTTTACCAAATCCAACGGTAATGCTTAACAATAATAGAACACCTAAGTGTGGGGAAAATGAAGTAACACCTAATGATGACTTGATAATAAAGAACCCCATAGTTGATATGAAATTAAATGACCCCGTTATTAACAGTTCAATGAAGAAACTTTTTAAACGGGTTACTGATGCTAAAAGTAAGGGGAACTTTAAGTTATATAACCGGTTAGTATCCAATCTGTCGCCTAAAGAAAAGGCGAAGCTAGTTGAATTTGTGGATATTACGAAAAAAGCTGGTCACTGGCTTAAAGCAAAAGTCACAGATATGCAAGTTGATTATGGTCCAAGAGAAATTGACGATGAAGTTAATCACAATTTCGACACCACATCTACCTAAGTGTGAGGAGATTCAAATATTCTAAAAAGAAAATGTTGTTTGGAGTTAGTTGTTATGTTCTCGTGTAGTTCCGAGAATGGAATTCGATTGGTCTTTTCCACTAGCAGACACTAAAGAACTAGTTTTCTCCCCCCATTCTGAATTTTTTTTATTTTGTAGGTTTTATATGAAATTAATATGCTTTTTAAATTTAAGTTTTGTGTAAATTTAAAAACAAAATTTACTTTATTTCATTAAGTAAAAAAATGATTTCTAAAATTCGTCGTGAGTTGAAGATTAGGTAGTTGAACCGAAATTACTTTAACTGAGGGCGGGACGAGAAATTTTGTTATCATTATTTTTAATTTAATTGATTTAAAGTATGCCAAAAAAAATATTAGATTTTATAAATTTTTGAACGTGGGGTAATATACCCAACTTCAAAATTATGTATGTTTGTATTTTATGTTATATACAAAACAGGGTAAAACAACGCACTTTCAAAGACTGTCATTAAGTTCAGAAAAAGCTACTAATTTTGATGACAAGGCGCAAAATATCAAATGTGATGTAAAATAATATGCTTACAAACTGGGTATTTTTAATCACTTTTCTACACTAATCACCCTCATGAATTTATAATTATAGTCTGATTTCATGCAAATGAGGGCATTGCATGATCTCAAGTGTGGGGAAGGATTATAAATTCTCTCGGGTTTACACTTAGTTAATTTGCCAAATTTTGTGAAAATTTGAAAAATTTTCAACTAAATGAACTCAAAATCATGTTTATACATATTTATGAACGATGAAAACTAGGTGATAATACCGAAATTATCGTTACCTCGAAAAGGACATAAATTGAGAAACACCCTAAAACGCTTGAATTCATTTAAAATGAAATAGAAGAAAATAAAAAGGCAAAGAAAGAAACTAAGTGTGGGAAGAATGTACCAAGTTATTCAATTTAAAACATATATCACATATTTTTGTACAAGATTATTGCAGGTACTTTTGCTTTGGACGATACTAATCAGTTTTACCCGGTTTACTGTAATACATTTGAAAGAAAGATGGATCTACACGATGAATCAATTCCATCATTAAAAGGAAGTAAAGTCTTCCGAAAAAGACACGCGCTTCTTGATTTAGGTCATGAAGTTGTCGTCCAGACCAGCTGTAGGTTGACGAAAAATCTAGAAAAGTCATCACTAAAATCAGCAGGAAATCCACGGACCTCAGCATCAAACAGGGTCGCCAAGTGGTCAGATTTATCCTAACCATGAGAAGGATTTATCTCGTACAATGGGGAGGCACCGTGCAAATTAGCTTGATAAGACTAATGAATCAGATCCCCAGAAAAGGATAATCTCCTTAAAGATTAAAAATCAGCTTTTAAGACTGATAATACTCAATCCTAGAGATTGACCTTAAAGATTGAGAATTCAAACTCATGGAATTCGATGATATCTAAACTCGAGCATGAACGAGAAAATATTTTGATCAAAAATACAAACCGATTTGTTTTCTGAAAAACCATTTTCAATGCGTTCATTACCATTGAACGTAAAATCCTAAGAAATTCACCTGGAATTCATTAGGTCACCTGAACCAAATCGGGTGTCAACCGTAAGAACGGTGGTTGCATAGCATGGTCGGAGACAGGACCTTGTGCCAGACCGAAAAATTATAGGATGATCTTTACTATCGCTCCTACCAAGGATAGTTCTAGCATCCGACATGTTAATAAGACCATAATCATCTGCATGTCACGGGACATTGCCTTAACAGTTTCTTGTTCATCGCTTTCCTTTACAACCGGACGGTAGTTTACCGAAAGGTAATATACGGAACAAGTAAACTGGATGTGTGCTTTCCGATACCGGGATAGCAGTGGATTACACGAACCTAAAAGTTTTAGCCAAAATATTGATCCACAAATATATTTTGCAACACCGATGATGAATCAAATCAGAAAACTTATCTAGGGTAAAAGCTAGAATGAATTTTCAAAAGATCAAATGTTTTCATAAAGATCCAATTTCCTTAATGGATCTAAATTTTTATAGTCATGTGGGACTGTAAACTATATCGTTACTACCATTGTTTATACCGCCATATCAAAATCACTGATGTACAAAGTGTGAAGAATAAAGAAGTGATTCTAGTATTTCAAGACTATATTGCTTGAGGACAAGCAACGCTCAAGTGTGGGGATATTGATAAGGCTAAAAAGGAACATATATTTCATAGCATTATCCCCCAAGAAAGATAAGATTTTAGTTGTAATTGTTCCATTTTCAAGTGATATTCGTTTATATTAAATAAGTGCGAAGACAAAAGGCAGATTCGACAAATTGAAGACAAAAAGGTCCAAAAAGCTCAAAAGTACAAGATACAATTAAAAAGGTTCAAATTATTGATGAAGAACGTCTAAAAATGACAAGAGTACAAGTTACAAAACGCAAAGTACACGATATAAAATAGTACGCAAGGACGTTCGAAAATCCGGAACCGGGACATGAGTCAACTCTCAACGCTCGACGCAACGGTGTAAAAATTACGAGTCAACTATGCACAAGAATAAAATATAATATTTAAATAATTCATAATAAGAATAATATTAAATAATAAAAAGTTGTTAATTTAGCATAGTTCAGGGGTCGTAAATGAAAATTCAATTTCATATTTTGCCTATAAAAGGCGATGATTATCGATCAATTAAAAAGCATCCCTTTTTCTATCCTAAAAATCTATTATCAATATCAATACCTAAAAATCTCTATCATAATGTTAATGTAATAAGATATAACAATAATCTTAATTTTAATTTTAAATTATGATAATAATAAGATTTATGATAGAGATCGTTTGAGTGTGTAAGTCGAAATTCTGTCCGTGTAACGCTACGCTATTTTTAATCATTGTAAGTTATGTTCAACCTTTTTATATTAATGTCTCGTAGCTAAGTTATTATTATGCTTATTTAAAACGAAGTAATCATGATGTTGGGCTAATTACTAAAATTGGGTAATTGGGCTTTGTACCATAATTAAGGTTTGGGCAAAAGACCGACACTTGTGGAAATTGGACTATTGACTATTAATAGATGGGGGGTATTGTCTAATTGAGTGACAACTCATTGGAGTCTGTCGAACCTATCTTTAAATTAATTATCCTAATAATTAATAATGATTATGGTTGTCCTATTTAGTGACGTTCATATGGAATCTATTATAATCATTTAATTAATTATTCGGGTTGGGTAATTGATTATTCAAACTGATCAAGTGGGTAAATTAATATTCATATCTAATCAAAACAGGGGTAGATTACATACAGTGATAACTGGTGTAATTGTTGACAGAAGTGATAACTGCGTCACAGTTTAAATCCTTAATTAGTTGGAATATTTGACTTCGGGTATAAGGGTAATTTGACGAGGACACTCGCACTTTATATTTATGACCGATGAACTATTATGGATAAAAACCAGATAGGTATCAAATAAACCATGACAAAGGACAATTAACCCGAGTAACAATTAATTAAAATCAAAACGTCAAACATCATGATTACGAAAGTTTAAATAAGCATAATCCTTTTATTTCATATTCTATCGCAATTTTATTTATTGTTATTTTATTTGTCGTCATTTATTTATTTTACGCACTTTAATTATTGTCATTTATCTTTACGCTTAAAAATATAAAATCGACAAACCGGTCATTAAACGGTAAAAACTCCCTTTTATAATAATATTACTACTTATATATATATATTTATATAAATATAGTTTTATAAAAATATAGTACGTAATCACTAGCTCCCCGTGGAACGAACCGGACTTACTAAAAACTACACTACTCTACGATTAGGTACACTGCCTATAATGTTGTAGCAAGGTTTAGGTATATCCCATCCGTAAATTAATAAAACTTGTGTCATATTTTGTAGTATTTTGTATTAAAAATAATACTATTTCGTACCCTCACGCTACATCATCAGGTGGACTAGTTGACCTAGTCAACTAGTTTGCCCCGTGTCAATTTTAGTCCCTCAAGTTTGAATCGGGTGCGTGAATTACCTAATCGAGATAATTTAAAACGCGTATTAACGAAAGATGTTATAAATATATAACGGACTTTAAAATAGTTAAACGGAAAGTAACCAGAAAAAGGCGGGATGTTACATTGCCTACTCCTTAAAAGAAATTTCGTCCCGAAATTTAAGTAGGCATAGTAGTCGTTGTTTCTTCCTCGAGATCTTGCGTTTCCGAATTCACGAATAGATGAGGATACTTTCTTTGCATTTGATCTTGTCTTTCCCAAGTAAACTCGGGTCCCCTTTTGGCGTTCCAACGGACTTTAACAATCGGGATTCGGCTTTGTTTCAATGTCTTGACGGAGGTGACCACAATTTCAACCGGTTCCTCCACAAAATGAAGTTTGTCATCAATAGTAAGTTCCTCGAGAGGGATGACGATATCGGGTTCGGCAAGACACTTTTTCAAGTTAGATACATGGAAGGTAGGATGAACGGAGCTCAATTGAGGTGGAAGATCTAAACGATAAGCAACGGTTCCAATACGCTCCAAGATTTCGAAAGGACCAATATACCGCGGATTTAGCTTCCCGCGTTTCCCAAAGCGGATTACACCCTTCCAAGGTGCGACTTTTAACATGACGCGGTCACCGACTTGAAATTCAAGGTCGTTGCGTCTTTTGTCGGTATAGCACTTTTGACGACTTCGGGCCGTCCTAAGCCTATCTCAGATTTGAACGATTTTCTCGGTGGTTTCGTGAATGAGTTCGGGTCCGGTAATTTGCACGTCGCCTACCTCGGCCCAACAAAGAGGTGAACGACATTTTCGGCCATATAGCGCTTCAAAAGGTGCAGCCTTTATACTCGCGTGATAACTATTGTTGTAAGAGAACTCGACGAGGGGTAAGTGCTTGTCTCAAGCTTTTCCGAAATCAACCACGCAAGCTCGTAACATGTCCTCTAAGGTTTGAATTGTACGTTCGCTTTGTCCATCGGTTTGAGGATGATATGCGGTGCTCATGTCTAAACGCGTTCCCAACGCTTCTTGTAAAGTACGCCAAAATCTAGAAACGAAACGGCCATCTCGATCGGAGATAATCGATAAAGGTACACCGTGTCGGGCTATGATCTCCTTAATGTAAAGTTGTGCAAGTTTCTCCATTTTGTCCGTTTCTTTCATGGCAAGGAAGTGTGCGGATTTGGTGAGACGGTCAACAATAACCCAAATGGTATCATAACCGCCCGTCGTTTTTGGTAGCTTGGTGATAAAATCCATCGTTATCCTTTCCCACTTCCATTGCGGGATCTCGGGTTATTGAAGTAGTCCGGACGGTCTTTGGTGTTCGGCTTTGACTTTGGAACATGTCAAACACTTGAAAACATAAGTAGCTACGTCCCTTTTGATGTTCGGCCACCAATATAGTTGTTTAAGGTTGTGGTACATCTTATTGGCACCGGGGTGAATCGAGTATCGTGACTTATGGGCTTCGTCTAAAATAAGGCTTCGTAGGTCCCCATAACTAGGCACCCAAATCCTTCCGGCGTAATATCGGAGTCCGGTCTCCCAAATTTCGAATCGAGAGACGAGAATGTTCAAGAGGTCGTGTGAAAGGTTTTCATCCTTGAGAGCCTCATCTTGGGCTACCCGAATTTGACTATTGAGGTTGGTGTGAATGGTGATGTTTAAAGCTCGAACACGAAGAGGCACCGCTCTTTCTTTTCGACTTAAGGCATCGGCTACTACGTTTGCCTTCCCGGGATGGTAACGAAGCTCGCAATCGTAATCGTTTAAGGTTTCAATCCACCTTCATTGTCTCATGTTTAGTTGCTTTTGATCGAAAATGTGTTGAAGGCTTTTGTGATCGGTGAAGATAGTACTCTTGGTTCCATAAAGATAGTGTCTCCACATTTTAAGTGCAAAGACAACGGCTCCGAGTTCGAGATCATGCGTCGTGTAGTTTCGTTCATGAATTTTGAGTTGTCGAGAAGCATAAGCAATGACTTTCGTTCGTTGCATCAATACACACCCAAAACCATGTTTCGAGGCATCGCAATATACAACAAGGTCATCATTGCCTTCGGGAAGTGACAAGATAGGAGCGGTGGTTAGCTTCGTTTTTAAGATTTGGAATGCGGATTCATGTTCGGTCGCCCAAATGAATTTCTTTCCCTTGTGAGTTAATGCGGTTAGAGGACGTGCAACCAAAGAGAAGTTTTCGATGAATCTACGATAGTACCCGACGAGACCCAAGAATTGACGAATGTGAGTAGGAGTAGTAGGAGTCTCCCATTTACTAATGGCTTCGATTTTCGTGGGATCGACTTTAATACCTTGATCACTTACAACATGACCAAGAAATTGAATTTCATTCAACCAAAATTCACACTTGGAGAATTTGGCATAAAGTCGTTCTTGTCTCAAGAGTTCAAGCACAAGTCGGAGATGTTGTTCGTGCTCTTCTTCATTTTTAGAATAGATCAATATGTCATCGATGAACACAATAACGAATTTATTGAGATACGGTTTGCACACGCGGTTCATAAGATCCATGAACACCGCCGGTGCATTAGTGAGACCAAATGGCATGACAAGGAATTCATAACTACCATAACGAGTCCGAAAAGCGGTTTTGGAGACATCTTCCCCCTTAACCCTTAATTGATGATAACTCGAGCGGAGATCGATTTTCGAATATACACAAGACCCTTGTAGTTGATCAAAGAGGTCATCGATGCGAGGAAGAGGATATCAGTTCTTAACCGTCAATTTATTTAGTTCACGATAATCAATGCACATTCGTAGGGATCCGTCTTTCTTTTTAACAAACAAAATCGGAGCGCCCCATGGTGAATGGCTAGGTTGGATAAAACCACGGTCAAGTAGTTCTTGGATTTGACTTTGCAATTCTTGCATTTCGGATGGAGCAAGTCTATACGGTGCACGTGCTACGGGTGGCTCCCGGAATAAGATCGATTTGGAATTCTACCGGTCGATGAGGTGGAAGACCCGACAATTCGTCGGGAAATACATCGGAAAAGTCACTAACAATTGGCACATCATCGATATGCTTCTCATCGGACTCGACTTTCTTAACGTGGGCAAGGATCGCAAAACAACCCTTACGGAGTAGTTTTCTAACTTTAAGGCACGAAACGAGGTTGAGTCTGGTGCAACTCTTATCGCCATAAACAATCAAAGGTTCACCATTCTCGGTAGGAATTCGGATTGCGTTAAGATCACAAAGGATGTGAGATTTCGTTTTGACTAACCAATTCATACCGATTATTACATCAAAGCTTCCTAGTTCCATGGGTATCAAGTCAATTTCAAATTCCTTACCCAAAATGTTTAACGTACACCCCCGGTAATATGTGTCGGCACTTAATAGTTTCCCGTTAGCCACTTCAATGGTATAAGTGGTATCTAATGGAAGAGGTGGAGTGCTAAAAGAATGAGTCAAAGTCTTGGATACAAAGCATTTATCGGCACCCGAATCGAATAAGCAAGAGACATAAGAATTGTTGAGAAGAAACGTACCCGTGACTAGTTCAGTGTCATCCCGGGCTTCCTTGGTGTTGATGTTGAAAGCTCGGCTGCGCGTGTTGGGGTTATCTTTCTTCTTTGGGCATGCATTTCTATAATGACCCGTTTGGCCACATTCGTAACAAGTGCCCGTATTTGGTGCATTGGGCCACTTTCGAGCGACGGGAGCGGCACTTTTACAATCGTTGGCCTTATGACCAATTCCTTGGCACCGATGGCAAATTAGCTTACTACATTCGCCAAAGTGATGTTTGTTGCATTTGTTGCAAAGAGGTAGATTTCCGGCATAACCCTTCTTGCCGTCGGAGGTGAAAGATTTCTTGGCAAAGTTGTGGTTACTTGATTGGGGAGCTTCCCATTTTCTTTTGTTGTTACCCGACTTGTCTTCGGCTTTAGGTGCCGGTACTACGATTTCGTCCACCGTCTCTATCAATTTGCGGGCCATGTTCAAAGCTTCTTGATGATTAGGGGGTTTGGATGACATTACTCCGTGTTTGATGCTCTTTGGAAGACCATCCATGTAAAGTTCAACCCTTAAAGCTTCGGGGTTCACAAGATTTGGGCACATCAAGGCTAGTTCGGAAAATCGTTGATTATAAGCCTTGAGATCATTTTCAATCGCCTTTAAAGTTCTTAGCTCTTGTTCGAGCCTTCGGGTTTCTTCACGAGGGAAATATTCGACAATCATCTTTTCCCTCAAGTCGGCCCAATAGAGGGCGTGAGCTTCATCGGTACCCACCGATTGTACATAAGTATTCCACCATGTAAGAGCGACACCGGCGAAGGTGTGAGTGGAGTATTTGACCTTGTCTTGGTCCCGACAACCGCTTATGCTAAAGACGGCTTCCGTTTGCTCAAACCATCGGGTGAGCACGACCGGTCCCCCGGTTCCATCGAAAGTGTGAGGTTTGCACCCCATGAAAGCTTTATAGGAGCATCCCTCGTTTGAGTTACCGGCTCCATTGTTGTTGTTGTTGTTGTTGTGGTTGTTGTTATTATTGTTGTTGTTGTTGGATGAGTGACCGGCCATGGCCGCATCTACGGCGGTAGCTATCATCCGTTCGAGAGCTTGTTCGGGAGTTTCATTGCGGCGTACACGACGAGGAGCCATTGTTCCTTCAAGACACAAGAATATCATTGATTAGTATTCTCAATAATACTAACCGTGATATAGAATAAAGATAAAGAGAAGTTTTTCCTCGACTCGCCTTAAATTCTTTATGTCATAATGTCGGAACGTTCATATGAGTCACCGTAATATAATCCCGGAAATTATATTACCCTGATTCATATGTGCATTCGACATTATTTCATATAGTCAAGGTGGCGTGTCAATCAAATTAAACAACGTGAGATTAAGATGAACTAAGAGTAGATATGAGTAGAAGCGTTCGAGTATAAATGCACAAGTAGTCAAGTAATTCCTACTTCAAGTCTATATGCCGGTTGTAGTCTAGACTCACCAATGTACCCTATGACTCGAGGTTGACACCAATGAACTCTAAATCCCTACAACCAACGCTCTGATACCATCTGTAGCAACCCGACAAAATCGTCATTGACGGCGCCGTCTACTTAGGTCCCGTCACGTGGTCATAAGTCTTTAAAACAACGTTTGACCAAAAGATATGTCGCATTCATTTCAAATGTAAAGATTGTTCAAAGTTTACAAGAATAGTTCCACCACAAGTTACGTTACAAAGTTATAAGTACAAATGAAACTTATGCGACACAATTTAAAAGTAGCCAAAAGACGCTCTATGTATGCATAAATACTCGACATCCAATGCAGGTATCAAAATAATGAGCGGAAGCATGTATGTAACAACCCAAACCAAACCACGACAATTCCCGTTAAATTTCACAACATAAATTTTTTTTTTCTGGTGCAGTTCATTTGCGCGGCGCGCCAGGTGGGTGCGCGGCGCGCCAAACCACCTGGACAGCCCGCTGTCCCCGGAAGTCAATTTAACGAAAATGTTTGACTAGTTCCCGACATTTTTAGCCAAAACGCTTTTAACCATAAATTCATATATATAAAACTAGCACGTTTAATTAATAAAATTGAGTTTACGAAGCGGGTCCCACAACGACCCATTTTACCACCTTAAGTACCGAAATACAATATTTGACCAAAAGACTTTTAATACAACAAAGCCGAGCATGGCGATTGGGAATACGCTACCCAA
Organism: Rutidosis leptorrhynchoides; assembly: GCF_046630445.1. Lineage (NCBI taxonomy): Eukaryota > Viridiplantae > Streptophyta > Magnoliopsida > Asterales > Asteraceae > Rutidosis > Rutidosis leptorrhynchoides. The sequence goes on from NC_092334.1 coordinate 14,370,759, forward strand.
TCCTAAATGATCCAAAAGTAAGTTACTAAAGCAACTATGCACGTCTTCTAGTCCTCGCGCTTACCCGAGCCACCAATCCACATGCGATCTATAAAAAGAGTCAACAACGAGAGGGTAAGCTAACGCTTAGTGAATGATAATATACTACATACATATATATGCATAAAATGGACACGCCACATAAATAAACAAATACCGCATACCGGAGCGTCCAAGCCTAAAGGCAAGCTAATCTAAGTATACCGTACGATCACTAAGCAACAAGCTAATAATACCATCAATAAGGTAAGTTCACCAACGTCAATGTGAACAACGCCAATAACTACCCCCGGAGGGTTAACTACATCACGACAACACAACATTAATCACGAATTAGCAATTCGACAATCATGCAACATATCGTGCATATACCAATAACCGCAAATCCACATTAGCTAGCAATACCAATAGCATATAGTTCATAATTAAATATGCCAATACATAATTCATACAACCATGGTTAACCAATTCGAACAAGGGAAACGGTACATACAAGACCGTTGGAGTTCATAACATCCGTTAGTGCTACTTAATCAACGCGTAGTCACTAATCCCCCGGGTGATGTCTTAAACAACGCGACTCACTCACCCTTTACAATGTGGCGTCTTAAACAACGCGACGATTCCACATGCCATTCAATACGATGGATGGTGTCTTAAACAACGCGACATCCCCTCCATTACATTGTGGTGTCTTAAACAACGCGACATCCACTTCTTTACCATGTGGTGTCTTAAACAACGCGACATCCACTTCTTTACCATGTGGTGTCTTAAGCAACGCGACAATGCCACATTCATACGACACAAATAAATACATTATATACACATACGCATAATTATTCCACTCACAACCACGTGTGATAACGTACACCCAAAATGTGTACTTTGCCAAAGGTAGTCAACCAAGACGCACAACCGTGCCAATTGGACCTATGAACAAGCCCATCAAATCCACCTATATGTGAAGTGAGCTCTATAGCCGAGAATCACTTCACCCGACCCGCACCCATCCTACACATACATATGCATATAGGATATTAACACTCACCTTGAAGTCTTGAAGAAAGCTTCCAAGTAAACCGCAACTCGCCAATGGAAAATACCTATTCCATTATCACAATTACAACAATACACTTAGAGTGGATTCACAAGTCAACCAAATTCGACACTTAGTGCAATTTGACCCAAATGCACTACCAAGTACAAACCGCGCCCAAACTAACCAATAATCACTAACACAAGTGAGAATGGTCTTAATACGCCAATTAAACCCGATCATAGGTGTTAAACACCTATCTTGCCCAAAATGACACTCAAACCCTAATTTTGACCCATAAAGGTCAAAATCTCATTCTTTACAAGTTTTGACACCAAAACACATTTAACTCGGTTTTATACTTCAACTTAATCCATTTTAAGTTTATAAACTTCATTAAATCGCCAATTGGGTCATAATCACCACCAAACCCTAATTTGACCCAAAGTCAAAGTTAGTCAACCAAATAACCCTAAATAGGTTTCAATACTTCCACAATCACTAAACCTAGTGATTAAACCCAATTTCAAGTTCTAAACATAACCAATTTGTTCACCAAACCGAAATCCACCAACAATAACAATAAACCCGATTACTAGCATCACTAAAGTCACTTCATCACCTAAAAGGGTTTTTACAACAAATTAACTCAAACCCTAACTTGAATATCAAATCAAATAATTGAAATTCGGAGTTTGAGCTTACCAATACTATCACCGCGTAGCCAAGAACGAAAGGAACAACTTTAGAACCCGAGCTTTGGTGAGAAATCGACTCCTTCTTCCCCAAATCAAGCCCTCTCTCTCTAAACCCTTGCTCTCTCTCTAAAAATGGTTGAGAGTGTTTTTGGTTGGTGAGAATTTGATCCAAACTGATCAAAGGATCAGTTTTGATGAACCTAAACCGACCCCAAGTGAAAAGACCAAAGTACCCTTCATTTAAAGCCTTTAAAAAGGCTGAAAATTGCTTCTGACCCATTCGGAGCGCCGCGCCACATTGTGGAGCGCCGCTCCACTCTGCAGGTCAGATTTCAGAAACTTGTTTTGGCCATAACTTTTTGACCGTAGCTCCGTTTTCGATGAATCAAATATCGTTGGAAACGTAATAAGATTTTCTTTCCAATGGTAAGGCTTTGAAACATTAACACCAACTTTATTTGGGGTTGAAAAGATACGTACACTCCTCGTCACTTCAGACAATGTCCAGTTTCCTCCAACGTTCGAGCAAGCAACACGTACATGCTTCGTACACTTCATACATGCATAGTACACCATAAATACATTATCTACAATAAATATTTGGGTCTTACAACTCTCCCCCACTTAAACTCGATCACGTCCTCGTGATCTTCTCCACTTAAACAATCCGGACCTGCTTAACGATCCTCACTCAAGTCCCAATACGAACTTTCCTAGACCATTCTTCCCAATGGATCACTTTCAACAACTAACGTCGTCAACCGTGATTTATCAAAACCACAATCCGAGCACTGAAACCTGCTCAATTTCCCATATCGGGAAAAACTCGACCCATCACGTACCGAGATATCAATTCCTTAGCGTACCTTTACCAAGGACAACGCTAAAAGCAACCAAGTCTCAACTTATAGTCAACAATCCGAAACGATGAAGACCGAACCAAACAAATCCTTACGGATAACATTAATCACTAACATCCCTTGTAGTGCGCAATACGACCTATACGCAACTACCATAGCATCAAAATCCAACGGCTAAAACCAAAAGCGCCCAAAACGACTATGGCAACGCTAAACCTAAGGTGTACAAAATCGACTATTGTCACACCCGTAACAACAATATGCACAACACAAGGCATTAACAACTCAAACTCAAACGGCATCGAACATTCCCAAGACTTGTGACTCCTCATGCCACCATTGTAACATCTAGACGCGCTAGAATTCGATATACTCGTCCGTGTACCACCCGTGCTCACGCTCGGACCCTTAGTCCTCTTACTCGGAGCACCATAAGAAACAACCCTTATCTCCCTTGAAGGTTCACCCTTCTTCGATCGTGTATGCGACTCGAAACCCCTAGCCAAGTCGAATAATTCCGAAAACGATTTCGCTTGACCACGACTAATTTTACTTTTCAAGTCGTCATTCAAAGTCCGATAGAAATCCCCCATTAACAAACGATCATTCCCCAAATATTCCGGACAAAAAACGAGCCTTCGCCATAAAGGTCGTCTTGAGAGTACTCAAATCCATAGATCCTTGTCGCAAGTTTCGCAACTCATTACGCAATTCCCACAAATCGGCCGAAGTCCGGAACTCCTCGAAGAATTCCTCCTTAAACTCGTCCCACGATAAGACCATAAACGTTTCACCACCAACAAGATCAATCTTACCATCCAACCAATCCCTTGCCCTACCCCGCAACAAACTAGTTGCGAGCCTCGTCTTCTTCTCGGGAGGGCAATCAATCGTGCGAAAACGCCCTTCGACATCCGAAATCCAAGTTGTGCTTACCAATGGATCCGGTTTCCCGTCGTACATCGGTGGTTTAGTCCTCATGAAGCTCTTAAGATAACGCTTCATTTCGCCACTACTTTGAAGTTTGGAATACTTCCTATCCATTTCTTCTCGAAACGCCCTCATTTGCTCGGCAACGGCGGCCGCAACTCTAGCGTTAAACTCCACGTTATTCGCCTCGATCTCGTTTCGCGTCGTCAATCTCAAAATGCAAAACGATTAGATCACGAACGTATAAAATCGCACGAACAACTCCGTCCCATCTTGCTAAACACTCGTCGTACATCACTCGTTAGACACGATTTGCACCCGTAATAAGGTTTGCAAGTTCTTATTACGCACACACGCCGTATCGACTCGTTAGTACAACGACCGTCTCGCTCGATGATAGTAACCAACACAACAAAATTCCTACACATATAAACATACGCAAGGAATAACATCACAACACAACACAATATCCTAGTTAGTTCACCTACACGCTAAGGCACTAACCAAATTTTCGTCCGTCCCGTTCTCCTACAAATCCCGCAGCAAATACGCACACACAAAAGTCTAAGTCTAGGCACCTATCTCAAGTCGCCTAAATCCCTTAGACCATGCTCTGATACCACTTGTAACAACCCAAACCAAACCACGACAATTCCCGTTAAATTTCACAACATAAAAAAAAAATTTCTGGTGCAGTTCATTTGCGCGGCGCGCCAGGTGGGTGCGCGGCGCGCCAAACCACCTGGACAGCCCGCTGTCCCCGGAAGTCAATTTAACGAAAATGTTTGACTAGTTCCCGACATTTTTAGCCAAAACGCTTTTAACCATAAATTCATATATATAAAACTAGCACGTTTAATTAATAAAATTGAGTTTACGAAGCGGGTCCCACAACGACCCATTTTACCACCTTAAGTACCGAAATACAATATTTGACCAAAAGACTTTTAATACAACAAAGCCGAGCATGGCGATTGGGAATACGCTACCCAATCCTAAATGATCCAAAAGTAAGTCACTAAAGCAACTATGCACGTCTTCTAGTCCTCGCGCTTACCCGAGCCACCAATCCACATGCGATCTATAAAAAGAGTCAACAACGAGAGGGTAAGCTAACGGTTAGTGAATGATAATATACTACATACATATATATGCATAAAATGGACACGCCACATAAATAAACAAATACCGCATACCGGAGCGTCCAAGCCTAAAGGCAAGCTAATCTAAGTATACCGTACGATCACTAAGCAACAAGCTAATAATACCATCAATAAGGTAAGTTCACCAACGTCAATGTGAACAACGCCAATAACTACCCCCGGAGGGTTAACTACATCACGACAACACAACATTAATCACGAATTAGCAATTCGACAATCATGCAACATATCGTGCATATACCAATAACCGCAAATCCACATTAGCTAGCAATACCAATAGCATATAGTTCATAATTAAATATGCCAATACATAATTCATACAACCATGGTTAACCAATTCGAACAAGGGAAACGGTACATACAAGACCGTTGGAGTTCATAACATCCGTTAGTGCTACTTAATCAACGCGTAGTCACTAATCCCCCGGGTGATGTCTTAAACAACGCGACTCACTCACCCTTTACAATGTGGCGTCTTAAACAACGCGACGATTCCACATGCCATTCAATACGATGGATGGTGTCTTAAACAACGCGACATCCCCTCCATTACATTGTGGTGTCTTAAACAACGCGACATCCACTTCTTTACCATGTGGTGTCTTAAACAACGCGACATCCACTTCTTTACCATGTGGTGTCTTAAGCAACGCGACAATGCCACATTCATACGACACAAATAAATACATTATATACACATACGCATAATTATTCCACTCACAACCACGTGTGATAACGTACACCCAAAATGTGTACTTTGCCAAAGGTAGTCAACCAAGACGCACAACCGTGCCAATTGGACCTATGCACAAGCCCATCAAATCCACCTATATGTGAAGTGAGCTCTATAGCCGAGAATCACTTCACCCGACCCGCACCCATCCTACACATACATATGCATATAGGATATTAACACTCACCTTGAAGTCTTGAAGAAAGCTTCCAAGTAAACCGCAACTCGCCAATGGAAAATACCTATTCCATTATCACAATTACAACAATACACTTAGAGTGGATTCACAAGTCAACCAAATTCGACACTTAGTGCAATTTGACCCAAATGCACTACCAAGTACAAACCGCGCCCAAACTAACCAATAATCACTAACACAAGTGAGAATGGTCTTAATACGCCAATTAAACCCGATCATAGGTGTTAAACACCTATCTTGCCCAAAATGACACTCAAACCCTAATTTTGACCCATAAAGGTCAAAATCTCATTCTTTACAAGTTTTGACACCAAAACACATTTAACTCGGTTTTATACTTCAACTTAATCCATTTTAAGTTTATAAACTTCATTAAATCGCCAATTGGGTCATAATCACCACCAAACCCTAATTTGACCCAAAGTCAAAGTTAGTCAACCAAATAACCCTAAATAGGTTTCAATACTTCCACAATCACTAAACCTAGTGATTAAACCCAATTTCAAGTTCTAAACATAACCAATTTGTTCACCAAACCGAAATCCACCAACAATAACAATAAACCCGATTACTAGCATCACTAAAGTCACTTCATCACCTAAAAGGGTTTTACAACAAATTAACTCAAACCCTAACTTGAATATCAAATCAAATAATTGAAATTCGGAGTTTGAGCTTACCAATACTATCACCGCGTAGCCAAGAACGAAAGGAACAACTTTAGAACCCGAGCTTTGGTGAGAAATCGACTCCTTCTTCCCCAAATCAAGCCCTCTCTCTCTAAACCCTTGCTCTCTCTCTAAAAATGGTTGAGAGTGTTTTTGGTTGGTGAGAATTTGATCCAAACTGATCAAAGGATCAGTTTTGATGAACCTAAACCGACCCCAAGTGAAAAGACCAAAGTACCCTTCATTTAAAGCCTTTAAAAAGGCTGAAAATTGCTTCTGACCCATTCGGCGCGCCGCGCCACATTGTGGAGCGCCGCTCCACTCTGCAGGTCAGATTTCAGAAACTTGTTTTGGCCATAACTTTTTGACCGTAGCTCCGTTTTCGATGAATCAAATATCGTTGGAAACGTAATAAGATTTTCTTTCCAATGGTAAGGCTTTGAAACATTAACACCAACTTTATTTGGGGTTGAAAAGATACGTACACTCCTCGTCACTTCAGACAATGTCCAGTTTCCTCCAACGTTCGAGCAAGCAACACGTACATGCTTCGTACACTTCATACATGCATAGTACACCATAAATACATTATCTACAATAAATATTTGGGTCTTACAATGTATCATGTATCGTTCAAGGACCTGAGAAAAACATAGAAATCTGTCAACGAAAACGTTGGTGAAATCATAGGTTTGAGTAAGTAAGTACAAGTGAACCACAAGATTTGCAACAACGAGGTAATAGTAACACATTCCAAAAGTTTGTTTCACGAGCACCCAATTATCAATGCTTAACATTCCTTCCATTGAACCCCATCACTTAGTGCTAGAACATACACTGTTTCTCGAAAATATATTTCATTCGTAAACGGTAGCGAACCGTTTGAATGAGGGTTTGTCAAACCCATATGGATCCTGTGATGATCGCTCCAAATCCATATGGACGAACACGTCATTCATCGATTTCATTGCGAGGTATTTGACCTCTATATGATACGTTTTATAAACATTGCATTCTTTTGAAAAGGCAAACCAAATATGAATATGTAAATCAAAGGTTTTCGACATCTGATGATTTCTACATATAGACAATCACTGTAAATAATAGTTTACAACAGTACTTTCGTTGACAATGCAGTCAAAATAAGATACATGGTGATGATTTGGTGAATGCAACGTTTTCTTGAAAAATATGCCAGGTAAGACTCCATGCACAATGCTTGTCTATCATATAAGCAAACAGCGGAAGACTTCTAGGAAACCTGAGAATAAACATGCTAACAAGTGTCAACACAAAGGTTGGTGAGTACATAGTTTGTATGTTTCGCATAATCTGTATATAAAGGTGGATCACAAGATTTCAGTTGTTTCATCCAGAAACGTTTATCAAAATATTCTACAAAATTGAGCACCCTGGTAACTAAACTTAACGTATATATAATTTGTACCCTTTGTATAATCATCTTAATAATACACGCAAACCAACGTGTACGCTTCTCAAATAGCATACGTCCGTTAAAAGGCTAGTACTCTAGCTCGGACGGGGATATCAAGCCCTATGGATCCATATACTACTACTCGCGCCCACCAGTTCTTATAACCGGCAGTTACTAGTTACCAAAGCTAAGGGATTTTCGGTTCAAACTCAGTATAGAATTTAGTATGTACTTGTGTCCATTGTTTAAAATAAAGTGCATGTATTCTCAGTCCAAAAATATATATTGCAAAAGTATTTAAAAAGGGAGCAAATGAAACTCACATTAGCAGTACATAAAGTTGTTCACCAAAACGTGACCGAAACTCGGAATACCAAATAACCGTAGATCTCAACCTAGAGAACATATGTTGGTCAATAAATGTCTATCAAGCTAGGTCTGGTCATAGTGTATCACAATCCTAATGCTCAAGATCAACATACAAAAGTTATCCAAAGTCGTTTCAAAAAGTCAATTTTGACAATAGTTCAACAAAACGAGACGTACCTTATATAAGGATTCATTTACTCTGTTGGTAATATTCAAAAATCCAATTTATCAATCTTACAAACAAGTTGTTTAAATATCAATTGCAGATTCAAAAGCAATTTCAATTAATATTAATCATAATTCAGTTGTCCATATCTTTTAATTCATTCATCGAAATTACGCGATTTCTAAAAAGTTATTGATTTTTTGCCAGCTTTCCAAAAACATGTATATCATATACCTTTTACCAGTAATATATGTATTAAATTCGTGATCTATTATAAACTATTTAATGACAAAATTAATCGTACTAGCATGCATAATCCTATATACTCGAGCACTAGTCAGGGATACACTATTAATATATAATAGATAAGACATAAATGCTTACGTATCAATATTGTGATTCAATATTGTAGGAAAGTACGTAGACGCAACGGAGATGATAAATACTAGTTTGACTCACGAGCAAAACCCTTGAACAATACCCAAAACCTCCTTAGTAATAACCCATAGTTTCCTTAGCTCTATCCCGCTTGAAAACCCATTTTGAAAGTGACACGCTCATGACCTCGTCGTAGTATTTTAAGTGATATAATTAGTAATAATAATAATACTACTAATAATAATAAAATAAATAATAATAATAATAATCTTAATAATAATAATACTAATAATAATATTAATACAAATAATAAATAATAATAATATTACAGAGGGAGTAGTGTATGTGTAAACAATACTCGAGCAGCAACTGGCCTTTTATAGGCAACTTTTTGGAATCTGATGCCCATGCGATCGCATGAGTTTTTAGTGTATTTGCCATGCGATCGCATGGCCGCCTGATCCAGCTCAAAATATTTTTTTTTCTTGTTTGTCGACATAATATTATATAATATATATAATATATATAATATATATAATTTAAATAATTAATTATATATTATATTAAATTCATGTGCATAGTTGACTTGTAATTTTCGTTCCGATGACTCGTACGTTGTCACTCGACTTATGTCCCGGTTCCGGTTTCTCGAACGCATTTTCGTACGCTTAGAAAACTCGCAATTTACGTTTTGTGACTCGTACCTTTGTCAAAATATAGTCTTAAATTATCAATAAACTATATCATTCAAAGTGTATCTTAAACTTTCGAGTGTTTTGGTCATTTACTTCTATAAATCATTGTCTCGCTATTTGTTAATATATATATATATATATATATATATATATATATATATATATATATATATATATATATATATATATATATAATAACAAATCGTTTTATGACCAAGTTAATATATATTTTCAACATTCATAAACACGTTTTAAATATACGTCGCAAGTTAGTATTCCAACTTATCATATATATTCAAATAAATATTTAAACCAATAAGTTTAATGTACGGTATCAAACAATTAATACATTGTTACGTTTTCAAGTTATAGTATATATATATATATATATATATATATATATATATATATACATATAATTGTTCGCGAATCGTCAAGAACAACCGAAAGGTATTTGAATATATGAAAGTAGTTCAAAAATTTTGAGATTCAGTTTTACAGACTTTGCTTATCGTGTCGGAAATGTTAATCATACAAAGATTAAGTTTAAATTTGGTCAGAAATTTCCGGGTCATCACAGTACCTACCCGTTAAAGAAATTTCCTCCCGAAATTTGAGTGAGGTCGTCATGACTAACAATAAAAATGTTTTCATGACGTATATGTGTTGATAAATAGAGTTTTATCACCGTTGAATAATATGGATACAACAATCCGATTATTCGAAGCGTATGAGAGAAGTTATTGTAAAAGAGTGAAATGAAGAATAGAGATTCGTCTTAACTCTTGACATATTAACGATTGATTTCCGTAATTTAAGGAATAGAAAATCTTCATAATCTAAATAAGATTTGATTCTTCGAAATTTAAGGAAATTAAGATTTCTTTTGATTAAATGCGTAATTTGCCTCGATTGCTATGTTTGATATTTCGCTATAAATTGACCTCTTCCGTTTCATTATTTTCATCACTCTTACATCTTATTTCTCATTTCCTATTTTCAAAAGATTGTGAAAAATGCTTCATCCAGTTCTGATTCTCGATATACTCCTAACTTTCATATCTGTCATTCTTCTTTTTCATCTACCACCAGAGGAAGTTATTTTCTTCTACTATTATCTTGGGGTTATATTGTTTTTCATTCTCCCGTGTCTTTATATTGTTATACGCATTGATATACACGGTTTGTAATTTCGGGGTTGTTATCGGGCTTTATGTTCTCCATTATATTTCGGAGCTTCATGCTTTCGTTTTCTCTTCCCGACCTTAAGTCAAGCGAATAATGGTCCAGAATTCGTAGGTATGAATTTCAGAATAAACATAATTAATGTTCTAAGAAAGAAACGGTAATGGCACAATCTGACTTGTCAAATTACCAGAATATCCGGAAAAGACCGAATCATCAAGAAATATATTTTCTTGATATATTTAGAGATTATATAGAATGAAAGAGTTATGTAACATGGTTTATGATGAGGGTGTGATATGTGAACCTTTATCACGTTGATCAAGTGTCATTATATTATACTAACTCATGCTTCAGTTCCCAACATTACTTCAAAACATCCATTTTTTTCAAATTTTTCAGATTTTAGAAACTAAAATAGTTTCTTTTATGATGTAACACAGATAGCGCGAAGAGGTAATGATTTCAGATAAGAATGGTTTCGAAAAATATCTTCAAAAATATGGAGGATATTTATAATGGGAGATACGATGATATCTTAGAATATTTAAGATAAGATGATGATGAAGAATATTGTCCGCAAAGGTTTTAGAGTAAGGAGCAAGGTATTCGCTAATGATTTTAGCAGACTCTGAATCATTTGGATTCTTTGAAGGTAGATTTAGTCTTCGTGATTTGTCCACAGCCTCCTTCATGGTCTGCTCAATCCGTTTTTCAATTCCAAACCTTCTCTTTTTCTCTGCTTTACCACCATACTATTCTTTATCATCAAACTTTTGACTGTTAAGGTCGTTTACAGTTTTTGCTGCTTCATCAGCATTTTTCCAAAATTCGGAGAACTGGTTTCGTAGTTTGGGGTGTTTTCCGGAAACTTCACATTCGAAGTATGTAAGTCCAGGAGGTAGACGTTATATGTACCCATATAACTGTTGGCGTAGACGTGCTACAAGATTTCAAGATACTGATTGCTAATTCCTGATAGTTGGTATGGCAATTGCCGTTACAAGATGTGGATGAGTACATGATACAGTTTCAATGAGTATAAGGATTTTTCGGAAGGTCAAAGATCAATGAAGTTGTTGGTAAATTTACTGCTAATGTGGTGGAACATGAAAGGTTCCCCAGTAATGAAAACGTATATGCCAAAATTACAAGTCTGAAAGGTCATCGTTGACTGGTTGAATGGTTGATAATACTGGATACTTTGAAAAGGAATTGCAAGGTTATTTTTGGTAAAAACAATACCAAAGGATCTTTCACAGTTTTGAAGTCAAAGTATAGCTTTGAAAGATGTAGAGATCTAAGAATGATTTCACCGGTTCAGAGTTATGACTTGGATTCTGATCCGTTAATATCAGAATATGTAATTGAATTTGTATGAAAACGATTGTATATCGCTGTGAGCATAGTTAATAATTTTTGAATCAAAGTTGAAGAATGTACAATATAACATATTAATTGTGAACTTATATATTTTCCGAGTATTACCTACCCGTTAAAGATTTCACAATTAATACTTTGTACAAAAGAATTTTTATTACCGTTTTTATGAAAATATATGAATGTATATTTTCTTCAGATGTAATACAGATTTAATGAGTTAATATCATATTAAGCTCATTTGATTTTCGGCTTGAATTAAAAATGAATAATCTCTAAAATATTAAAGATTACATAATCTTTGCGGAGTATTTCGCTAATGAAATCAATACTTCATTATTTATTCTTATTGATATTCCTTGGTGAAGGGTGTTGATATTCGTGGAATTCTTGCAAACTTCGCAAGGTGCAAATGATGTTTTCTAGAAAGTTTCGAGTGCATCAAAGATGCAAGTGTAAAATCAACCATATTATTGAATAATACACTTGGTTTATTATGAAACGGAATTCTTTGGATTGAAAGAGAGATTGTAGTTAACGAAGGTTAAGTTGTTAACGAAGGATGTACATCATAGCATATTAGTAATATGAATTTAACCGAGTAGTATTTACCCTTTTTCAATTCATACTTAATAGCTTAGTACGAAAAGATTAATGATGGTTTTAAAATATATATAAGATATACATATAAATTCTTCAGAGGGAATGAGTTAATATTTCATAACTCGTTGATACAAATATACGCGTTGTTGACTTGTAATAATATCCACGGTGCTTTCTTGAACTGGCAGAGCTTGTGATGTTAGATGAAATGTCCCGTTCTTATTGATTAAAAACGTTCCATATTAATTGATTTCGTTGCGAGGTTTTAACCTCTATATGAGACGTTTTTCAAAGACTGCATTCATTTTTAAAACAAACCATAACCTTTATTTCATAGATAAAGGTTTTAAAAAGCTTTACGTAGATTATCAAATAATGATAATCTAAAATATCCTGTTTACACACGACCATTACATAATGGTTTACAATACAAATATGTTACAACAAAATAAGTTTCTTGAATGCAGTTTTTACACAATATCATACAAGTATGGACTCCAAATCTCGTCCTTATTTAAGTATGCGACAGCGGAAGCTCTTAATAATCACCTGAGAATAAACATGCTTAAAACGTCAACAAAAATGTTGGTGAGTTATAGGTTTAACCTATATATACCAAATCATAATAATAGACCACAAGATTTCATATTTCAATACACATCCCATACATAGAGATAAAAATCATTCATATGGTGAACACCTGGTAACCGACATTAACAAGATGCATATATAAGAATATCCCCATCATTCCGGGACACCCTTCGGATATGATATAAATTTCGAAGTACTAAAGCATCCGGTTCTTTGGATGGGGTTTGTTAGGCCCAATAGATCTATCTTTAGGATTCGCGTCAATTAGGGTGTCTGTTCCCTAATTCATAGATTACCAGACTTAATAAAAAGGGGCATATTCGATTTCGATAATTCAACCATAGAATGTAGTTTCACGTACTTGTGTCTATTTTGTAAATCATTTATAAAACCTGCATGTATTCTCATCCCAAAAATATTAGATTTTAAAAGTGGGACTATAACTCACTTTCACAGATTTTTACTTCGTCGGGAAGTAAGACTTGGCTACTGGTTGATTCACGAACCTATAACAATATATACATATATATCAAAGTATGTTCAAAAATATATTTACAACACTTTTAATATATTTTGATGTTTTAAGTTTATTAAGTCAGCTGTCCTCGTTAGTAACCTACAACTAGTTGTCCACAATTAGATGTACAGAAATAAATCGATAAATATTATCTTGAATCAATCCACGACCCAGTGTATACGTATCTCAGTATTGATCACAACTCAAACTATATATATTTTGGAATCAACCTCAACCCTGTATAGCTAACTCCAACATTCACATATAGAGTGTCTATGGTTGTTCCGAAATATATATAGATGTGTCGACATGATAGGTCGAAACATTGTATACGTGTCTATGGTATCTCAAGATTACATAATATACAATACAAGTTGATTAAGTTATGGTTGGAATAGATTTGTTACCAATTTTCACGTAGCTAAAATGAGAAAAATTATCCAATCTTGTTTTACCCATAACTTCTTCATTTTAAATCCGTTTTGAGTGAATCAAATTGCTATGATTTTATATTGAACTCTATTTTATGAATCTAAACAGAAAAAGTATAGGTTTATTGTCGGAAAAATAAGTTACAAGTCATTTTTGTAAAGGTAGTCATTTCAGTCGAAAGAACGACGTCTAGATGACCATTTTAGAAAACATACTTCCACTTTGAGTTTAACCATAATTTTTGGATATAGTTTCATGTTCATAATAAAAATCATTTTCTCAGAATAACAACTTTTAAATCAAAGTTTATCATAGTTTTTAATTAACTAACCCAAAACAGCCCGCGGTGTTACTACGACGGCGTAAATCCGGTTTTACGGTGTTTTTCGTGTTTCCAGGTTTTAAATCATTAAGTTAGCATATAATATAGATATAGAACATGTATTTAGTTGATTTTAAAAGTCAAGTTAGAAGGATTAACTTTTGTTTGCGAACAAGTTTAGAATTAACTAAACTATGTTCTAGTGATTACAAGTTTAAACCTTCGAATAAGATAGCTTTATATGTATGAATCGAATGATGTTATGAACATCATTACTACCTTAAGTTCCTTGGATAAATCTACTGGAAAAGAGAAAAATGGATCTAGCTTCAACGGATCCTTGGATGGCTCGAAGTTCTTGAAGCAGAATCATGACACGAAAACAAGTTCAAGTAAGATCATCACTTGAAATAAGATTGTTATAGTTATAGAAATTGAACCAAAGTTTGAATATGATTATTACCTTGTATTAGAATGATAACCTACTGTAAGAAACAAAGATTTCTTGAGGTTGGATGATCACCTTACAAGATTGGAAGTGAGCTAGCAAACTTGAAAGTATTCTTGATTTTATGAAACTAGAACTTTTGGAATTTATGAAGAACACTTAGAACTTGAAGATAGAACTTGAGAGAGATCAATTAGATGAAGAAAATTGAAGAATGAAAGTGTTTGTAGGTGTTTTTGGTCGTTGGTGTATGGATTAGATATAAAGGATATGTAATTTTGTTTTCATGTAAATAAGTCATGAATGATTACTCATATTTTTGTAATTTTATGAGATATTTCATGCTAGTTGCCAAATGATGGTTCCCACATGTGTTAGGTGACTCACATGGGCTGCTAAGAGCTGATCATTGGAGTGTATATACCAATAGTACATACATCTAAAAGCTGTGTATTGTACGAGTACGAATACGGGTGCATACGAGTAGAATTGTTGATGAAACTGAACGAGGATGTAATTGTAAGCATTTTTGTTAAGTAGAAGTATTTTGATAAGTGTCTTGAAGTCTTTCAAAAGTGTATGAATACATATTAAAACACTACATGTATATACATTTTAACTGAGTCGTTAAGTCATCGTTAGTCGTTACATGTAAATGTTGTTTTGAAACCTTTAGGTTAATGATCTTGTTGAATGTTGTTAACCCATTGTTTATTATAACAAATGAGATGTTAAATTGTTATATTATCATGATATTATGATATATAATATATCTCAGTATGATGTATATACAGTTAAATGTCGTTACAACGATAATCGTTACATATATGTCTCGTTTCGAAATCATTAAGTTAGTAGTCTTATTTTTACATATGTATTTCATTGTTAATACACTTAATAATATATTTACTTATCATTTAACATAATTAACCAAGTGTATCAATATCTTAATATGATTCATATGTACCTAGTAAGACGTTGTTATAACGATAATCGTTATATATATCGTTTTCGAGTTTCTTAAATTAATAGTCTCATTTTTATGTATATAACTCATTGTTAAAATACCTAATGAGATACATACTTATAATAAAAACATGTTAACTATATATATAACCATATATATGTCATCGTATAGTTTTTACAAGTTTTAACGTTCGTGAATCACCGGTCAACTTGGGTGGTCAATTGTCTATATGAAACATATTTCAATTAATCAAGTCTTAACAAGTTTGATTGCTTAACATGTTGGAAACATTTAATCATGTAAATATCAATCTCATTTAATATATATAAACATGGAAAAGTTCGGGTCACTACAGTACCTACCCGTTAAATAAATTTCGTCCCGAAATTTTAAGCTGTTGAAGGTGTTGACGAATCTTCTGGAAATAGATGCGGGTATTTCTTCTTCATCTGATCTTCACGCTCCCAGGTGAACTCGGGTCCTCTACGAGCATTCCATCGAACCTTAACAATTGGTATCTTGTTTTGCTTAAGTCTTTTAACCTCACGATCCATTATTTCGACGGGTTCTTCGATGAATTGAAGTTTTTCGTTGATTTGGATTTCATCTAACGGAATAGTGAGATCTTCTTTAGCAAAACATTTCTTCAAATTCGAGACGTGGAAAGTGTTATGTACAGCCGCGAGTTGTTGAGGTAACTCAAGTCGGTAAGCTACTGGTCCGACACGATCAATAATCTTGAATGGTCCAATATACCTTGGATTTAATTTCCCTCGTTTACCAAATCGAACAACGCCTTTCCAAGGTGCAACTTTAAGCATGACCATCTCTCCAATTTCAAATTCTATATCTTTTCTTTTAATGTCAGCGTAGCTCTTTTGTCGACTTTGGGCGGTTTTCAACCGTTGTTGAATTTGGATGATTTTCTCGGTAGTTTCTTGTATAATCTCCGGACCCGTAATCTGTCTATCCCCCACTTCACTCCAACAAATCGGAGACCTGCACTTTCTACCATAAAGTGCTTCAAACGGTGCCATCTCAATGCTTGAATGGTAGCTGTTGTTGTAGGAAAATTCTGCTAACGGTAGATGTCGATCCCAACTGTTTCCGAAATCAATAACACATGCTCGTAGCATGTCTTCAAGCGTTTGTATCGTCCTTTCACTCTGCCCATCAGTTTGTGGATGATAGGCAGTACTCATGTCTAGACGAGTTCCTAATGCTTGCTGTAATGTCTGCCAGAATCTTGAAATAAATCTACCATCCCTATCAGAGATAATAGAGATTGGTATTCCATGTCTGGAGACGACTTCCTTCAAATACAGTCGTGCTAACTTCTCCATCTTGTCATCTTCTCTTATTGGCAGGAAGTGTGCTGATTTGGTGAGACGATCAACTATTACCCAAATAGTATCAAAACCACTTGCAGTCCTTGGCAATTTAGTGATGAAATCCATGGTAATGTTTTCCCATTTCCATTCCGGGATTTCGGGTTGTTGAAGTAGACCTGATGGTTTCTGATGCTCAGCTTTGACCTTAGAACACGTCAAACATTCTCCTACGTATTTAGCAACATCGGCTTTCATACCCGGCCACCAAAAATGTTTCTTGAGATCCTTGTACATCTTCCCCGTTCCAGGATGTATTGAGTATCTGGTTTTATGAGCTTCTCTAAGTACCATTTCTCTCATATCTCCAAATTTTGGTACCCAAATCCTTTCAGCCCTATACCGGGTTCCGTCTTCCCGAATATTAAGATGCTTCTCCGATCCTTTGGGTATTTCATCCTTTAAATTTTCCTCTTTTAAAACTCCTTGTTGCGCCTCCTTTATTTGAGTAGTAAGGTTATTATGAATCATTATATTCATAGATTTTACTCGAATGGGTTCTCTGTCCTTCCTGCTCAAGGCATCGGCTACCACATTTGCCTTCCCCAGGTGGTAACGAATCTCAAAGTCGTAATCATTCAATAATTCAATCCACCTACGCTGCCTCATATTCAGTTGTTTCTGATTAAATATGTGTTGAAGACTTTTGTGGTCGGTATATATAATACTTTTGACCCCATATAAGTAGTGCCTCCAAGTCTTTAATGCAAAAACAACCGCGCCTAATTCCAAATCATGCGTCGTATAATTTTGTTCGTGAATCTTCAATTGTCTAGACGCATAAGCAATCACCTTCGTTCGTTGCATTAATACACAACCGAGACCTTGCTTTGATGCGTCACAATAAATCACAAAATCATCATTCCCTTCAGGCAATGACAATATAGGTGCCGTAGTTAGCTTTTTCTTCAATAACTGAAACGCTTTCTCTTGTTCATCATTCCATTCAAATTTCTTCCCTTTATGCGTTAATGCAGTCAAGGGTTTTTCTATTCTGGAAAAGTCTTGGATGAACCTTCTGTAGTAACCAGCTAGTCCTAAAAACTGGCGTATGTGTTTCTGAGTTTTCGGGGTTTCCCACTTTTCAACAGTTTCTATCTTTGCCGGATCCACCTTAATACCTTCTTTGTTCACTATGTGACCGAGGAATTGAACTTCTTCCAACCAAAATGCACACTTTGAAAACTTAGCATACAATTCTTCCTTCCTCAATACTTCTAACACCTTTCTCAAATGTTCACCGTGTTCTTGGTCATTCTTTGAGTAAATAAGTATGTCATCAATGAAAACAATGACAAACTTGTCAAGGTATGGTCCACACACTCGGTTCATAAGGTCCATGAACACAGCTGGTGCATTAGTTAAACCAAACGGCATGACCATAAACTCGTAATGACCGTAACGTGTTCTGAAAGCAGTCTTTGGAATATCATCTTCTTTCACCCGCATTTGATGATACCCGGAACGTAAGTCAATCTTTGAATAAACAGACGAGCCTTGTAGTTGATCAAATAAGTCGTCGATTCTCGGTAGTGGGTAGCGGTTCTTGATGGTAAGTTTGTTCAACTCTCGGTAGTCGATACACAACCTGAATGTACCATCTTTCTTCTTGACAAACAAAACAGGAGCTCCCCACGGTGATGTGCTTGGTCGAATGAAACCACGCTCTAAAAGTTCTTGTAATTGGCTTTGCAGTTCTTTCATCTCGCTGGGTGCGAGTCTGTAAGGAGCACGAGCTATTGGTGCAGCTCCTGGTACGAGATCTATTTGAAATTCAACGGATCGATGTGGGGGTAATCCCGGTAATTCTTTCGGAAATACATCGGGAAATTCTTTTGCAATGGGAACATCATTGATGCTCTTTTCTTTAGTTTGTACATTCTCGACGTGTGCTAGAACAGCATAGCAACCTTTTCTTATTAGTTTTTGTGCCTTCAAATTACTAATAAGATGTAGCTTCGTGTTGCCCTTTTCTCCGTACACCATTAAGGGTTTTCCTTTTTCTCGTATAATGCGAATTGCATTTTTGTAACAGACGATCTCTGCTTTCACTTCTTTCAACCAGTCCATACCGATTATCACATCAAAACTCCCTAACTCTACTGGTATCAAATCAATCTTAAATGTTTCGCTAACCAGTTTAATTTCACGATTCCGACATATATTATCTGCTGAAATTAATTTACCATTTGCTAATTCGAGTAAAAATTTACTATCCAAAGGCGTCAATGGACAACTTAATTTAGCACAAAAATCTGTACTCATATAGCTTCTATCCGCACCAGAATCAAATAAAACGTAAGCAGATTTATTGTCAATAAGAAACGTACCCGTAACAAGCTCCGGGTCTTCCTGTGCCTCTGCCGCATTAATATTGAAAACTCTTCCGCGGCCTTGTCCATTCGTGTTCTCCTGGTTCGGGAAATTTCTAATAATGTGGCCCGGTTTTCCACATTTATAACAAACTACATTGGCATAACTTGCTCCGACACTACTTGCTCCGCCATTACTCATTCCGACACCATTTGTTCCTTTCGTTCTATTAACCCCTGGTCCGTAGACCTCACACTTCGCCGCGCTATGACCATTTCTTTTACACTTGTTGCAAAATTTGGTGCAGAACCCCGAGTGATACTTTTCACACCTTTGGCATAGCTGCTTCTGATTGTTGTTGTTGTTGCGGTTATTATTGTTGTTGAGATGATTGTTGTAGTTGCTGTTGCTGTTGTTGTTGTTGTTGTTGTTGTTGTTGTTGTTGTTGTTGTTGTTGTTGGGCCGTTTGTTGTAGTTGCGATCGATGTTGCGATTGTTGGGATAATTGTTGCGATTGCTGTTGTTGTTGTATTGGTGATTCTTATCACCGTTTTCCTCCCACTTTCTTTTGACTTGCTTCACATTGGCCTCTTCAGCAGTCTGTTCTTTAATTCTTTCTTCAATCTGGTTCACTAGTTTGTGAGCCATTCTACATGCCTGTTGTATGGAGGCGGGCTCGTGTGAACTTATATCTTCTTGGATTCTTTCCGGTAATCCTTTCACAAACGCGTCGATCTTCTCTTCCTCATCTTCGAATGCTCCCGGACACAATAGGCACAATTCTGTGAATCGTCTTTCGTACGTGGTAATATCAAATCCTTGGGTTCGTAACCCTCTAAGTTCTGTCTTGAGCTTATTGACCTCGGTTCTGGGACGGTACTTCTCGTTCATCAAGTGCTTGAATGCTGACCACGGTAGTGCGTACGCATCGTCTTATCCCACTTGCTCTAGATAGGTATTCCACTATGTTAACGTAGAACCTGTGAAGGTATGCGTAGCGTACTTCACTTTGTCCTCTTCAGTACACTTACTTATGGCAAACACCGATTCGACCTTCTCGGTCCACCGTTTCAATCCGATCGGTCCTTCGGTTCCATCAAATTCCAAAGGTTTGCAGGCAGTGAATTCTTTGTAGGTGCATCCTACACGATTTCCTGTACTGCTAGATCCAAGGTTATTGTTGGTATGTAGCGCAGCCTATACTGCGGCTATGTTTGAAGCTAGAAAAGTACGGAATTCCTCTTCATTCATATTCACGGTGTGTCGAGTAGTCGGTGCCATTTCCTTCAAAATAGTCAAATGGAACAAGTTAATCATACAGAATATTAAGAGTAGTTAATAGTATTTCGTAGCATAATATGAACTCATTTATAAAAGCTTTTTCTTCATATTAGCGTTTTATAAGTTTAAATTCGGGTAGTACCTACCCGTTAAGTTCATACTTAGTAGCTAATATACAATTCAACTACTACAATTCTATATGAAAAACTGATTATAATAATATTTCGCGTTCAAACTTTTATACAATATTTTACAAACTTACAATACCGCTTATTTTACATAAAGCATGAAATATAGCACACAATAACTTTGATACAAGATAGTTGTGAAGATAATTCTTGCTAGTACACAAGTCGTTCAGCAAAGGCAATAAAGACACGTAATTCATACGTCCAGAAACAAGTCATGCATTCTGGTTTTACTAGGATTACTTCCCATCCTTGGTCTTGTGGAACATAACCGTTATGGCCGTTGATAAGACAGCGTGTTGTAACGTCGTCAAAAGGACGAGGGTTACGTAATGTCCAACAGTCCCGTAACAATCTAAAAACCTCATTTCTTACCCCAATTACCGACTCCGTCACTTGTGGGAACGTTTTGTTTAATAGTTGTAGCCCGATGTTCTTGTTCTCACTTTGGTGAGAAGCGAACATTACTAATCCGTAAGCATAACATGCTTCTTTATGTTGCATGTTAGCCGCTTTTTCTAAATCACGAAGTCCAATATTCGGATATATTGAGTCAAAATAATTTCTTAACCCATTGCGTAAAATAGCATTTGGGTTCCCCTCAATATATGCGTCAAAGTAAACACATCGTAACTTATGGGTTTCCCAATGTGATATCCCCCATCTTTCAAACGAAAGTCTCTTATAAACCAAGACATTCTTGGAACGTTCTTCGAATGTCTTACAAACTGATCTCGCCTTAAATAGTTGTGCCGAGGAATTCTGACCGACTCTAGACAAGATTTCATCAATCATGTCTCCGGGTAGGTCTCTTAAAATATTGGGTTGTCTATCCATTTTGTGTTTTTATACTGTAAAATAGACAAGAGTTAGATTCATAAAAAAAATACTTATTAATACAAGCAATTTTTACATATATCATAAAGCATAAGTACACTATATTACTTATATTACACCACACGAATACAACTATCTTATTCCGACTCGCTTGTTTCTTCTTCTTCGGTTTTGGTTCGTTTTTGCCAAGTTTCTAGGGATATATGATGTTCCCCTAATACGAGCCGTCGTTATCCACATTGGTTTAGAAAAACCTGGTGGTTTAGAGGTTCCCGGGTCATTGTTACAACTTAAGGACTTCGGGGGTTGACGATACATATAAAGTTCATCGGGGTTGGAATTAGATTTCTCTATTTTTATGCCCTTTCCCTTATTATTTTCTTTTGCCTTTTTAAATTCAGTTGGGGTAATTTCTATAACATCATCGGAATTCTCGTCGGAATCCGATTCATCGGAGAATTGGTAATCCTCCCAATATTTTGCTTCCTTGGCGGAAACACCATTGGTCATAATTAACCTTGGTCGGTTGGTTGAGGATTTTCTTTTACTTAACCGTTTTATTATTTCCCCCACCGGTTCTATTTCTTCATCCGGTTCCGATTCTTCTTCCGGTTCCGATTCTTCTTCCGGTTCCGACTCTTCTTCCGGTTCCTCTTCGGGAACTTGTGAATCAGTCCACGAATCATTCCAATTTACATTTGACTCTTCATTATTATTAGGTGAGTCAATGGGACTTGTTCTAGAGGTAGACATCTATCACATAATATCAAACACGTTAAGAGATTAATATATCACATAATATTCACATGTTAAAAATATATAGTTTCCAACAAAATTTGTTAAGCAATCATTTTTCAACTAAACACGGTCGAAGTCCAAACTCACTAATGCATCCTAACAAACTCGATAAGACACACTAATGCAAAATTCTGGTTCTCTAAGACCAACGCTCGGATACCAACTGAAATGTCCCGTTCTTATTGATTAAAAACGTTCCATATTAATTGATTTCGTTGCGAGGTTTTAACCTCTATATGAGACGTTTTTCAAAGACTGCATTCATTTTTAAAACAAACCATAACCTTTATTTCATAGATAAAGGTTTTAAAAAGCTTTACGTAGATTATCAAATAATGATAATCTAAAATATCCTGTTTACACACGACCATTACATAATGGTTTACAATACAAATATGTTACAACAAAATATGTTTCTTGAATGCAGTTTTTACACAATATCATACAAGTATGGACTCCAAATCTCGTCCTTATTTAAGTATGCGACAGCGGAAGCTCTTAATAATCACCTGAGAATAAACATGCTTAAAACGTCAACAAAAATGTTGGTGAGTTATAGGTTTAACCTATATATACCAAATCATAATAATAGACCACAAGATTTCATATTTCAATACACATCCCATACATAGAGATAAAAATCATTCATATGGTGAACACCTGGTAACCGACATTAATAAGATGCATATATAAGAATATCCCCATCATTCCGGGACACCCTTCGGATATGATATAAATTTCGAAGTACTAAAGCATCCGGTTCTTTGGATGGGGTTTGTTAGGCCCAATAGATCTATCTTTAGGATTCGCGTCAATTAGGGTGTCTGTTCCCTAATTCATAGATTACCAGACTTAATAAAAAGGGGCATATTCGATTTCGATAATTCAACCATAGAATGTAGTTTCACGTACTTGTGTCTATTTTGTAAATCATTTATAAAACCTGCATGTATTCTCATCCCAAAAATATTAGATTTTAAAAGTGGGACTATAACTCACTTTCACAGATTTTTACTTCGTCGGGAAGTAAGACTTGGCTACTGGTTGATTCACGAACCTATAACAATATATACATATATATCAAAGTATGTTCAAAAATATATTTACAACACTTTTAATATATTTTGATGTTTTAAGTTTATTAAGTCAGCTGTCCTCGTTAGTAACCTACAACTAGTTGTCCACAATTAGATGTACAGAAATAAATCGATAAATATTATCTTGAATCAATCCACGACCCAGTGTATACGTATCTCAGTATTGATCACAACTCAAACTATATATATTTTGGAATCAACCTCAACCCTGTATAGCTAACTCCAACATTCACATATAGAGTGTCTATGGTTGTTCCGAAATATATATAGATGTGTCGACATGATAGGTCGAAACATTGTATACGTGTCTATGGTATCTCAAGATTACATAATATACAATACAAGTTGATTAAGTTATGGTTGGAATAGATTTGTTACCAATTTTCACGTAGCTAAAATGAGAAAAATTATCCAATCTTGTTTTACCCATAACTTCTTCATTTTAAATCCGTTTTGAGTGAATCAAATTGCTATGATTTCATATTGAACTCTATTTTATGAATCTAAACAGAAAAAGTATAGGTTTATTGTCGGAAAAATAAGTTACAAGTCGTTTTTGTAAAGGTAGTCATTTCAGTCGAAAGAACGACGTCTAGATGACCATTTTAGAAAACATACTTCCACTTTGAGTTTAACCATAATTTTTGGATATAGTTTCATGTTCATAATAAAAATCATTTTCTCAGAATAACAACTTTTAAATCAAAGTTTATCATAGTTTTTAATTAACTAACCCAAAACAGCCCGCGGTGTTACTACGACGGCGTAAATCCAGTTTTACGGTGTTTTTCGTGTTTCCAGGTTTTAAATCATTAAGTTAGCATATAATATAGATATAGAACATGTATTTAGTTGATTTTAAAAGTCAAGTTAGAAGGATTAACTTTTGTTTGCGAACAAGTTTAGAATTAACTAAACTATGTTCTAGTGATTACAAGTTTAAACCTTCGAATAAGATAGCTTTATATGTATGAATCGAATGATGTTATGAACATCATTACTACCTTAAGTTCCTTGGATAAACCTATTGGAAAAGAGAAAAATGGATCTAGCTTCAACGGATCCTTGGATGGCTCGAAGTTCTTGAAGCAGAATCATGACACGAAAACAAGTTCAAGTAAGATCATCACTTGAAATAAGATTGTTATAGTTATAGAAATTGAACCAAAGTTTGAATATGATTATTACCTTGTATTAGAATGATAACCTACTGTAAGAAACAAAGATTTCTTGAGGTTGGATGATCACCTTACAAGATTGGAAGTGAGCTAGCAAACTTGAAAGTATTCTTGATTTTATGAAACTAGAACTTTTGGAATTTATGAAGAACACTTAGAACTTGAAGATAGAACTTGAGAGAGATCAATTAGATGAAGAAAATTGAAGAATGAAAGTGTTTGTAGGTGTTTTTGGTCGTTGGTGTATGGATTAGATATAAAGGATATGTAATTTTGTTTTCATGTAAATAAGTCATGAATGATTACTCATATTTTTGTAATTTTATGAGATATTTCATGCTAGTTGCCAAATGATGGTTCCCACATGTGTTAGGTGACTCACATGGGCTGCTAATAGCTGATCATTGGAGTGTATATACCAATAGTACATACATCTAAAAGCTGTGTATTGTACGAGTACGAATACGGGTGCATACGAGTAGAATTGTTGATGAAACTGAACGAGGATGTAATTGTAAGCATTTTTGTTAAGTAGAAGTATTTTGATAAGTGTCTTGAAGTCTTTCAAAAGTGTATGAATACATATTAAAACACTACATGTATATACATTTTAACTGAGTCGTTAAGTCATCGTTAGTCGTTACATGTAAATGTTGTTTTGAAACCTTTAGGTTAATGATCTTGTTGAATGTTGTTAACCCATTGTTTATTATAACAAATGAGATGTTAAATTGTTATATTATCATGATATTATGATATATAATATATCTCAGTATGATGTATATACAGTTAAATGTCGTTACAACGATAATCGTTACATATATGTCTCGTTTCGAAATCATTAAGTTAGTAGTCTTATTTTTACATATGTATTTCATTGTTAATACACTTAATAATATATTTACTTATCATTTAACATAATTAACCAAGTGTATCAATATCTTAATATGATTCATATGTACCTAGTAAGACGTTGTTATAACGATAATCGTTATATATATCGTTTTCGAGTTTCTTAAATTAATAGTCTCATTTTTATGTATATAACTCATTGTTAAAATACCTAATGAGATACATACTTATAATAAAAACATGTTAACTATATATATAACCATATATATGTCATCGTATAGTTTTTACAAGTTTTAACGTTCGTGAATCACCGGTCAACTTGGGTGGTCAATTGTCTATATGAAACATATTTCAATTAATCAAGTCTTAACAAGTTTGATTGCTTAACATGTTGGAAACATTTAATCATGTAAATATCAATCTCAATTAATATATATAAACATGGAAAAGTTCGGGTCACTACATTAGAGGTGCTGATGATTCTAATGATGTTGACAGCACTAACTGTGCTGGTGAGGCTAAGGGTACTATTGATGCTGTTGGTAAAACAAGTCTAGCTTGTACCTTACGCATCATTCTTGTCAGGGTTTCTATTCTTCCTTCTATTTATCTGATTTACGGTTAGAACTGGGATAAACAATCTCTAAGATTTTAGAGATTACATAATCACCGTAGAATATTTCTTCGATAAAGTTATGAATCAGTACTTCTTCATTTATTGTTGTTGGCACTCCTTGGTATCTACGGTGCGTATGATGTTGATATCTGAAGTACAGTTTTTTTTTAGATGTGATGTGGGATACGGATGTGGTTGTTGGTGGTGGTAATGGTACTGTTGTTGTTGATGATGGTGGTACTGGTTATGCTGCTGGTGCTGCTGCTGGTGTTTGTAACCTTCGCACCATATTCTCCAAAGCCACTACCCGAGCGCGAAGCTCGTTGACTTCTTCTATTATACCGGGATGATCGGTGGTTTGGACGAGCGGACGAATAAGATTTAGAATGTGAGATAGTATATAATCGTGACTAGATACTCTGGAAATGAGAGAGAAAATGGTATTACGAACAGGTTCGCCGGTAAGTGCTTCAGGTTCTTCGCCAAGAGGGCAATGTGGTGGATGGAAGGGATTGCCTTCTTCTTGTCTCCAATGACTAAGTAAGCTACGAACCCATACCCAATTCATCCAGAATAGATGATGGCTAATTGGTTGATCCATTCCGGTTACACTGTCTTCGGAGTTCAGGTGAATATCCATATCGGAATAGCTGTCAGAATTCAAGGAATTTGAACTAGATACGGGATCCATCTTGTATAATTAGGGAGATGATTTTTTTTATATGAATTAGATTATAGAATTTAGTTTGGTATTCTTCAATACATAATTTACATATGTATATATAATACCAAATTCCATAAATCACGGAGAAATTTTCGGAAGATGTCAGGAAAAGTTTACAGTAACAGATACGCTAAGATATGAATTTTGTCTATACACTATTCATGCAATCATTGCAGTAAAACGTGTCTAGACTAGGAATGATAAGCAGGTAATTTCCGACAAAAATGATAAGCAAAACTTTTGACATGCAGACACGGTCGAAGTTCCGACTTACTAATGCATCCTAACAACTATCAGTTAGACACACTCATGCAAGACCTGGTTCGCTAGGACCAACACTCTGATACCAACTGTGACGATCGCTCCAAATCCATATAGACGAACACGTCATTCATCGATTTCATTGCGAGGTATTTGACCTCTATATGATACGTTTTATAAACATTGCATTCTTTTGAAAAGGCAAACCAAATATGAATATTTAAATCAAAGGTTTTCGACATCTGATGATTTCTACATATAGACAATCACTGTAAATAATAGTTTACAACAGTACTTTCGTTGACAATGCAGTCAAAATAAGATACATGGTGATGATTTGGTGAATGCAACGTTTTCTTGAAAAATATGCCAGGTAAGACTCCATGCACATAGCTTGTCTATCATATAAGCAAACAGCAAAAGACTTCTAGGAAACCTGAGAATAAACATGCTAACAAGTGTCAACACAAAGGTTGGTGAGTTCATAGTTTGTATGTTTCGCATAATCTGTATATAAAGGTGGATCACAAGATTTCAGTTGTTTCATCCAGAAACGTTTATCAAAATATTCTACAAAATTGTGCACCCTGGTAACTAAACTTAACGTATATATAATTTGTACCCTTTGTATAATCATCTTAATAATACACGCAAACCAACGTGTACGCTTCTCAAATAGCATACGTCCGTTAAAAGGCTAGTACTCTAGCTCGGACGGGGATATCAAGCCCTATGGATCCATATACTACTACTCGCGCCCACCAGTTCTTATAACCGGCAGTTACTAGTTACCAAAGCTAAGGGATTTTCGGTTCAAACTCAGTATAGAATTTAGTATGTACTTATGTCCATTGTTTAAAATAAAGTGCATGTATTCTCAGCCCAAAAATATATATTGCAAAAGTATTTAAAAAGGGAGCAAATGAAACTCAAATTAGCAGTACATAAAGTTGTTCACCAAAACGTGACCGAAACTCGGAATACCAAATAACCGTAGATCTCAACCTAGAGAACATATGTTGGTCAATAAATGTCTATCAAGCTAGGTCTGGTCATAGTGTATCACAATCCTAATGCTCAAGATCAACATACAAAAGTTATCCAAAGTCGTTTCAAAAAGTCAATTTTGACAATAGTTCAACAAAACGAGACGTACCTTATATAAGGATTCATTTACTCGGTTGGTAATATTCAAAAATCCAATTTATCAATCTTACAAACAAGTTGTTTAAATATCAATTGCAGATTCAAAAGCAATTTCAATTAATATTAATCATAATTCAGTTGTCCATATCTTTTAATTCATTCATCGAAATTACGCGATTTCTAAAAAGTTATTGATTTTTCGCCAGCTTTCCAAAAACATGTATATCATATACCTTTTACCAGTAATATATGTATTAAATTCGTGATCTATTATAAACTATTTAATGACAAAATTAATCGTACTAGCATGCATAATCCTATATACTCGAGCACTAGTCAGGGATACACTATTAATATATAATAGATAAGACATAAATGCTTACGTATCAATATTGTGATTCAATATTGTAGGAAAGTACGTAGACGCAACGGAGATGATAAATACTAGTTTGACTCACGAGCAAAACCCTTGAACAATACCCAAAACCTCCTTAGTAATAACCCATAGTTTCCTTAGCTCTATCCCGCTTGAAAACCCATTTTGAAAGTGACACGCTCATGACCTCGTCGTAGTATTTTAAGTGATATAATTAGTAATAATAATAATACTACTAATAATAATAAAATAAATAATAATAATAATAATCTTAATAATAATAATACTAATAATAATATTAATACAAATAATAAATAATAATAATATTACAGAGGGAGTAGTGTATGTGTAAACAATACTCGAGCAGCAACTGGCCTTTTATAGGTAACTTTTTGGAATCTGATGCCCATGCGATCGCATGGGTTTTTAGTGTATTTGCCATGCGATCGCATGGCCGCCTGATCCAGCTCAAAATATTTTTGTTTTCTTGTTTGTCGACATAATATTATATAATATATATAATATATATAATTTAAATAATTAATTATATATTATATTAAATTCATGTGCATAGTTGACTTGTAATTTTCATTCCGATGACTCGTACGTTGTCACTCGACTTATGTCCCGGTTTCGGTTTCTCGAACGCATTTTCGTACGCTTAGAAAACTCGCAATTTACGTTTTGTGACTCGTACCTTTGTCAAAATATAGTCTTAAATTATCAATAAACTATATCATTCAAAGTGTATCTTAAACTTTCGAGTGTTTTGGTCATTTACTTCTATAAATCATTGTCTCGCTATTTGTTAATATATATATATATATATATATATATATATATATATATATATATATATATATATATATATATATATATATATATATATATATATATATATATATATATAATAACAAATCGTTTTATGACCAAGTTAATATATATTTTCAACATTCATAAACACGTTTTAAATATACGTCGCAAGTTAATATTCCAACTTATCATATATATTCAAATAAATATTTAAACCAATAAGTTTAATGTACGGTATCAAACAATTAATACATTGTTACGTTTTCAAGTTATAGTATATATATATATATATATATATATATATATATATATATATATATATACATATAATTGTTCGCGAATCGTCAAGAACAACCGAAAGGTATTTGAATATATGAAAGTAGTTCAAAAATTTTGAGATTCAGTTTTACAGACTTTGCTTATCGTGTCGGAAATGTTAATCATACAAAGATTAAGTTTAAATTTGGTCAGAAATTTCCGGGTCATCACAGATCCATACAACATAAGTTCTCGCTTACACCCGGCAAGTGTAACTAATGATAATCGAATTGAGGATTTTGTTCTAAACTCGTATGTAGAATGTTTGTTTTCCTGTACTTGTGTTCACTTAGTAAAAGAAATGTTTATGTTTTCTCATCCCAAATGTAAGTTCAAAAAGAGTAAAAGTGGGACTATGATCTCACCTTGAGTGCACGAGTAGTAAAGTACTTCAACAAGTAAACGTGTGCAAAGAACAATGCTAGTCTTGACCTAAACAAATAGGTCGTATCAACAACGGTAAACACAAAAGGTCAAAGATGTTCAATTAGTCCTATGGCTCGTTACGACTCGATTACGTAGCATGTGAATCAATTTGTCAAGTTTCATGCAAGATACAAGTATAGAAACAAGTTAGGAATGTTGCATAATCATTTGGTTAAGTTTGACAAAAAGTCAAACTTTGGTCGGTCAAAGTCAACGAAAAAGTCAACACGTTCGGGTCGGGTTCCGAACTATTTTTCTGAGGTTTTTAATCATATATAAGCATGTTAGAACAAGTTACATGTGAATCGGAGGTCCATAGCATAGCAAACATTTTCCGTAAAATGACCAACGAGGACAGTAGCCTGCCAGTGCATCTGGACGGCGTCCAGATTTTCTGGATTGCGTCCAGCTTTGAAGGCTGGGACGGCGTCCAAACTTTCTGGACGGCGTCCAGCTTTGAATACTGGGACGGCGTCCAGGTTGGATTTCAAGTCTGATGCAGAACTCCTAAGTGCACGAACCAAAAACCAAATAAACACAATTTATGATCCGCAAACAATCAAGTCAAGTATTTTATACTGTTGGGAAGGTAATTTGACGAAGAAAATGACTAGACACATTTCAACAAGTAATTTAACACCTACAACAACCCAAAACCGCATTAAACGTTCATAATCAAATGTTCAAGTTCTAAAACGCATTTCATGATTCGGGTAACCAATTTACATGTATGATATGCCGTTTCGAAGGTAATCAAACACACGTTGCAACAAAACACTTATCAACAATATTTCATAGCATTTGATACATCAAAAGTTCATATAAAGCTTATCAAACCCTAACCAACATCTCAAAACCAATAATCATGTTAATGTAAGGTTTTCATGTCAATCAACACACCAAAACGAAGTTAATGAAGTAACTAACACTTTGAACACACAACCATTAAAATCTAAACACATTTTATCATTCAAAATCAAAGGTTAAACTAACCCATTTCAAGTGTTCATGCTAGTTACACCAAATAACAAGATCGAGCCTACAAATTACATACACGACATCACAATGAGCCATAGACACTAACTAACACCATTTCAAGTCAAAAACAAGAATTTAGAGAAATCTAGAGTTTTAGAAATGTTACCCAAACGAGATGAAGTTGGTACCAAAATGAAGAGGATGAAGAGAAGATCACGAATATGTAATTTATTTTGTTGTAAGCCTCCTAGATCGAATTTAGATGATGATTGAATGAATTTGGTAATTGTGTGTGTGTTCTTGCTAGAGAGAAAGAGAGAGAGATTGAGATGGTTGAATGGTGGTGATTGGGGTGGACTAGTTGACCTAGTCAACTAGTTTGCCCCGTGTCAATTTTAGTCCCTCAAGTTTGAATCGAGTGCGTGAATTACCTAATCGAGATAATTTAAAACGCGTATTAACGAAAGATGTTATAAATATATAACGGACTTTAAAATAGTTAAACGGAAAGTAACCAGAAAAAGGCGGGATGTTACATCTTCTGTAGTAACCAGTCAATCCTAAAAATTGAACTATATGCTTCGGAGTTTTCGGGGTTTCCCAGTTTACAACGGTTTCAATCTTTGCCGGATCAACCTGAATACCTTCTTTGCTCACAACATGTCCGAGGAATTGAACTTCTTTCAACCAAAATGCACACTTTGAAAACTTAGCGTACAGTTTTTCTTTCCTCAACAATTCCAGTACTTTCCTCAAATGTTCTTCATGCTCTTGATCATTCTTTGAGTAAATAAGTATGTCATCGATGAAGACAATGACAAACTTGTCGAGATATGGTCCACACACTCTGTTCATGAGGTCCATGAACACAACTGGTGAAATGTCCCGTTCTTATTGATTAAAAACGTTCCATATTAATTGATTTCGTTGCGAGGTTTTGACCTCTATATGAGACGTTTTTCAAAGACTGCATTCATTTTAAAACAAACCATAACCTTTATTTCATCAATAAAGGTTTAAAAAGCTTTACGTAGATTATCAAATAATGATAATCTAAAATATCCTGTTTACACACGACCATTACATAATGGTTTACAATACAAATATGTTACAACAAAATAAGTTTCTTGAATGCAGTTTTTACACAATATCATACAAGCATGGACTCCAAATCTCGTCCTTATTTAAGTATGCGACAGCGGAAGCTCTTAATAATCACCTGAGAATAAACATGCTTAAAACGTCAACAAAAATGTTGGTGAGTTATAGGTTTAACCTATATATATCAAATCATAATAATAGACCACAAGATTTCATATTTCAATACACATCCCATACATAGAGATAAAAATCATTCATATGGTGAACACCTGGTAATCGACAATAACAAGATGCATATATAAGAATATCCCCATCATTCCGGGACACCCTTCGGATATGATATAAATTTCGAAGTACTAAAGCATCCGGTACTTTGGATGGGGTTTGTTAGGCCCAGTAGATCTATCTTTAGGATTCGCGTCAATTAGGGTGTCTGTTCCCTAATTCTTAGATTACCAGACTTAATAAAAAAGGGCATATTCGATTTCGATAATTCAACCATAGAATGTAGTTTCACGTACTTGTGTCTATTTTGTAAATCATTTATAAAACCTGCATGTATTCTCATCCCAAAAATATTAGATTTTAAAAGTGGGACTATAACTCACTTTCACAGATTTTTACTTCGTCGGGAAGTAAGACTTGGCCACTGGTTGATTCACGAACCTATAACAATATATACATATATATCAAAGTATGTTCAAAATATATTTACAACACTTTTAATATATTTTGATGTTTTAAGTTTATTAAGTCAGCTGTCCTCGTTAGTAACCTACAACTAGTTGTCCACAGTTAGATGTACAGAAACAAATCGATAAATATTATCTTGAATCAATCTACGACCCAGTGTATACGTATCTCAGTATTGATCACAACTCAAACTATATATATTTTGGAATCAACCTCAACCCTGTATAGCTAACTCCAACATTCACATATAGAGTGTCTATGGTTGTTCCGAAATATATATAGATGTGTCGACATGATAGGTCGAAACATTGTATACGTGTCTATGGTATCTCAAGATTACATAATATATAATACAAGTTGATTAAGTTATGGTTGGAATAGATTTGTTACCAATTTTCACGTAGCTAAAATGAGAAAAATTATCCAATCTTGTTTTACCCATAACTTCTTCATTTTAAATCCGTTTTGAGTGAATCAAATTGCTATGGTTTCATATTGAACTCTATTTTATGAATCTAAACAAAAAAAGTATAGGTTTCTAGTCGGAAAAATAAGTTACAAGTCGTTTTTGTAAAGGTAGTCATTTCAGTCGAAAGAACAACGTCTAGATGACCATTTTAGAAAACATACTTCCACTTTGAGTTTAACCATAATTTTTGGATATAGTTTCATGTTCATAATAAAAATCATTTTCTCAGAATAACAACTTTTAAATCAAAGTTTATCATAGTTTTTAATTAACTAACCCAAAACAGCCCGCGGTGTTACTACGACGGCGTAAATCCGGTTTTACGGTGTTTTTCGTGTTTCCAGGTTTTAAATCATTAAGTTAGCATATCATATAGATATATAACATGTGTTTAGTTGATTTTAAAAGTCAAGTTAGAAGGATTAACTTTTGTTTGCGAACAAGTTTAGAATTAACTAAACTATGTTCTAGTGATTACAAGTTTAAACCTTCGAATAAGATAGCTTTATATGTATGAATCGAATGATGTTATGAACATCATTACTACCTTAAGTTCCTTGGATGAACCTACTGGAAAAGAGAAAAATGGATCTAGCTTCAATGGATCCTTGGATGGCTCAAAGTTCTTGAAGCAAAATCATGACACGAAAACAAGTTCAAGTAAGATCATCACTTGAAATAAGATTGTTATAGTTATAGAAATTGAACCAAAGTTTGAATATGATTATTACCTTGTATTAGAATGATAACCTACTGTAAGAAACAAAGATTTCTTGAGGTTGGATGATCACCTTACAAGATTGGAAGTGAGCTAGCAAACTTGAAAGTATTCTTGATTTTATGAAACTAGAACTTTTGGAATTTATGAAGAACACTTAGAACTTGAAGATAGAACTTGAGAGAGTTCAATTAGATGAAGAAAATTGAAGAATGAAAGTGTTTGTAGGTGTTTTTGGTCGTTGGTGTATGGATTAGATATAAAGGATATGTAATTTTGTTTTCATGTAAATAAGTCATGAATGATTACTCATATTTTTTTGTAATCTTATGAGATATTTCATGCTAGTTGCCAAATGATGGTTCCCACATGTGTTAGGTGACTCACATGGGCTGCTAAGAGCTGATCATTGGAGTGTATATACCAATAGTACATACATCTAAAAGCTGTGTATTGTACGAGTACGAATACGGGTGCATACGAGTAGAATTGTTGATGAAACTGAACGAGAATGTAATTGTAAGCATTTTTGTTAAGTAGAAGTATTTTGATAAGTGTATTGAAGTCTTTCAAAAGTGTATAAATACATATTAAAACACTACATGTATATACATTTTAACTGAGTCGTTAAGTCATCGTTAGTCGTTACATGTAAGTGTTGTTTTGAAACCTTTAGGTTAACGATCTTGTTAAATGTTGTTAACCCAATGTTTATAATAACAAAAGAGATTTTAAATTATTATATTATCATGATATTATGATGTACGAATATCTCTTAATATGATATATATACATTAAATGTCGTTACAACGATAAACGTTACATATATGTCTCGTTTCAAAATCATTAAGTTAGTAGTCTTGTTTTTACATATGTAGTTCATTGTTAATATAATTAATGATATGTTTACTTATCATAATATCATGTTAACTATATATATAACCATATATATGTCATCATATAGTTTTTTTTACAAGTTTTAACGTTCGTGAATCACCGGTCAACTTGGGTGGTCAATTGTCTATATGAAACCTATTTCAATTAATCAAGTCTTAACAAGTTTGATTGCTTAACATGTTGGAAACATTTAATCATGTAAACATCAATCTCAATTAATATATATAAACATGGAAAAGTTCGGGTCACTACAGTACCTACCCGTTAAATAAATTTCGTCCCGAAATTTTAAGCTGTTGAAGGTGTTGACGAATCTTCTGGAAATAGATGCGGGTATTTCTTCTTCATCTGATCTTCACGCTCCCAGGTGAACTCGGGTCCTCTACGAGCATTCCATCGAACCTTAACAATTGGTATCTTGTTTTGCTTAAGTCTTTTAACCTCACGATCCATTATTTCGACGGGTTCTTCGATGAATTGGAGTTTTTCGTTGATTTGGATTTCATCTAACGGAATAGTGAGATCTTCTTTAGCAAAACATTTCTTCAAATTCGAGACGTGGAAAGTGTTATGTACAGCCGCGAGTTGTTGAGGTAACTCAAGTCGGTAAGCTACTGGTCCGACACGATCAATAATCTTGAATGGTCCAATATACCTTGGATTTAATTTCCCTCGTTTACCAAATCGAACAACGCCTTTCCAAGGTGAAACTTTAAGCATGACCATCTCTCCAATTTCAAATTCTATATCTTTTCTTTTAATGTCAGCGTAGCTCTTTTGTCGACTTTGGGCGGTTTTCAACCGTTGTTGAATTTGGATGATCTTCTCGGTAGTTTCTTGTATAATCTCTGGACCCGTAATCTGTCTATCCCCCACCTCACTCCAACAAATCGGAGACCTGCACTTTCTACCATAAAGTGCTTCAAACGGCGCCATCTCAATGCTTGAATGGTAGCTGTTGTTGTAGGAAAATTCTGCTAACGGTAGATGTCGATCCCAACTGTTTCCGAAATCAATAACACATGCTCGTAGCATGTCTTCAAGCGTTTGTATCGTCCTTTCGCTCTGCCCATCAGTTTGTGGATGATAGGCAGTACTCATGTCTAGACGAGTTCCTAATGCTTGCTGTAATGTCTGCCAGAATCTTGAAATAAATCTGCCATCCCTATCAGAGATAATAGAGATTGGTATTCCATGTCTGGAGACGACTTCCTTCAAATACAGTCGTGCTAACTTCTCCATCTTGTCATCTTCTCTTATTGGCAGGAAGTGTGCTGATTTGGTGAGACGATCAACTATTACCCAAATAGTATCAAAACCACTTGCAGTCCTTGGCAATTTAGTGATGAAATCCATAGTAATATTTTCCCATTTCCATTCCGGGATTTCGGGTTGTTGAAGTAGACCTGATGGTTTCTGATGCTCAGCTTTGACCTTAGAACACGTCAAACATTCTCCTACGTATTTAGCAACATCGGCTTTCATACCCGGCCACCAAAAATGTTTCTTGAGATCCTTGTACATCTTCCCCGTTCCAGGATGTATTGAGTATCTGGTTTTATGAGCTTCTCTAAGTACCATTTCTCTCATATCTCCAAATTTTGGTACCCAAATCCTTTCAGCCCTATACCGGGTTCCGTCTTCCCGAATATTAAGATGTTTCTCCGATCCTTTGGGTATTTCATCCTTTAAATTTCCCTCTTTTAAAACTCCTTGTTGCGCCTCCTTTATTTGAGTAGTAATGTTATTATGAATCATTATATTCATAGATTTTACTCGAATGGGTTCTCTATCCTTCCTGCTCAAGGCATCGGCTACCACATTTGCCTTCCCCGGGTGGTAACGAATCTCAAAATCGTAATCATTCAATAATTCAATCCACCTACGCTGCCTCATATTCAGTTGTTTCTGATTAAATATGTGTTGAAGACTTTTGTGGTCGGTATATATAATACTTTTGACCCCATATAAGTAGTGCCTCCAAGTCTTTAATGCAAAAACAACCGCGCCTAATTCCAAATCATGCGTTGTATAATTTTGTTCGTGAATCTTCAATTGTCTAGACGCATAAGCAATCACCTTCGTTCGTTGCATTAATACACAACCGAGACCTTGCTTTGATGCGTCACAATAAATCACAAAATCATCATTCCCTTCAGGCAATGACAATATAGGTGCCGTAGTTAGCTTTTTCTTCAATAACTGAAACGCTTTCTCTTGTTCATCATTCCATTCAAATTTCTTCCCTTTATGCGTTAATGCAGTCAAGGGTTTTGCTATTCTGGAAAAGTCTTGGATGAACCTTCTGTAGTAACCAGCTAGTCCTAAAAACTGGCGTATGTGTTTCGGAGTTTTCGGGGTTTCCCACTTTTCAACAGTTTCTATCTTTGCCGGATCCACCTTAATACCTTCTTTGTTCACTATGTGACCGAGGAATTGAACTTCTTCCAACCAAAATGCACACTTTGAAAACTTAGCGTACAATTCTTCCTTCCTCAATACTTCTAACACTTTTCTCAAATGTTCACCGTGTTCTTGGTCATTCTTTGAGTAAATAAGTATGTCATCAATGAAAACAATGACAAACTTGTCAAGGTATGGTCCACACACTCGGTTCATAAGGTCCATGAACACAGCTGGTGCATTAGTTAAACCAAACGGCATGACCATAAACTCGTAATGACCGTAACGTGTTCTGAAAGCAGTCTTTGGAATATCATCTTCTTTCACCCGCATTTGATGATACCCGGAACGTAAGTCAATCTTTGAATAAACAGACGAGCCTTGTAGTTGATCAAATAAGTCGTCGATTCTCGGTAGTGGGTAGCGGTTCTTGATGGTAAGTTTGTTCAACTCTCGGTAGTCGATACACAACCTGAATGTACCATCTTTCTTCTTGACAAACAAAACAGGAGCTCCCCACGGTGATGTACTTGGTCGAATGAAACCACGCTCTAAAAGTTCTTGTAATTGGCTTTGCAGTTCTTTCATCTCGCTGGGTGCGAGTCTGTAAGGAGCACGAGCTATTGGTGCAGCTCCTGGTACAAGATCTATTTGAAATTCAACGGATCGATGTGGGGGTAATCCCGGTAATTCTTTCGGAAATACATCGGGAAATTCTTTTGCAATGGGAACATCATTGATGCTCTTTTCTTCAGTTTGTACTTTCTCGACGTGTGCTAGAACAGCATAGCAACCTTTTCTTATTAGTTTTTGTGCCTTCAAATTACTAATAAGATGTAGCTTCGTGTTGCCCTTTTCTCCGTACACCATTAAGGGTTTTCCTTTTTCTCGTATAATGCGAATTGCATTTTTGTAACAAACGATCTCCGCTTTCACTTCTTTCAACCAGTCCATACCGATTATCACATCAAAACTCCCTAACTCTACTGGTATCAAATCAATCTTAAATGTTTCGCTAACCAGTTTAATTTCTCGATTCCGACATATATTATCTGCTGAAATTAATTTACCATTTGCTAATTCGAGTAAAAATTTACTATCCAAAGGCGTCAATGGACAACTTAATTTAGCACAAAAATCTCTACTCATATAGCTTCTATCCGCACCCGAATCAAATAAAACGTAAGCAGATTTATTGTCAATAAGAAACGTACCCGTAACAAGCTCCGGGTCTTCCTGTGCCTCTACCGCATTAATATTGA
Source organism: Rutidosis leptorrhynchoides (assembly GCF_046630445.1). Lineage (NCBI taxonomy): Eukaryota > Viridiplantae > Streptophyta > Magnoliopsida > Asterales > Asteraceae > Rutidosis > Rutidosis leptorrhynchoides. The sequence goes on from NC_092334.1 coordinate 14,409,709, forward strand.
AAACTCTTCCACGGCCTTGTCCATTCGTGTTCTCCTGGTTCGGGCAATTTCTAATAATGTGGCCTGGTTTTCCACATTTATAACAAACTACATTGGCATAACTTGCTCCGACACTACTTGCTCCGCCATTACTCGTTCCGACACCATTTGTTCCTTTCGTTCTATTAACCCCTGGTCCGTAGACCTCACACTTCGCCGCGCTATGACCATTTCTTTTACACTTGTTGCAAAATTTGGTGCAGAACCCCGAGTGATTCTTTTCACACCTTTGGCATAGTTGCTTCTGATTGTTGTTGTTGTTGTTGCGGTTATTATTGTTGTTGAGATGATTGTTGTAGTTGCTGTTGTTGTTGTTGTTGTTGTTGGGCCGTTTGTTGTAGTTGCGATTGATGTTGCGATTGTTGGGATAATTGTTGCGATTATTGTTGTAATTGCTGTTGTTGTTGTATTGGTGATTCTTATCACCGTTTTCCTCCCACTTTCTTTTGACTTGCTTCACATTGGCCTCTTCAGCAGTCTGTTCTTTAATTCTTTCTTCAATCTGGTTCACTAGTTTGTGAGCCATTCTACATGCCTGTTGTATGGAGGCGGGCTCGTGTGAACTTATATCTTCTTGGATTCTTTCCGGTAATCCTTTCACAAACGCGTCGATCTTCTCTTCCTCATCTTCGAATGCTCCCGGACACAATAGGCACAATTCTGTGAATCGTCTTTCGTACGTGGTAATATCAAATCCTTGGGTTCGTAACCCTCTAAGTTCTGTCTTGAGCTTATTGACCTCGGTTCTGGGACGGTACTTCTCGTTCATCAAGTGCTTGAATGCTGACCACGGTAGTGCGTACGCATCATCTTGTCCCACTTGCTCTAGATAGGTATTCCACCATGTTAACGCAGAACCTGTGAAGGTATGCGTAGCGTACTTCACTTTGTCCTCTTCAGTACACTTACTTATGGCAAACACCGATTCAACCTTCTCGGTCCACCGTTTCAATCCGATCGGTCCTTCGGTTCCATCAAATTCCAAAGGTTTGCAGGCAGTGAATTCTTTGTAGGTGCATCCTACACGATTTCCTGTACTGCTAGATCCAAGGTTATTGTTGGTATGTAGCGCAGCCTGTACTGCGGCTATGTTTGAAGCTAGAAAAGTACGGAATTCCTCTTCATTCATATTCACGGTGTGTCGAGTAGTCGGTGCCATTTCCTTCAAAATAGTTAAATGGAACAAGTTAATCATACAGAATATTAAGAGTAGTTAATAGTATTTCGTAGCATAATATGAACTCATTTATAAAAGCTTTTTCTTCATATTAGCGTTTTATAAGTTTAAATTCGGGTAGTACCTACCCGTTAAGTTCATACTTAGTAGCTAATATACAATTCAACTACTACAATTCTATATGAAAAACTGATTATAATAATATTTCGCGTTCAAACTTTTATACAATATTTTACAAACTTACAATACCGCTTATTTTACATAAAGCATGAAATATAGCACACAATAACTTTGATACAAGATAGTTGTGAAGACAATTCTAGCTAGTACACAAGTCGTTCAGCAAAGGCAATAAAGACACGTAATTCATACGTCCAGAAACAAGTCATGCATTCTGGTTTTACTAGGACTACTTCCCATCCTTGGTCTTGTGCAACATAACCGTTATGGCCGTTGATAAGACAGCGTGTTGTAACATCATCAAAGGGACGAGGGTTACGTAATGTCCAACAGTCCCGTAATAATCTAAAAACCTCATTTCTTACCCCAATTACCGACTCCGTCACTTGTGGAAACGTTTTGTTTAATAGTTGTAGCCCGATGTTCTTGTTCTCACTTTGGTGAGAAGCGAACATTACTAATCCGTAAGCATAACATGCTTCTTTATGTTGCATGTTAGCCGCTTTTTCTAAATCACGAAGTCCAATATTCGGATATATTGAGTCAAAATAATTTCTTAACCCGTTGCGTAAAATAGCATTTGGGTTCCCCGCAATATATGCGTCAAAGTAAACACATCGTAACTTATGGGTTTCCCAATGTGATATCCCCCATCTTTCAAACGAAAGTCTCTTATAAACCAAGACATTCTTGGAACGTTCTTCGAATGTCTTACAAACTGATCTCGCCTTAAATAGTTGTGCCGAAGAATTCTGGCCGACTCTAGACAAGATTTCATCAATCATGTCTCCGGGTAGGTCTCTTAAAATATTGGGTTGTCTATCCATTTTGTATTTTTAAACTGTAAAATAGACAAGAGTTAGATTCATAAAAAAATACTTATTAATACAAGCAATTTTTACATATATCATAAAGCATAAGAACACTATATTACATACACCACACGAATACAACTATCTTATTCCGACTCGCTCGTTTCTTCTTCTTCGGTTTTGGTTCGTTTTGCCAAGTTTCTAGGGATATATGATGTTCCCCTAATACGAGCCGTCGTTGTCCACATTGGTTTAGAAAAACCTGGTGGTTTAGAGGTTCCCGGGTCATTGTTACAACTTAAGGACTTCGGGGGTTGACGATACATATAAAGTTCATCGGGGTTGGAATTAGATTTCTCTATTTTTATGCCCTTTCCCTTATTATTTTCTTTTGCCTTTTTAAATTCAGTTGGGGTAATTTCTATAACATCATCGGAATTTTCGTCGGAATCCGATTCATCGGAAAATTGGTAATCCTCCCAATATTTTGCTTCCTTGGCGGAAACACCATTGACCATAATTAACTTTGGTCGGTTGGTTGAGGATTTTCTTTTACTTAACCGGTTTATTATTTCCCCCACCGGTTCTATTTCTTCATCCGGTTCCGATTCTTCTTCCGGTTCCGATTCTTCTTCCGGTTCCGACTCTTCTTCCGGTTCCTCTTCGGGAACTTGTGAATCAGTCCACAAATCATTCCAATTTACATTTGACTCTTCATTATTATTAGGTGAGTCAATGAGACTTGTTCTAGAGGTAGACATCTATCACATAATATCAAACACGTTAAGAGATTAATATATCACATAATATTCATATGTTAAAAATATATAGTTTCCAACAAAAATGTTAAGCAATCATTTTTAAAGAAAACACGGTCGAAGTCCAGACTCACTAATGCATCCTAACAAACTCGATAAGACACACTAATGCAAATTTTCTGGTTCTCTAAGACCAACGCTCGGATACCAACTGAAATGTCCCGTTCTTATTGATTAAAAACGTTCCATATTAATTGATTTCGTTGCGAGGTTTTGACCTCTATATGAGACGTTTTTCAAAGACTGCATTCATTTTAAAACAAACCATAACCTTTATTTCATCAATAAAGGTTTAAAAAGCTTTACGTAGATTATCAAATAATGATAATCTAAAATATCCTGTTTACACACGACCATTACATAATGGTTTACAATACAAATATGTTACAACAAAATAAGTTTCTTGAATGCAGTTTTTACACAATATCATACAAGCATGGACTCCAAATCTCGTCCTTATTTAAGTATGCGACAGCGGAAGCTCTTAATAATCACCTGAGAATAAACATGCTTAAAACGTCAACAAAAATGTTGGTGAGTTATAGGTTTAACCTATATATATCAAATCATAATAATAGACCACAAGATTTCATATTTCAATACACATCCCATACATAGAGATAAAAATCATTCATATGGTGAACACCTGGTAATCGACAATAACAAGATGCATATATAAGAATATCCCCATCATTCCGGGACACCCTTCGGATATGATATAAATTTCGAAGTACTAAAGCATCCGGTACTTTGGATGGGGTTTGTTAGGCCCAGTAGATCTATCTTTAGGATTCGCGTCAATTAGGGTGTCTGTTCCCTAATTCTTAGATTACCAGACTTAATAAAAAAGGGCATATTCGATTTCGATAATTCAACCATAGAATGTAGTTTCACGTACTTGTGTCTATTTTGTAAATCATTTATAAAACCTGCATGTATTCTCATCCCAAAAATATTAGATTTTAAAAGTGGGACTATAACTCACTTTCACAGATTTTTACTTCGTCGGGAAGTAAGACTTGGCCACTGGTTGATTCACGAACCTATAACAATATATACATATATATCAAAGTATGTTCAAAATATATTTACAACACTTTTAATATATTTTGATGTTTTAAGTTTATTAAGTCAGCTGTCCTCGTTAGTAACCTACAACTAGTTGTCCACAGTTAGATGTACAGAAATAAATCGATAAATATTATCTTGAATCAATCCACGACCCAGTGTATACGTATCTCAGTATTGATCACAACTCAAACTATATATATTTTGGAATCAACCTCAACCCTGTATAGCTAACTCCAACATTCACATATAGAGTGTCTATGGTTGTTCCGAAATATATATAGATGTGTCGACATGATAGGTCGAAACATTGTATACGTGTCTATGGTATCTCAAGATTACATAATATATAATACAAGTTGATTAAGTTATGGTTGGAATAGATTTGTTACCAATTTTCACGTAGCTAAAATGAGAAAAATTATCCAATCTTGTTTTACCCATAACTTCTTCATTTTAAATCCGTTTTGAGTGAATCAAATTGCTATGGTTTCATATTGAACTCTATTTTATGAATCTAAACAAAAAAAGTATAGGTTTCTAGTCGGAAAAATAAGTTACAAGTCGTTTTTATAAAGGTAGTCATTTCAGTCGAAAGAACGACGTCTAGATGACCATTTTAGAAAACATACTTCCACTTTGAGTTTAACCATAATTTTTGGATATAGTTTCATGTTCATAATAAAAATCATTTTCTCAGAATAACAACTTTTAAATCAAAGTTTATCATAGTTTTTAATTAACTAACCCAAAACAGCCCGCGGTGTTACTACGACGGCGTAAATCCGGTTTTACGGTGTTTTTCGTGTTTCCAGGTTTTAAATCATTAAGTTAGCATATCATATAGATATATAACATGTGTTTAGTTGATTTTAAAAGTCAAGTTAGAAGGATTAACTTTTGTTTGCGAACAAGTTTAGAATTAACTAAACTATGTTCTAGTGATTACAAGTTTAAACCTTCGAATAAGATAGCTTTATATGTATGAATCGAATGATGTTATGAACATCATTACTACCTTAAGTTCCTTGGATGAACCTACTGGAAAAGAGAAAAATGGATCTAGCTTCAATGGATCCTTGGATGGCTCAAAGTTCTTGAAGCAAAATCATGACACGAAAACAAGTTCAAGTAAGATCATCACTTGAAATAAGATTGTTATAGTTATAGAAATTGAACCAAAGTTTGAATATGATTATTACCTTGTATTAGAATGATAACCTACTGTAAGAAACAAAGATTTCTTGAGGTTGGATGATCACCTTACAAGATTGGAAGTGAGCTAGCAAACTTGAAAGTATTCTTGATTTTATGAAACTAGAACTTTTGGAATTTATGAAGAACACTTAGAACTTGAAGATAGAACTTGAGAGAGTTCAATTAGATGAAGAAAATTGAAGAATGAAAGTGTTTGTAGGTGTTTTTGGTCGTTGGTGTATGGATTAGATATAAAGGATATGTAATTTTGTTTTCATGTAAATAAGTCATGAATGATTACTCATATTTTTTTGTAATCTTATGAGATATTTCATGCTAGTTGCCAAATGATGGTTCCCACATGTGTTAGGTGACTCACATGGGCTGCTAAGAGCTGATCATTGGAGTGTATATACCAATAGTACATACATCTAAAAGCTGTGTATTGTACGAGTACGAATACGGGTGCATACGAGTAGAATTGTTGATGAAACTGAACGAGAATGTAATTGTAAGCATTTTTGTTAAGTAGAAGTATTTTGATAAGTGTATTGAAGTCTTTCAAAAGTGTATAAATACATATTAAAACACTACATGTATATACATTTTAACTGAGTCGTTAAGTCATCGTTAGTCGTTACATGTAAGTGTTGTTTTGAAACCTTTAGGTTAACGATCTTGTTAAATGTTGTTAACCCAATGTTTATAATAACAAAAGAGATTTTAAATTATTATATTATCATGATATTATGATGTACGAATATCTCTTAATATGATATATATACATTAAATGTCGTTACAACGATAAACGTTACATATATGTCTCGTTTCAAAATCATTAAGTTAGTAGTCTTGTTTTTACATATGTAGTTCATTGTTAATATAATTAATGATATGTTTACTTATCATAATATCATGTTAACTATATATATAACCATATATATGTCATCATATAGTTTTTTTTACAAGTTTTAACGTTCGTGAATCACCGGTCAACTTGGGTGGTCAATTGTCTATATGAAACCTATTTCAATTAATCAAGTCTTAACAAGTTTGATTGCTTAACATGTTGGAAACATTTAATCATGTAAACATCAATCTCAATTAATATATATAAACATGGAAAAGTTCGGGTCACTACAACTGGTACGTTAGTCAAACCAAACGGCATAACCATAAACTCGTAATGATCGTATCGCGTCCTGAAAGCAGTCTTCGGAATATCATCCTCCTTTACCCGCATTTGATGATATCCGGAATGTAAATCGATCTTCGAATAAACCGACGAGCCTTGTAGTTGATCAAATAAGTCGTCGATTCTCGGTAGTGGGTAACGGTTCTTGATGGTAAGTTTGTTCAACTCTCGGTAGTCGATACACAACTCGAATGTACCATCCTTCTTTTTGACAAATAAAACAGGAGCTCCCCATGGTGATGTACTTGGTCGTATGAAACCATGCTCTAGAAGTTCTTGTAATTGGCTTTGAAGTTCCTTCATTTCGCTGGGTGCGAGTCTGTATAGAGCACGAGCTATTGGTGCAGCTCCCGGTACAAGATCTATTTGAAATTCAACGGATCGGTGTGGAGGTAATCCCGGTAATTCTTTCGGAAATACATCGGGAAATTCTTTTGCGACGGGAACATCATTGATGCTCTTTTCTTCAGTTTGTACTTTCTCGACGTGTGCTAGAACAGCATAGCAACCCTTTCTTATTAGCTTTTGCGCCTTCAAATTACTAATAAGATTTAGCTTCACGTTGCTCTTTTCTCCGTACACCATTAAGGGTTTTCCTTCATCTCGTACAATGCGAATTGTATTTTTGTAACATACGATCTCTGCTTTCACCTCTTTCAACTAGTCCATGCCGATTATCACATCAAAACTCCCTAACTCTACTGGTATCAAATCAATCTTAAACGTTTCGCTACCCAGTTTAATTTCTCGATTTCGACATATATTATCTGCTGCAATTAATTTACCGTTTGCTAATTCTAGTATAAACTTATTATCTAAAGGCGTCAATGGACAACTTAATTTAGCACAGAAATCCTTACTCATATTGCTTCTATCCGCACCCGAATCAAATAAAACATAAGCAGATGTATTGTCAATAAGAAACGTACCCGTAACAAGCTCCGGGTCTTCCTGCGCTTCAACCGCATCAATGTTGAAGACTCTTCCTCGGCCTTGCCCATTATTATCCCCCTGATTTGGACACATATTTTTGTAATGGCCTTTCTTCCCACATCCGAAACAGGTAATGTCGGCATAACTTGTTCCGGCATTATTTGTTCCCTTAGCCATTGATCCGTAGATTTCGCACTTTGTCACACCATGGCCCTTTCTATTACACTTAGTACACGCTGCTGTACAGAGCCCAGTTGGATGATATCCTTCACATCTCTGGCAGAATTTCTGCCTCTTGTTGTTATTGTTGTTGTTGTAGTTGTTATTGTTGTTGAAACGGTTGTTGTAGTTGTTGCTGGGGTGGTTGTTGTTGCGTTTGTTGTTGCGAAAATTGGTGCGATTGTAATTGTGATTGTTCGGTTGATTATTGAAATTGTGACCCTTGTCACTGGTTTCTTCCCATTTCCTCTAGACTTGTTTCGTATTGGCTTCCCCGACTGCCTGTTCTTTAATCCTTTCCTCAATTTGATTTATAAGTTTATGAGCCATTCGACTTGCCTTTTGTATGGAGGCGGGCTCGTGTGAACTTATATCCTCTTGAATCCTTTCCGGTAACCCTTTTACAAATGCGTCGATTTTCTCTTCTTCATCTTCGAACGCTCCAGGACACAATAGGCACAACTCTGTGAATCGTCATTCGTACGTGGTAATATCAAACCTTTGTGTTCGTAACCCTCTAAGTTCTACCTTGAGCTTATTGACCTCGTTTCTGGGACGGTACTGCTCGTTCATTAAGTGTTTGAATGCTGACCACGGTAGTGCGTAAGCAGCATCTTGTCCCACCTGTTCTAGATAAGTGTTCCACCATGTTAATGCAGCACCCGTGAAGGTATGCGTAGCGTACTTTACTTTGTCTTCTTCAGTGCACTTACTTATGGCAAACACCGATTCAACCTTCTCAGTCTACTATTTTAATTCGATTGGACCCTCAGTTCCATCGAATTCCAAAGCTTTACAGGCAGTGAATTCTTTGTAGGAGCATCCTACACGAGTTCTCGTGGCGTTAGTTCCATTGCTGGATTCAGAGTTATTGTTATTTTGCATCGCAGCCTGTACTGTGGCTATGTTTGCTGCAAGGAAAGCACGGAATTCTTCCTCGCTCATATTCAGGGTGTGTCGAGTAGTTGGTGCCATTTCCTTAAAAAATAGCCAAAAGAATTTAGTTAATCATATAGAATATCAAGAGTAGTTAATAGTATTTCGTAGCATAATATGAACTTATTTATAAAAGCTTTTTCTTTATATTAGCGTTTTATAGTTTTTTTTTCCATTCGGGTAGTACCTACCCGTTAAGTTCATACTTAGTAGCTACTATACAATTCTATATGAAAAACTGATTATAATAATATTTCGCGTTCAAACTATTACACAATATTTTACAAACTTACATTACCGCTATATAGTATAAAATATAGCACACAAATAACATTGATACAAAGCAGTTTCGATGACAATCCTAGTTAATACGCAAGTCGTTCAACAAAGGCAATAAAGATACGTAGTTCATAAGTCCAGAAACAAATCATGCATTCTGGTTTTACTAAGACTACTTCCCATCCTTGGTTTTGTGAAACATAACCGTTGTGGCCGTTGATAAGACAGCATGTTGTAACATCGTCAAAGGAACGAGGGTTTCGTAATGCCCAATAGCCCCGTAACAATCTAAAAACCTTATTTCTCACCCCAACTACTAAGTCCGTTACTTGTGGGAATGTTTTGTTTAATAGTTGTAATCCGATGTTCTTTTTCTCACTTTGGTGAGAAGCGAACATCACTAACCCATAAGCATAACATGCTTCTTTATGTTGCATGTTAGAAGCTCTTTCTAATTCACGAAGTCCTATGTTGGGATAAGTTGAGTCAAAATAGGTTCTTAATCCGTAGCGTAAAATTGCACTTGGGTTCCCCTCATTTAATGCTTTAAAGAAAACACGGGGTAGCTTACGGTCTCCCCAATGTGATATACCCCAACTTTTAAAGGAAAGCCTTTTATAAACCAAGGCATTCTTGGAATTTTCATCAAATGTTCTACAAACTAATTTCGGCGTAAATAATTGTGCCGATGAATTCTGACCAACTTTAGATAAGATTTCATCAATCATGTCCCCGGGTAGGTCTTCTAAAATTTTTGGTTGTCTATCCTTAACGTCCATTGTGTTTTTATACTGTAAAACAGACGAGGATTAGATTTGTAAAAGATAATTATCAAATAATACAAGCAATTTTTTTTTTTTTACATACAACATAAAAGTACAAGCACACTTATATTACATATATTACACCGCATGATTACAACCCTTTATTCCGACTCGCTTGTTTCTTTTTCTTCGGACTTAGTTCGTTCCGCTAATTTTCTAGGGATATATGGTGCTCCCCTAATACGAGCTGTCGTTTTTCACAATGGTTTAGAAAAACCTGGTGGTTTAGAGGTTCCCGGGTTATTGTTACAATTTAGGAAATACGGATGTTGCCGATACATATAAAGTTCATCAGGGTTGGAATCAGGTTTCTCTATTTTTATACCTTTTCCCTTATTATTTTCTTTTGCCTCATTAAATTGGGTCGGGGTAATTTCTATAACATCATCAGAATCCTCATCGGGATCCGATTCATCGGAGAATTGGTAATCTTCCCAATATTTTGCCTTCTTAGCGGAAACACCATTGACCATTATTAACTTTGGTCTATTGGTTGAGGATTTTTTTTTATTTGACCGTTTTTCTATGGTTCCTAATATTTCCCCCTCCGGAACCTCTTCTTCTTCCGGTTCCTCTTCTTCTGGTTCCTCTTCTTCTGGTTCTTCTTCTTCCGATTCTTCTTCTTCCGGTTCTTCTTCTTCTTTCAGTTTTTCGGGAATTTATGAATCTTCCCAATATATATTCGACTCTTCATTATTATTAGGTGAGTCAATGGGATTCGTGCTAGAGGTAGACATCTATCACACAATATCAAACACGTTAAGAGATTAATATATCACATAATATTTACATGTTAATAATATATAGTTTCCAACAAAAATGTTAAGCAATCATTTTTAAAGAAAATACGGTCGAAGTCCAGACTCACTAATGCATCCTAACAAACTCGATAAGACACACTAATGCAAATTTTCTGGTTCTCTAAGACCAACGCTCGGATACCAACTAAAATGTCCCGTTCATATTGATTATAAACGTTCCATATTAATTGATTTCGTCGCGAGGTTTTGACCTCTATATGAGACATTTTTCAAAGACTGCATTCATTTTTATAACAACCATAACCTTTATTTTATCGATAAAGGTTTAAAAAGCATTACGTAGATTATCAAATAATGATAATCTAAAATATACCGTTTACACACGACCATTACATAATGGTTTACAATAAAAATATATTACATCAAAGTAAGTTTCTTGAATGCAGTTTTTACACAATATCATACAAGCATGGACTCCAAATCTTGTCCTTATTTTAGTATGCAACAGCGGAAGCTTTTAATAATCACCTGAGAATAAACATGCTTAAAACGTCAACAAAAATGTTGGTGAGTTATAGGTTTAACCTATATATTATCAAATCATAATAATAGACCACAAGATTTCTCATTTTTCATAAATATCATTACACTCGCAAGTGCATAAAAATCATTCATATGTTGAACATCTGGTAACCGACGTTAACTTAATGCATAGAATATCCCCAAAACAGAACCTCGTCTGTATAATAATCTCGAAGTACTAAACCATCCATAACCTGAATGGGGGTTGTTAAGCCCAATAGATCTATCTTTAGGATTCACGTCAATTAGGGGACATTTCCCTAATTCTTAGGCTACCAGACTTGAAGGGAGATATTCGGTTTAATAATCCAACCATAGAATGTAGTCTCGCATACTTGTGTCTATTTTGTAAAACATTTATAAAACTGCATGTATTCTCATCCAAAAAATATTAGATTTTAAAAATGGGACTATAACTCACTTTCACAGATTTTTACTTCGTCGGGAAGTAAGACTTGGCTACTGGTCGATTCACGAACCTATAACAAATATGTACATATATATCAAAGTATGTTCAAAATATATTTACAACATTTTTAATACGTTTTACTGTTTTAAGTTTATTAAGTCAGCTGTCCTCGTTAGTAACCTACAACTAGTTGTCCATAGTTAGATGTACAGAAATAAATCGATATATATTATCTTGAATCAATCCACGACCCAGAAATAAATCGATATATACTATCTTGAATCAATCCATGGCTTGAAAGTTCTTGAAGCAGAATCATGACAAGAAAACAAGTTCAAGTAAGGTTTCCACTCGAAATAAGATTGTTATAGTTATAGAAATTGAATTAAAGTTTGAATATGAGTATTACCTTGAATTATAAAGATATCTTACTGTAAATAAGAAATATTTCTTGATATTTGATGATCACTTGAAATGGATTTGCAAGATTGGAAGTAAGCTAGCAAGATTTCTTGAAGTGTTCTTGAATGGTTGTTTTTATGATGATTAAAGCTTGTAATTGAAGCTAAAAGATGGTGAAAATGCTTGGAGATGATCAAGTATGATGTTAGGAGTATTTTGAGAGAGAATTTGGAGTGTAAGTATGAGAAAATGGAATGAAAAAATGGGGTGAAATCATAAAAACGAAATTACTTGTTATAAAGAAAAAAAAATCCTTAAGTTTGTTTTTATCTCATTAGTCATACAAGTTGTTAAATAATGGTTCCACATGTTTTTGACTCTAATATGGCTGCTAAGAATGAATGATTAAAGGTGTATATACCAATAGTAAATACATCTAGAAGTTGTGTATTGTACGAGTACAAATACGGGTGTACACGAGTAGAATTGTTGATGGAAACGAATGAGAATGTAATTTTGAGCATTTTTGCTAAGTAGAAATACTTTGATATATGTCTTGAAGTCTTTCAAAAGTGTATTAATACATCTTAATACACTACATGTATATACATTTTAACTGAGTCGTTAAGTCACCGTTAGTCATTACATGTAAGTGTTGTTTTAAGACCTTTAAGTTAACGATCTTGTTAAATGTAATTAATTCATTGTTATTATACTTAAATGAGATGCTAAATTATTACATTATCATGATATTATAATGTATGAATATATCTTAATATGATATATATACATTAAAATGTCGTTACAATGATAATCGTTACATATATGTCTCGTTTTGAAATTCTTAAGTTAATAGTCTTGTTTTACATATGTAGTTCATTGTTAACACACTTAATGATATACTTAATTATCATTTTATCATGTTAAATATAGTGTATCAATATCTTAATATGATTCATATGTATTTAGTAAGACGTTGTTATAACGATAATCGTTATATATATCGTTTCGAGTTTCTTAATTCAATAAACTCATTTTTATGTATATCACTCATTGTTAATATACTTAGTGAGATATTTACTTATCATAGTCTCATGTTAACCATATATATATCCATATATATATATCATCATGTAGTTTTTTACAAATTTTTAACGTTCGTGAATCGCCGGTCAACTTGGGTGGTCAATTCTCTATATGAAGCACATTTCAAATAATCAAGTCTTAACAAGTTTGATTTCTTAATATGTTGGAAACATTTAATCATACAAATATAGTTTTCATTTAATATATAACATGGAAAAGTTCGGGTCACTACACCTGAGTTCCTTGCAAGAGGTCTCAAGTTCGAATCCCGTATAGGGCGAATATTTAGTGATGATCAAGGATCGGTTGGAAACGGCAAGGGAGTAATCCTGCTGAGCTGCGTACATCAGAGTATGGGGTCAGATTACTCGCCTTCCCGGGTAGCCCGAACAGGGAAAACCTTCTATCTTATAGACTCAAACATTGTGTGTATGATTAATTGTGAGCTGAGCCTCAAGACGATGTATGAAGCTGATTTCTGCGCCAGACCTGGCTAGTCAAACAAACACTAGCCTTTAGGCGGCTTAGTTATGTCCTTGGACCTTTTGCAATCTCTACTAAAAAAATGCATTTTTTGTAAGGGCTGCAAACCTCAAATGGATATGTTAGACTGTTTGGATAACGGGTTGGGTTGTATCAAAATGTTCTTTTATTTTTTTCATGTGTGATTACAATATTGTCTCGTTTCAATTACAGCTTAATTCTCAAACTCTCTCCTAAGAGGTTGTATGCATTATGACTAAAATTTTGGGAGACTTTCAACCCTATCCACTAATCATACCCCATTTGACCTAAACAGAACACAACCCAAATCAATTGGTTCCTAAAAATATGGGTCAAACATCATTTGAGATATCAATATAAACCTTACTCCAGGTTGTAAAAGCCGCCCAAGGTCGTGTACCTTTACTTACATGTAACGGGTAATCCTCTGATGACAGCTATCTTTTCTTCATACTTTTCTTTCTCAGGTCCTTTCCCTTCATGGCATTTATATAAAAATACTTAAAGTTACAACCTTTTTTTCTTGTTATATCGATGATGACAAAACTGATAATTAAATTCTCACCGGTAATAACGAATAATAATCTTGGATACGAAAATGTTTTCCCTTCATTGATGTCCTTCCAGAAAACCTCATCCCCATTTAAATCATTCTCATTTAGTAGTGTAGCAACGCGTCTATCGTACATCACTGCTGCTTCCAAAAGAATGCCAAAATCCTCATCTGGGGTCCTAAAACATAAAACGATTGAATAAATGATAGTGTTACTATTTCATTTTTTAAACAGTCAAACAGAAACCCTTCACGGTTGAAATTGTTTGTGAAACTCACCAGCTTGTACTACTAACAATCAGTTCAGGTCTATTCTACTTTAACTGATAATTTTCGCCAATCTTGTTCGTAAATAGAGTCGCATTAGATTCTTGCATATCTTGGGAAGTTATTCCTAGAATAAAAATAAAAAATATAATCATGGGGAACAAAGGACATAGTGAGGGAAAAAAATGATGAATGGTATTGTGTGTAATACCATAGCTGATGCAGTTGGGAGGACTGTTTGACTGGAATATATCTTTCTTAATTCTACAAAACAACTGCAACCAACAATCAGTATGAAGCTTCTTAAACCATTATATTATTTCTTAGAATGTTTTGAGGTGCAATTGTATTTAGTAAATACCTTATGCTTTTCATCAAGCTGAGCTGGATGGAAAAAACTCAGGAGGTTGATCATATTACACCGTGGCTCTACATAATAAAATAAAAGAAAAAGAAAGCATAAGATTTAAGATATAATATTGATACAGCATTGACCATCAGACAAGATAAATTAGAAACACTCCATTCATACCATGAAAATTGAAACTATGAAGATTGGGTAATAGGTTACCTCTTTGTATGATTCAAGTTGGGTTGGCCAAAAATGGTGTTTTCCTAGATGACTAACGTGTTAAAACATCATCATAAATACTTTATTATTACCATTATTAATCTATATCTATATTTTATATAAAATAAAATGAACTTTATAGACTTTTGTAAGCTGCTTCGTTTGACTACTTTTGTAAGTCATATATCAGCTTTTAAAAGTGACATAGCCCAAATCAACCCATTCATAAGTAAATAGGCCAAAATTGCTGTAGTGACCCGAACTTTTCAATGTTTAAATATATTAAATGAATTTGATATTTACATGATTAAGTGTTTCCAACGTGTTAAGCAATCAAACTTGTTAAGACTTGATTAATTGAAATAGGTTTTATATAGACAATTGACCACCCAAGTTGACCGGTGATTCACGAACGTTAAAAGTTGTAAAAACTATATGATGACAAATATATGGTTATATATATAGTTAACATGATATTATGATAAGTATGTATCTAATTAGGTATTTTAACAATGAGTTATATACATAAAATGAGACTATTGATTTAAGAAACTCGAAAACGATATATATAACGATTATCGTTATAACAACGTCTTACTAAATACATTTGAATCATATTAAGATATTGTTACACTATATTTAATCATGATAAATGATAAGTAAACATGTCATTAAGTGTATTAACAATGAACTACATATGTAAAAACAAGACTACTAACTTAATGATTTCAAAACGAGACATATATGTAACGATTATCGTTGTAACAATATTTAACTGTATATATATCATACTAAGATATACTAATATATCATGATATCATGATAATGTAATAATTTAACATCTCTTTAGATATAATAAACAATGGGTTAACAACATTTAACAAGATCGTTAACCTAAAGGTTTCAAAACAACACTTACATGTAACGACTAACGATGACTTAACGACTCAGTTAAAATGTATATACATGTAGTGTTTTAATATGTATTCTTACACTTTTGAAAGACTTAAAAACACTTATCAAAGTACATCTACTTAACAAAAATGCTTACAATTACATCCTCGTTCATTTTCATCAACAATTCTACTCGTATGCACCCGTATTCGTACTCGTACAATACCCAACTTCTAAATGTATTTACTATAGGTATATACACTCCAATGATCAGCTCTTAGCAGCCCTTGTGAGTCACCTAACACATGTGAGAACCATCATTTAACATCTAGCAAGAAATATCTAACAAAACGACAAACTAATGGAGCCTATATTGACTCCTACATTCACGTGAATGAGGAACCACAAACACACTTTCATTTTCAATTTTCATGCATCACTACTCTCTCTCAAGTGTTCTTCCATTGTTCTAAGTGTTCTTCATCATCTTCATCAAAATCTAGCTCAATCTAGTTCATAAATCCATACATAAACCAAGTTATAAAACAACTACTCAAGAACACACCAACAACACTTCCAAGTTTGCTAGCTTACTTCCAATCTTGCAAATCCACTTTGAGTGATCATCCAACCTCAAGAAATCTTTCTTATTTACAGTAAGATATCTTTCTGATACAAGGTTGTAACAGACTGAAACCCGGGCTAGTTGTAAGTTGTCTATTTTACCCTTAGGGTTTGTGCTTATTCTTAAGTGATTTTTATTTTAATTATTTTATTAGTGTTTTATTATAATTGTGTTGTGACCACTTTGTGACAAGGGTCCCAGAACAGGTTTGTTTATTTTATTTGGACCTCGTTTGGGTTACCTAATCTTGTGCGAAAAATATCAGATAACTGGTAAATACCCGTGTGTTGCACAGTGTGGGAATTAATCCCAAATATGTGACTAGTGTACTGCCTTCTTCTTTCCATTTCTAGAATTTTCCCAAACACCCCCATACCTTCATCCCTCCCACCTAACCAAACCCTAATTCTCCATTGTTGATCTTGAGCTCGAATTGGTCTTGAAATCACGTTCTTTACACTCTACTGATTCTTTTAAGGAGATAAGGATAAGCAGAAAGCTCAGAAATAATAACTGAGCAGTTGCTGGTAATTGTTGAGTGGATCTATCTACGGATAGAGTTTAAGTAGCATATCATGCTACTGTGGTTGACTCTTTTACCATGTATAGTGTAGGAATTGCCATGATAGAATAATATCGTTTGCCTGATGTTGTATGTGAATTATGTGTACACTGTGTGAATGGCACCAGTCGGGCCTAGGGAGACTGGGGACTCAAGGCCGTGCCTAGGAGAGGTTAGAGTCCGTATGAGGTCAACCGTGCCTAGGGGAGGTTGGGTCCATAGGCTACTGATTGTAGAGTATAGTGTGAATGATGCATCCCCTGCATCTGGATAACTATACTGTGAATTGAGTAGCAGGGACTATCGATAGACTCAAGTCTGATCAGCTAGGAGTCGTGTGCTCGTACAAGCCGCCGATCCTCGTATTGTCTTATTATATGCTAGTTGATAGTTAGCATGTGTTGTTGTTAGTATATAGCTTGTGTGTGACTTAAGCTATATCTGTTAGATAGATTCCATTCACTTAGCGGTGCGCTAATCCCCCACATATTCTCCCCTTGCAGGTTTAGGTACTGCTAGTTGGGAAGGGTGCTATTGCAGAAGACATGTTTGACAACCCAACTCTGATGTGGACTTTTGTATAAATAATGTTTTGTAATAACGTAACACCGTTGTGTAAACTTAAACATAATTGCACGGATTAATGTAATGACGTGACTTATATTGTGTTTATTATTAAAGTCTTCCGCTGTGTATTAAAAAAAAAAATGGCCGGTGTTACAAGTTGGGATCAGAGCAAGGTTTGGCAGCAAATACGTGAGCGTACTTTGTTCCCAAACTCTGAGGCAAGTCAAACATGTCTGTGGGAGTGGGGGCTAAGTGAAAATAGGATATACGTGTGTTAGTTGTGATTGAACTAACTGTTATCCACTAAGCTTTTGTGTAAGCTGTTTTGTAGCACAGGTATGGCTGATAGAAACACAACTGGCCCATACAACCCCGGAACATTTAGAGCACCAGAAGAGGGTGTTGAGTCTGATGATGAGCAGAGTAGTTACATCCTTCAATTAGAAAGTAAGCTAAAAGAGGCTGAGGACAAAATTAATGAGCTTGAATTGGCAAGGCATTCTGGAAATGATGATACACCACCTGGATTCCCAACCGCGCAATCCCAAACGATACCTAATGTGCACCAGAACCAGTTTTAGAATCAAATACCTAACCAATATTATATGCCACCGCAAAACACTTTTACTTACCAAAATTCCATGATGATGAACCCGTACCAAATGCAAATGTTCCAACAACCTTACATGCAACCACCCAAAAGATGTACTTATAAGAACTTCCGTGATTGCAAACCCTCTGAGTTTTCTGGAAGTACTGATCCGACTGTAACTCTCAATTGGTTGCGAGAAATTGAAAGGGTATTTGAAGCGTGTCAGTGTGAACCCGAGCTGAAGGTAACATATGCTAGTAGACTGTTGAAAGGTAGGGCTATGATTTGGTGGGATTCTTTGATTTCTAGTATACCAAAAGAACAAGTGAGTATGATCACTTGGGAGCAGTTTCATGGAAAGGTGTGTGAACAGTACTGTAATCCATTTGATATGAACCGAATCAAGACTGAGTTTCTTGAAATGAAGATGACACCTCAAATGACGATCGACGAGGTAGTAGAGAAGTATATGGATAAACTAAGGTTTGTACAACAGTGGGTGCCAGACGAAGCGTCTCGTGTACAACATTTTGTTAATATCATTTTGCCAGAGTACCGAACTTTTGTTAGAACGGCTACGTCGTTGTCTCAAGCGGTTGTGATGGCTAAGATGGTAGAAAGTGATGTTCAGGCCTCCAGAAATAGAATGTTTGGTAATGTGCTACAGGATCTAAATTCAAGAAGTCTAGTGGGTTTAAATCGAAGGGTAAAAGTGGTCAGAGTAGTTCTGGATCTGGATCAGGTAAAGGGAATTGGTGTCACACGTGTCGATCTTCTCACAGTGGTCAGTGTTCTGAGGCTACAAGAAGATGCTTAAAGTGTGGTGTGGTTGGGCATGAGTCTTCAGCATGTCCGTATTCGAATAGTGTGTGTTGGAGTTGTCATAAACCAGGGCATCGTGCAGTTAGTTGTCCATCGAAAAGTGGTAGTTCCGGGGCAGGGTCAGGGGCGCGTTCAGCATCAGCCGTAGGGTCAACTGCCTCGAGTGGGCAGAAGAGGAAGAACCCTCCAACAGCAGAGGCTAGAGCTTTTCAGATGTCCGTTGAGAATGCTGTGGCAACCGACGAAGTGATCACCGGTATGTTTCTAATCAACTCAATACCTGCTCGTGTATTGTTTGATTGTGGTGCCAATAGGTGTTTTATGTCCCTAGATTTCTATGCTAAGTTGAATTTACCAGCTAATGTGTTACCCAAGCCGGTTAGTGTAGAAGTAGCCGATGGTAAGATCACACCAGTCACAACATATGTGTCTGGGGTTTGTATAGAGATTGAAGGGAAGTCTTTCCCGGTGACTTGTTTAGTGTTACCTATTCCTAGCTTTGATGTAGTATTAGGAATGGATTGGTTGAGCTCGCTTAGGGCTAATATTAAGTGTGATAGGAAAATGATTACCTTTCGTTCGACCGATGGAACCCGTGTTGTGGCCCGAGGGGAGCGGGGTGGGTATAATTTTCCGTTGATAACCATGATGAAAGCGAAAAAGTCGATGGAAAAGGGTTGTGATTCGTTTCTTGCGTATGTGATTGATGCGAAGAAAGAAAAGAGAACAGTGACCGATATTCCAGTAGTATCAGAATTTCCCGAAGTGTTCCCAGATGAGTTACCAGGTCTGTCGCCGGTAAGGGAAGTCGAATATAAGATTGAGTTGGTTCCTGGAACAACTCCAGTTGCAAAAGCTCCATACCGATTAGCGCCGTCTGAAATCCGTGAAATGATGTCACAGATTCAAGAGTTATTAGATCGTGGGTTTATCCGACCGAGTTCTTCACCGTGGGGTCCTCCGGTATTGTTTGTTAAAAAGAAAGATGGGTCAATGCGTATGTGTATTGATTATCGTGAATTGAACAAAAGAACAGTGAAGAATAAGTATCCGTTACCTCGAATAGACGATTTGTTCGACCAGTTACAGGGTGCTTCATTCTTTTCTAAGATAGACTTACGATCCGGATATCATCAGGTTCGTGTTGCTGAATCAGATATACCGAAAACAGCGTTCAGAACAAGGTATGGTCATTATGAATTTCTTGTCATGCCGTTTGGGTTGACGAATGCGCCAGCAGTCTTCATGGATCTAATGAATAGAGTGTGTCGTCCATTCTTAGATAAGTTTGTGATTGTGTTTATTGATGATATATTGGTGTATTCGAAAACAGAGAATGAACATGCTGAACATCTGAGTTTGGTTTTGAACTTGTTAAAACGTGAGCAACTATTTGCAAAATTTTCAAAGTGTGAATTTTGGTTACGTGAAGTGCAGTTTTTGGGTCATGTGATTTGTACCGAGGGTATAAAAGTTGATCCGACAAAGATAGAAGCGGTAATGAATTGAAATTCTCCGAGGACTCCGACTGAGATTAAGAGTTTTCTGGGATTGGCTGGTTATTATCGCAGGTTTATCAAAGATTTCTCTAAAATAGCGGGTCCATTGACTAAGTTGACTCGTAAAGATATAGCCTTTCGATGGACTGATGAACAGGAAAAGGCTTTTCAGATATTGAAACAGCTACTGTGTCAGGCACCAGTGTTAGCTTTACCAGAAGGTTCAGACGACTTCGTGGTATACTGTGATGCATCATATGCTGGGTTGGGTTGTGTCTTAATGCAGAGAGATAAAGTAATCGCCTACGCCTCGCGACAGTTGAAAGTTCATGAGAAGAATTATCCAGTGCATGATCTTGAAATGGCTGCAGTAGTGTTTGCTTTGAAACTGTGGAGACATTATTTGTATGGAACTCATTGTGTTATTTGTACAGATCATAAGAGTTTGCAATATATCTTCTCACAGAAAGAATTGAATATGCGTCAGAGACGGTGGCAAGAGTTGATCAAAGATTATGATTGTGAAATTAAATATCATCCGGGTAAGGCAAATGTGGTTGCAGATGCGCTAAGTCGTAAAAAGTCAAGTGAAAATGTGAAATTCCTTCGTTTGAATATAACTTCAGATTTGATTAACAGCTTAAGAACCGTTCAGGCCTGTGCTTTGGAGGACGAACATATTAAATATGAACAAATGATCAAACGAAAAGTGGACTTAAGTGATGACTCACGTGGACTAAAGATTTTAAACAATCGTGTTTGGGTACCTAAGCTTGGAGATTTGAGGGATTTAATTATGACAGAAGCTCACAAATCCAAATTGACAGTACATCCGGGTAGTAATAAGATGTATCATGATTTGAAAGCAGTGTATTGGTGGCCGACAATGAAAACAGATATCGCTCGATATGTTGAAAAGTGTCATATATGTGCTCAAGTGAAGGCAGAACATCAGAAACCTTATGGTTCGCTACGTCAGTTACAGATTCCAGAGTGGAAATGGGAACATATAACGATGGATTTTGTGACCAAACTACCAAGAACTCAAAAACGACATGATATGATTTGGGTAATAGTGGATCGTCTAACTAAAAGTGCTCATTTTCTTGCTACTCGTGAAACAGCTTCGTTAAGTGAGTTAGCCGAATTGTATGTTAAAGAAATAGTTAGTCGACATGGCGTGCCATTATCGATCGTTTCAGACAGAGATTCCAGATTTGTGTCGAATTTTTGGAACAGTCTTCAACAGAATTTGGGTACACGTGTGAATTTAAGTACAGCTTATCATCCTCAGACAGATGGTCAGAGTGAAAGAACGATACAGATTTTGGAGGATATGTTAAGGGCTTGTGTGTTAGAATACGGTGGTTCGTGGGATACACATTTACCGTTGGTCGAATTCGCGTATAATAATTCATATCATTCGAGTATAGGGATGCCGCCCTATGAAATGTTGTATGGTCGTCGTTTCAGAACTCCGACTTGTTGGTTAGAAGCCGGGGAGAAACAGTTTGCAGGTCCCGAAATTGTTCAAACGACAGCCGAAAAAGTTGCAATTGCGCTAGAAAAGTTGAAAGCCGCTAGAGATAGATAGAAAATGTATGCTGATCCGCGTAGACGTCCGGTAACCTTTAGTGTGGGTGAACGAGTGTATCTGAAAGTTTCGCCGTGGAAAGGGGTTATCAGATTCGGTAAACGCGGTAAGTTAGCACCGAGATTTATTGGTCCATTTCAGATCAGTGAAGTGTTGAATGATCAGACTGTGGTGTTAGATCTTCCGCCAGAGTTAGCCGGTATTCATAATACATTTAACGTGTGTTATCTTCGTAAGTGTAAAGTCGATGATGAAACGTAACTCCTTCTTTTAGAAGATTTAAGGGTCGATTTGAATAAGAAATTGGTGGAAGAGCCGGTCCGTGTAGTTGACCGAAAGGTGACTAAGTTGAGAAATAAAGAGATACCGATGGTGTTGATTGAGTAGAAACACAGTTTGGGTTCTAATCTTACGTGGGAAACGGAAGAGTTGATGAGAAACCGCTACCCTCATTTGTTTGACCAAGACCAGATTCCGAGGACGGAATCTCCTTAAGGGGGGTGGATTTGTAACAGACTGAAACCCGGGCTAGTTGTAAGTTGTCTATTTTGCCCTTAGGGTTTGTGCTTAGTCTTAAGTGATTTTTATTTTAATTATTTTATTAGTGTTTTATTATAATTTTGTTGTGACCAGTTTGTGACAAGGGTCCCAGAACAGGTTTGTTTATTTTATTTGGACCTCGTTTGGGTTACCTAATCTTGTGCGAAAAATATCAGATAACTGGTAAATACCCGTGTGTTGCACAGTGTGGGAATTAATCCCAAATATGTGACTAGTGTACTGCCTTCTTCTTTCCATTTCTAGAATTTTCCCAAACACCCCCGTACCTTCATCCCTCCCACCTAACCAAACCCTAATTCTCCATTGTTGATCTTGAGCTCGAATTGGTCTTGAAATCACGTTCTTTACACTCTACTGATTCTTTTAAGGAGATAAGGATAAGGAGAAAGCTCAGAAATAATAACTGATGAAATGTCCCGTTCTTATTGATTAAAAATGTTCCATATTAATTGATTTCGTTGCGAGGTTTTGAACTCTATATGAGACGTTTTTCAAAGACTGCATTCATTTTAAAACAAACCATAACCTTTATTTCATCAATAAAGGTTTAAAAAGCTTTACGTAGATTATCAAATAATGATAATCTAAAATATCCTGTTTACACACGACCATTACATAATGGTTTACAATACAAATATGTTACAACAAAATAAGTTTCTTGAATGCAGTTTTTACACAATATCATACAAGCATGGACTCCAAATCTCGTCCTTATTTAAGTATGCGACAGCGGAAGCTCTTAATAATCACCTGAGAATAAACATGCTTAAAACGTCAACAAAAATGTTGGTGAGTTATAGGTTTAACCTATATATATCAAATCATAATAATAGACCACAAGATTTCATATTTCAATACACATCCCATACATAGAGATAAAAATCATTCATATGGTGAACACCTGGTAACCGACATTAACAAGATGCATATATAAGAATATCCCCATCATTCCGGGACACCCTTCGGATATGATATAAATTTCAAAGTACTAAAGCATCCGGTACTTTGGATGGGGTTTGTTAGGCCCAATAGATCTATCTTTAGGATTCGCGTCAATTAGGGTGTCTGTTCCCTAATTCTTAGATTACCAGACTTAATAAAAAGGGGCATATTCGATTTCGATAATTCAACCATAGAATGTTGTTTCACGTACTTGTGTCTATTTTGTAAATCATTTATAAAACCTGCATGTATTCTCATCCCAAAAATATTAGATTTTAAAAGTGGACTATAACTCACTTTCACAGATTTTTACTTCGTCGAGAAGTAAGACTTGGCCACTGTTGATTCACGAACCTATAACAATATATACATATATATTAAAGTATGTTCAAAATATATTTACAACACTTTTAATATATTTTGATGTTTTAAGTTTATTAATTCAGCTGTCCTCGTTAGTAACCTACAACTAGTTGTCCACAGTTAGATGTACAGAAATAAATCGATAAATATTATCTTGAATCAATCCACGACCCAGTGTATACGTATCTCAGTATTGATCACAACTCAAACTATATATATTTTGGAATCAACCTCAACCCTGTATAGCTAACTCCAACATTCACATATAGAGTGTCTATGGTTGTTCCGAAATATATATAGATGTGTCGACATGATAGGTCGAAACATTGTATACGTGTCTATGGTATCTCAAGATTACATAATATACAATACAAGTTGATTAAGTTATGGTTGGAATAGATTTGTTACCAATTTTCACGTAGCTAAAATGAGAAAAATTATCCAATCTTGTTTTACCCATAACTTCTTCATTTTAAATCCGTTTTGAGTGAATCAAATTACTATGGTTTCATATTGAACTCTATTTTATGAATCTAAACAGAAAAAGTATAGGTTTATAGTCGGAAAAATAAGTTACAAGTCGTTTTTGTAAAGGTAGTCATTTCAGTCGAAAGAACGACGTCTAGATGACCATTTTAGAAAACATACTTCCACTTTGAGTTTAACCATAATTTTTGGATATAGTTTCATGTTCATAATAAAAATCATTTTCTCAGAATAACAAATTTTAAATCAAAGTTTATCATAGTTTTTAATTAACTAACCCAAAACAGCCCGCGGTGTTACTACGACTGCGTAAATCCGGTTTTACGGTGTTTTTTGTGTTTCCAGGTTTTAAATCATTAAGTTAGCATATCATATAGATATAGAACATGTGTTTAGTTAATTTTAAAAGTCAAGTTAGAAGGATTAACTTTTGTTTGCGAACAAGTTTAGAATTAACTAAACTATGTTCTAGTGATTACGAGTTTAAACCTTCGTATAAGATAGTTTTATATATATGAATCGAATGATGTTATGAACATCATTAATACCTCAAGTTTAGTAGGTAAACCTACTGGAAGTGACAAGAAATGATCTAGCTTCAAAGGATCTTGGATGGCTTGAAAGTTCTTGAAGTAGGATCATGACACAAAAACAAGTTCAAGTAAGATTTTTACTCGAATTAAGATAGTTTATAGTTATAGAAATTGAATCAAAGTTTGAATATGAATATTACCTTGAATAAGAAAGATAACCTAATGTATATAACAAAGGTTTATTGATCTTAGATGATTACTTGGAATGGATTAGAAAGCTTGGAAGTAAATTAGTAAACTTGAAGGGATTTTTGAAGTGTTCTTGAAGTGTTCTTCCTATGATGATTATAGCTTGATTCTTGAAGTGGTTTTTGATGAAGATGATGATTAACTACTGGAAAAATACGTTCATAATAGTGTGTGTGTGTTGAGAGAGAATTAGAAAGAGAATTGGAAGTGAAATGGAGTGAATGATGAGTGGTAATTGGTGAGTGGTGAGTGGGGTTAAAAGGAGTTCTAGTTAGTTGACCAGCTCATGGTAGAAGTTAAAATTGATTAGTCATACATGACATAATCAAGAGTGGAATCCCATGCTAGTTCCTATTGGTATATACCCATAGTAAGTACGTTTTGAAGCTGTGTATAATACGGGTAAGAATACGACTAGAATTCTTGATGAAAGAAAAGAATGGGAAAGTAACTGTAACCATTTTCGTTAAGTATGAGTGTTTTGATATATGTCTTGAAGTCTTCCAAAAGTATTTTAATACATCTAAATACACTACATGTATATACATTTTAACTGAGTCGTTAAGTCATCGTTAGTCGTTACATGTAAGTGTTGTTTTGAAACCTTTAAGTTAACGATCTCAATTAATGTTGTTAACCCATTGTTTATTATATCTAATGAGATGTTAAATTATTATATTATCATGATATTATGATATATTAATATATCTTAATATGATATATATACATTTAAATGTCGTTACAACTATAATCGTTACATATATGTCTCGTTTCGAAATCCTTAAGTTAGTAGTCTTGTTTATATGTATATAACTCATTGTTAATATACTTATGGAGATACTTACTTATCATAATCTCATGTTAACCATATGTATATCCATATATATATATTCATGTCGTTTTTACAAGTTTTAACGTTCGTGAATCGCCGGTCAACTTGGGTGGTCAATTGTCTATATGAAACATATTTCAATTAATCAAGTCTTAACAAGTTTGATTGCTTAACATGTTGGAAACATTTAATCATGTAAATATCAATCTCAATTAATATATATAAACATGGAAAAGTTCGGGTCACTACAGTACCTACCCGTTAAATAAATTTCGTCCCGAAATTTTAAGCTGTTGAAGGTGTTAACGAATCTTCTGGAAATAGATGCGGGTATTTCTTCTTCATCTGATCTTCACGCTCCCAGGTGAACTCGGGTCCTCTACGAGCATTCCATCGAACCTTAACAATTGGTATCTTGTTTTACTTAAGTCTTTTAACCTCACGGTCCATTATTTCGACGGGTTCTTCGATGAATTGGAGTTTTTCGTTGATTTGGATTTCATCTAACGGAATAGTGAGATCTTCTTTAGCAAAACATTTCTTCAAATTCGAGATGTGGAAAGTGTTATGTACAGCTGCGAGTTGTTGAGGTAACTCAAGTCGGTAAGCTACTGGTCCGACACGATCAATAATCGTGAATGGTCCAATATACCTTGGATTTAATTTCCCTCGTTTACCAAATCGAACAACACCTTTCCAAGGTGCAACTTTAAGCATGACCATCTCTCCAATTTCAAATTCTATATCTTTTCTTTTAATGTCGGCGTAGCTCTTTTGTCGACTTTGGGCGGTTTTCAACCGTTGTTGAATTTGGATGATCTTCTCGGTAGTTTCTTGTATAATCTCCGGACCCGTAATCTGTCTATCCCCCACTTCACTCCAACAAATCGGAGACCTGCACTTTCTACCATAAAGTGCTTCAAACGGCGCCATCTCAATGCTTGAATGGTAGCTGTTGTTGTAGAAAAATTCTGCTAACGGTAGATGTCGATCCCAACTGTTTCCGAAATCAATAACACATGCTCGTAGCATGTCTTCAAGCGTTTGTATCGTCCTTTCGCTCTGCCCATCAGTTTGTGGATGATAGGCAGTACTCATGTCTAGACGAATTCCTAATGCTTGCTGTAATGTCTGCCAGAATCTTGAAATAAATCTGCCATCCCTATCAGAGATAATAGAGATTGGTATTCCATGTCTGGAGATGACTTCATTCAAATACATTCGTGCTAACTTCTCCATCTTGTCATCTTCTCTTATTGGCAGGAAGTGTGCTGATTTGGTGGGACGATCAACTATTACCCAAATAGTATCAAAACCACTTGCAGTCCTTGGCAATTTAGTGATGAAATCCATGGTAATGTTTTCCCATTTCCATTCTGGGATTTCGGGTTGTTAAAGTAGACCTGATGGTTTTTGATGCTCAGCTTTGACCTTAGAACACGTCAAACATTCTCCTACGTATTTAGCAACATCGGCTTTCATACCCGGCCACCAAAAATGTTTCTTGAGATCCTTGTACATCTTCCCCGTTCCAGGATGTATTGAGTATCTGGTTTTATGAGCTTCTCTAAGTACCATTTCTCTCATATCTCTAAATTTTGGTACCCAAATCCTTTCAGCCCTATACCGGGTTCCGTCTTCCCGAATATTAAGATGCTTCTCCGATCCTTTGGGTATTTCATCCTTTAAATTTCCCTCTTTTAAAACTCCTTGTTGCGCCTCCTTTATTTGAGTAGTAAGGTTATTATGAATCATTATATTCATAGATTTTACTCGAATGGGTTCTCTGTTCTTCCTGCTCAAGGCATCGGCTACCACATTTGCCTTCCCCGGGTGGTAACGAATCTCAAAGTCGTAATCATTCAATAATTCAATCCACCTACGCTGCCTCATATTCAGTTGTTTCTGATTAAATATGTGTTGAAGACTTTTGTGGTCGGTATATATAATACTTTTGACCCCATATAAGTAGTGCCTCCAAGTCTTTAATGCAAAAACAACCGCGCCTAATTCCAAATCATGCGTCGTATAATTTTGTTCGTGAATCTTCAATTGTCTAGACGCATAAGCAATCACCTTCGTTCGTTACATTAATACACAACCGAGACCTTGCTTTGATGCGTCACAATAAATCACAAAATCATCATTCCCTTCAGGCAATGACAATATAGGTGCCGTAATTAGCTTTTTCTTCAATAACTGAAACGCTTTCTCTTGTTCATCATTCCATTCAAATTTCTTCCCTTTATGCGTTAATGCAGTCAAGGGTTTTGCTATTCTGGAAAAGTCTTGGATGAACCTTCTGTAGTAACCAGCTAGTCCTAAAAACTGGCGTATGTGTTTCGGAGTTTTTGGGGTTTCCCACTTTTCAACAGTTTCTATCTTTGCCGGATCCACCTTAATACCTTCTTTGTTCACTATGTGACCGAGGAATTGAACTTCTTCCAACCAAAATGCACACTTTGAAAACTTAGCGTACAATTCTTCCTTCCTCAATACTTCTAACACCTTTCTCAAATGTTCACCGTGTTCTTGGTCATTCTTTGAGTAAATAAGTATGTCATCAATGAAAACAATGACAAACTTGTCAAGGTATGGTCCACACACTCGGTTCATAAGGTCCATGAACACAGCTGGTGCATTAGTTAAACCAAATGGCATGACCATAAACTCGTAATGACCGTAACGTGTTCTGAAAGCAGTCTTTGGAATATCATCTTCTTTCACCCGCATTTGATGATACCCGGAACGTAAGTCAATCTTTGAATAAACAGACGAGCCTTGTAGTTGATCAAATAAGTCGTCGATTCTCGGTAGTGGGTAGCGGTTCTTGATGGTAAGTTTGTTCAACTCTCGGTAGTCGATACACAACCTGAATGTACCATCTTTCTTCTTGACAAACAAAACAGGAGCTCCCCACGGTGATGTGCTTGGTCGAATGAAACCACGCTCTAAAAGTTCTTGTAATTGGCTTTGCAGTTCTTTCATCTCGCTGGGTGCGAGTCTGTAAGGAGCACGAGCTATTGGTGCAGCTCCTGGTACAAGATCTATTTGAAATTCAATGGATCGATGTGGGGGTAATCCCGGTAATTCTTTCGGAAATACATCGGGAAATTCTTTTGCGACGGGAACATCATTGATGCTCTTTTCTTCAGTTCGTACTTTCTCGACGTGTGCTAGAACAGCATAGCAACCTTTTCTTATTAGTTTTTGTGCCTTCAAATTACTAATAAGATGTAGCTTCGTGTTGCCCTTTTCTCCGTACACCATTAAGGGTTTTCCTTTTTCTCGTATAATGCGAATTGCATTTTTGTAACAAACGATCTCTGCTTTCACTTCTTTCAACCAGTCCATACCGATTATCACATCAAAACTCCCTAACTCTACTGGTATCAAGTCAATCTTAAATGTTTCGCTAACCAGTTTAATTTCTCGATTCCGACATATATTATCTGCTGAAATTAATTTACCATTTGCTAATTCGAGTAAAAATTTACTATCCAAAGGCGTCAATGGACAACTTAATTTAGCACAAAAATCTCTACTCATATAGCTTCTATCCGTACCCGAATCAAATAAAACGTAAGCAGATTTATTGTCAATAAGAAACGTACCCGTAACAAGCTCCGGGTCTTCCTGTGCCTCTGCCGCATTAATATTGAAAACTCTTTCGCGGCCTTGTCCATTCGTGTTCTCCTGATTCGGGCAATTTCTAATAATGTGGCCCGATTTTCCACATTTATAACAAACTACATTGGCATAACTTGCTCCGACACTACTTGCTCCGCCATTACTCGTTCCGACACCATTTGTTCCTTTCGTTCTATTAACCCCTGGTCCGTAGACCTCACACTTCGCCGCGCTATGACCATTTCTTTTACACTTGTTGCAAAATTTGGTGCAGAACCCCGAGTGATACTTTTCACACCTTTGGCATAGCTGCTTCTGATTGTTGTTGTTGTTGCGGTTATTATTGTTGTTGGGATGATTGTTGTAGTTGCTGCTGTTGTTGTTGTTGTTGTTGGGCCGTTTGTTGTAGTTGCGATTGATGTTACGATTGTTGGGATAATTGTTGCGATTATTGATGTAATTGCTGTTGTTGTTGTATTGGTGATTCTTATCACCGTTTTCCTCCCACTTTCTTTTGACTTGCTTCACATTGGCCTCTTCAGCAGTCTGTTCTTTAATTCTTTCTTCAATCTGGTTCACTAGTTTGTGAGCCATTCTACATGCCTGTTGTATGGAGGTGGGCTCGTGTGAACTTATATCTTCTTGGATTCTTTCCGGTAATCCTTTCACAAACGCGTCGATCTTCTCTTCCTCATCTTCGAATGCTCCCGGACACAATAGGCACAATTCTGTGAATCGTATTTCGTACGTGGTAATATCAAATCCTTGGGTTCGTAACCCTCTAAGTTCTGTCTTGAGCTTATTGACCTCAGTTCTGGGACGGTACTTCTCGTTCCTCAAGTGCTTGAATGCTGACCACGGTAGTGCGTACGCATCGTCTTGTCCCACTTGCTCTAGATAGGTATTCCACCATGTTAACGCAGAACCTGTGAAGGTATGCGTAGCGTACTTTACTTTGTCCTCTTCAGTACACTTACTTATGGCAAACACCGATTCGACCTTCTCGGTCCACCGTTTCAATCCGATCGGTCCTTCATAGACGTTACAACCTTGTATCAGACTGATATTTTTCGTACAAGATTAATATATATAAGATTAGGTAACCCAGAACATGTAAACATCAATCTCAATTAATATATATAAACATGGAAAAGTTCGGGTCACTACATTATCTCCTTAAAAGAATCAGTAGAGTGTAAAGAACGTGATTTCAAGACCAATTCGAGCTCAAGATCAACAATGGAGAATTAGGGTTTGGTTAGGTGGGAGGGATGAAGGTACGGGGGTGTTTGGGAAAATTCTAGAAATGGAAAGAAGAAGGCAGTACACTAGTCACATATTTGGGATTAATTCCCACACTGTGCAACACACGGGTATTTACCAGTTATCTGATATTTTTCGTACAAGATTAGGTAACCCAAACGAGGTCCAAATAAAATAAACAAACCTGTTCTGGGACCCTTGTCACAAACTGGTCACAACACAATTATAATAAAACACTAATAAAATAATTAAAATAAAAATCACTTAAGACTAAGCACAACCAGAATGCATGACTTATCAACGGCCATAACGGTTATGTTGCACAAGACCAAGGATGGGAAGTAGTCCTAGTACAACCAGAATGCATGACTTGTTTCTGGACGTATGAATTACGTGTCTTTATTGCCTTTGCCGAACGACTTGTGTACTAGCTAGAATTGTCTTCACAACTATCTTGTATCAAAGTTATTGTGTGCTATATTTCATGCTTTATGTAAAATAAGCGGTATTGTAAGTTTGTAAAATATTGTATAAAAGTTTGAACGCGAAATATTATTACAATCAGTTTTTCATATAGAATTGTAGTAGTTGAATTGTATATTAGCTACTAAGTATGAACTTAACGGGTAGGTACTACCCGAATTTAAACTTATAAAACGCTAATATGAAGAAAAAGCTTTTATAAATGAGTTCATATTATGCTACGAAATACTATTAACTACTCTTAATATTCTGTATGATTAACTTGTTCCATTTAACTATTTTGAAGGAAATGGCACCGACTACTCGACACACCGTGAATATGAATGAAGAGGAATTCCGTACTTTTCTAGCTTCAAACATAGCCGCAGTACAGGCTGCGCTACATACCAACAATAACCTTGGATCTAGCAGTACAGGAAATCGTGTAGGATGCACCTACAAAGAATTCACTGCCTGCAAACCTTTGGAATTTGATGGAACCGAAGGACCGATCGGATTGAAACGGTGGACCGAGAAGGTTGAATCGGTGTTTGCCATAAGTAAGTGTACTGAAGAGGACAAAGTGAAGTACGCTACGCATACCTTCACAGGTTCTGCGTTAACATGGTGGAATACCTATCTAGAGCAAGTGGGACAAGATGATGCGTACGCACTACCGTGGTCAGCATTCAAGCACTTGATGAACGAGAAGTACCGTCCCAGAACCGAGGTCAATAAGCTCAAGACAGAACTTAGAGGGTTACGAACCCAAGGATTTGATATTACCACGTACGAAAGACGATTCACAGAATTGTGCCTATTGTGTCCGGGAGCATTCGAAGATGAGGAAGAGAAGATCGACGCGTTTGTGAAAGGATTACCGGAAAGAATCCAAGAAGATATAAGTTCACACGAGCCCGCCTCCATACAACAGGCATGTAGAATGGCTCACAAACTAGTGAACCAGATTGAAGAAAGAATTAAAGAACAGACTGCTGAAGAGGCCAATGTGAAGCAAGTCAAAAGAAAGTGGGAGGAAAACGGTGATAAGAATCACCAATACAACAACAACAGCAATTACAACAATAATTGCAACAATTATCCCAACAATCGCAACATCAATCGCAACTACAACAAACGGCCCAACAACAACAACAACAACAACAACAACAGCAACTACAACAATCATCCCAACAACAATAATAACCGCAACAACAACAACAATCAGAAGCAACTATGCCAAAGGTGTGAAAAGAATCACTCGGGGTTCTGCACCAAATTTTGCAACAAGTGTAAAAGAAATGGTCATAGCGCGGCGAAGTGTGAGGTCTACGGACCAGGGGTTAATAGAACGAAAGGAACAAATGGTGTCGGAACGAGTAATGGCGGAGCAAGTAGTGTCGGAGCAAGTTATGCCAATGTAGTTTGTTATAAATGTGGAAAACCAGGCCACATTATTAGAAATTGCCCGAACCAGGAGAACACGAATGGACAAGGCCGTGGAAGAGTTTTCAATATTAATGCGGTAGAGGCACAGGAAGACCCGGAGCTTGTTACGGGTACGTTTCTTATTGACAATAAATCTGCTTACGTTTTATTTGATTCGGGTGCGGATAGAAGCTATATGAGTAGAGATTTTTGTGCTAAATTAAGTTGTCCATTGACGCCTTTGGATAGTAAATTTTTACTCGAATTAGCAAATGGTAAATTAATTTCAGCAGATAATATATGTCGGAATCGAGAAATTAAACTGGTTAGCGAAACATTTAAGATTGATTTGATACCAGTAGAGTTAGGGAGTTTTGATGTGATAATCGGTATGGACTGGTTGAAAGAAGTGAAAGCGGAGATCGTTTGTTACAAAAATGCAATTCGCATTATACGAGAAAAAGGAAAACCCTTAATGGTGTATGGAGAAAAGGGCAACACGAAGCTACATCTTATTAGTAATTTGAAGGCACAAAAACTAATAAGAAAAGGTTGCTATGCTGTTCTAGCACAAGTCGAGAAAGTACAAACTGAAGAAAAGAGCATCAATGATGTTCCCATTGCAAAAGAATTTCCCGATGTATTTCCGAAAGAATTACCGGGATTACCCCCACATCGATCCGTTGAATTTCAAATAGATCTTGTACCAGGAGCTGCACCAATAGCTCGTGCTCCTTACAGACTCGCACCCAGCGAGATGAAAGAACTGCAAAGCCAATTACAAGAACTTTTAGAGCGTGGTTTCATTCGACCAAGCACATCACCGTGGGGAGCTCCTGTTTTGTTTGTCAAGAAGAAAGATGGTACATTCAGGTTGTGTATCGACTACCGAGAGTTGAACAAACTTACCATCAAGAACCGCTACCCACTACCGAGAATCGACGACTTATTTGATCAACTACAAGGCTCGTCTGTTTATTCAAAGATTGACTTACGTTCCGGGTATCATCAAATGCGGGTGAAAGAAGATGATATTCCAAAGACTGCTTTCAGAACACGTTACGGTCATTACGAGTTTATGGTCATGCCATTTGGTTTAACTAATGCACCAGCTGTGTTCATGGACCTTATGAACCGAGTGTGTGGACCATACCTTGACAAGTTTGTCATTGTTTTCATTGATGACATACTTATTTACTCAAAGAATGACCAAGAACACGGTGAACATTTGAGAAAGGTGTTAGAAGTATTGAGGAAGGAAGAATTGTACGCTAAGTTTTCAAAGTGTGCATTTTGGTTGGAAGAAGTTCAATTCCTCGGTCATATAGTGAACAAAGAAGGTATTAAGGTGGATCCGGCAAAGATAGAAACTGATGAAAAGTGGGAAACCCCGAAAACTCCGAAACACATACGCCAGTTTTTAGGACTAGCTGGTTACTACAGAAGGTTCATCCAAGACTTTTCCAGAATAGCAAAACCCTTGACTGCATTAACGCATAAAGGGAAGAAATTTGAATGGAAGGATGAACAAGAGAAAGCGTTTCAGTTATTGAAGAAAAAGCTAACTACGGCACCTATATTGTCATTGCCTGAAGGGAATGATGATTTTGTGATTTATTGTGACGCATCAAAGCAAGGTCTCGGTTGTGTATTAATGCAACGAACGAAGGTAATTGCTTATGCGTCTAGACAATTGAAGATTCACGAGCAAAATTATACGACGCATGATTTGGAATTAGGCGCGGTTGTTTTTGCATTAAAGACTTGGAGGCACTACTTATATGGGGTCAAAAGTATTATATATACCGACCACAAAAGTCTTCAACACATATTTAATCAGAAACAACTGAATATGAGGCAGCGTAGGTGGATTGAATTGTTGAATGATTACGACTTTGAGATTCGTTACCACCCGGGGAAGGCAAATGTGGTAGCCGATGCCTTGAGCAGGAAGGACAGAGAACCCATTCGAGTAAAATCTATGAATATAATGATTCATAATAACCTTACTACTCAAATAAAGGAGGCGCAACAAGGAGTTTTAAAAGAGGGAAATTTAAAGGATGAAATACCCAAAGGATCGGAGAAGCATCTTAATATTCGGGAAGACGGAACCCGGTATAGGGCTGAAAGGATTTGGGTACCAAAATTTGGAGATATGAGAGAAATGGTACTTAGAGAAGCTCATAAAACCAGATACTCAATACATCCTGGAACGGGGAAGATGTACAAGGATCTCAAGAAACATTTTTGGTGGCCGGGTATGAAAGCCGATGTTGCTAAATACGTAGGAGAATGTTTGACGTGTTCTAAGGTCAAAGCTGAGCATCAGAAACCATCAGGTCTACTTCAACAACCCGAAATCCCGGAATGGAAATGGGAAAACATTACCATGGATTTCATCACTAAATTGCCAAGGACTGCAAGTGGTTTTGATACTATTTGGGTAATAGTTGATCGTCTCACCAAATCAGCACACTTCCTACCAATAAGAGAAGATGACAAGATGGAGAAGTTAGCACGACTGTATTTGAAGGAAGTCATCTCCAGACATGGAATACCAAT
This sequence comes from Rutidosis leptorrhynchoides, assembly GCF_046630445.1. NCBI lineage: Eukaryota > Viridiplantae > Streptophyta > Magnoliopsida > Asterales > Asteraceae > Rutidosis > Rutidosis leptorrhynchoides. Next base: position 14,444,990 of record NC_092334.1, read on the forward strand.
CTCTATTATCTCTGATAGGGATGGCAGATTTATTTCAAGATTCTGGCAGACATTACAGCAAGCATTAGGAACTCGTCTAGACATGAGTACTGCCTATCATCCACAAACTGATGGGCAGAGCGAAAGGATGATACAAACGCTTGAAGACATGCTACGAGCATGTGTTATTGATTTCGGAAACAGTTGGGATCGACATCTACCGTTAGCAGAATTTTCCTACAACAACAGCTACCATTCAAGCATTGAGATGGCGCCGTTTGAAGCACTTTATGGTAGAAAGTGCAGGTCTCCGATTTGTTGGAGTGTGGTGGGGGATAGACAGATTACGGGTCCGGAGATTATACAAGAAACTACCGAGAAGATCATCCAAATTCAACAACGGTTGAAAACCGCCCAAAGTCGACAAAAGAGCTACGCTGACATTAAAAGAAAAGATATAGAATTTGAAATTGGAGAGATGGTCATGCTTAAAGTTTCACCTTGGAAAGGCGTTGTTCGATTTGGTAAACGAGGGAAATTAAATCCAAGGTATATTGGACCATTTAAGATTATTGATCGTGTCGGACCAGTAGCTTACCGACTTGAGTTACCTCAACAACTCGCGGCTGTACATAACACTTTTCACGTCTCGAATTTGAAGAAATGTTTTGCTAAAGAAGATCTCACTATTCCGTTAGATGAAATCCAAATCAACGAAAAACTCCAATTCATCGAAGAACCCGTCGAAATAATGGATCGTGAGGTTAAAAGACTTAAGCAAAACAAGATACCAATTGTTAAGGTTCGATGGAATGCTCGTAGAGGACCCGAGTTCACCTGGGAGCGTGAAGATCAGATGAAGAAGAAATACCCGCATCTATTTCCAGAAGATTCGTCAACACCTTCAACAGCTTAAAATTTCGGGACGAAATTTATTTAACGGGTAGATACTGTAGTGACCCGAACTTTTCCATGTTTATATATATTAATTGAGATTGATGTTTACATGATTAAATGTTTCCAACATGTTAAGCAATCAAACTTGTTAAGACTTGATTAATTGAAATAGGTTTCATATAGACAATTGACCACCCAAGTTGACCGGTGATTCACGAACGTTAAAACTTGTAAAAAAACTATATGATGACATATATATGGTTATATATATATTTAACATGATATTATGATAAGTAAACATATCATTAATTATATTAACAATGAACTACATATGTAAAAACAAGACTACTAACTTAATGATTTTGAAACGAGACATATATGTAACGTTTATCGTTGTAACGACATTTAATGTATATATATCATATTAAGAGATATTCGTACATCATAATATCATGATAATATAATAATTTAAAATCTCTTTTGATATTATAAACATTGGGTTAACAACATTTAACAAGATCGTTAACCTAAAGGTTTCAAAACAACACTTACATGTAACGACTAACGATGACTTAACGACTCAGTTAAAATGTATATACATGTAGTGTTTTAATATTTATTTATACACTTTTGAAAGACTTCAATACACTTATCAAAATACTTCTACTTAACAAAAATGCTTACAATTACATTCTCGTTCAGTTTCATCAACAATTCTACTCGTATGCACCCGTATTCGTACTCGTACAATACACAGCTTTTAGATGTATGTACTATTGGTATATACACTCCAATGATCAGCTCTTAGCAGCCCATGTGAGTCACCTAACACATGTGGGAACCATCATTTGGCAACTAGCATGAAATATCTCATAAGATTACAAAAATATGAGTAATCATTCATGACTTATTTACATGAAAACAAAATTACATATCCTTTATATCTAATCCATACACCAACGACCAAAAACACCTACAAACACTTTCATTCTTCAATTTTCTTCATCTAATTGAACTCTCTCAAGTTCTATCTTCAAGTTCTAAGTGTTCTTCATAAATTCCAAAAGTTCTAGTTTCATAAAATCAAGAATACTTTCAAGTTTGCTAGCTCACTTCCAATCTTGTAAGGTGATCATCCAACCTCAAGAAATCTTTGTTTCTTACAGTAGGTTATCATTCTAATACAAGGTAATAATCATATTCAAACTTTGGTTCAATTTCTATAACTATAACAATCTTATTTCAAGTGATGATCTTACTTGAACTTGTTTTCGTGTCATGATTTTGCTTCAAGAACTTTGAGCCATCCAAGGATCCATTGAAGCTAGATCCATTTTTCTCTTTTCCAGTAGGTTCATCCAAGGAACTTAAGGTAGTAATGATGTTCATAACATCATTCGATTCATACATATAAAGCTATCTTATTCGAAGGTTTAAACTTGTAATCACTAGAACATAGTTTAGTTAATTCTAAACTTGTTCGCAAACAAAAGTTAATCCTTATAACTTGACTTTTAAAATCAACTAAACACATGTTCTATATCTATATGATATGCTAACTTAATGATTTAAAACCTGGAAACACGAAAAACACCGTAAAACCGGATTTACGCCGTCGTAGTAACACCGCGGGCTGTTTTGGGTTAGTTAATTAAAAACTATGATAAACTTTGATTTAAAAGTTGTTATTCTGAGAAAATGATTTTTATTATGAACATGAAACTATATCCAAAAATTATGGTTAAACTCAAAGTGGAAGTATGTTTTCTAAAATGGTCATCTAGACGTCGTTCTTTCGACTGAAATGACTACCTTTACAAAAACGACTTGTAACTTATTTTTCCGACTAGAAACCTATACTTTTTTTGTTTAGATTCATAAAATAGAGTTCAATATGAAACCATAGCAGTTTGATTCACTCAAAACGGATTTAAAATGAAGAAGTTATGGGTAAAACAAGATTGGATAATTTTTCTCATTTTAGCTACGTGAAAATTGGTAACAAATCTATTCCAACCATAACTTAATCAACTTGTATTATATATTATGTAATCTTGAGATACCATAGACACGTATACAATGTTTCGACCTATCATGTCGACACATCTATATATATTTCGGAACAACCATAGACACTCTATATGTGAATGTTGGAGTTAGCTATACAGGGTTGAGGTTGATTCCAAAATATATATAGTTTGAGTTGTGATCAATACTGAGATACGTATACACTGGGTCGTGGATTGATTCAAGATAATATTTATCGATTTATTTCTGTACATCTAACTGTGGACAACTAGTTGTAGGTTACTAACGAGGACAGCTGACTTAATAAACTTAAAACATCAAAATATATTAAAAGTGTTGTAAATATATTTTGAACATACTTTGATATATATGTATATATTGTTATAGGTTCGTGAATCAACCAGTGGCCAAGTCTTACTTCCCGACGAAGTAAAAATCTGTGAAAGTGAGTTATAGTCCCACTTTTAAAATCTAATATTTTTGGGATGAGAATACATGCAGGTTTTATAAATGATTTACAAAATAGACACAAGTACGTGAAACTACATTCTATGGTTGAATTATCGAAATCGAATATGCCCCTTTTTATTAAGTCTGGTAATCTAAGAATTAGGGAACAGACACCCTAATTGACGCGAATCCTAAAGATAGATCTATTGGGCCTAACAAACCCCATCCAAAGTACCGGATGCTTTAGTACTTCGAAATTTATATCATATCCGAAGGGTGTCCCGGAATGATGGGGATATTCTTATATATGCATCTTGTTATTGTCGGTTACCAGGTGTTCACCATATGAATGATTTTTATCTCTATGTATGGGATGTGTATTGAAATATGAAATCTTGTGGTCTATTGTTACGATTTGATATATATAGGTTAAACCTATAACTCACCAACATTTTTGTTGACGTTTTAAGCATGTTTATTCTCAGGTGATTATTAAGAGCTTCCGCTGTCGCATACTTAAATAAGGACAAGATTTGGAGTCCATGCTTGTATGATATTGTGTAAAAACTGCATTCAAGAAACTTATTTTGTTGTAACATATTTGTATTGTAAACCATTATGTAATGGTCGTGTGTAAACAGGATATTTTAGATTATCATTATTTGATAATCTACGTAAAGCTTTTTAAACCTTTATTGATGAAATAAAGGTTATGGTTTGTTTAAAAATGAATGCAGTCTTTGAAAAACGTCTCATATAGAGGTCAAAACCTCGCAACGAAATCAATTAATATGGAACGTTTTTAATCAATAAGAACGGGACATTTCAGATAAGGATAAGGAGAAAGCTCAGAAATAATAACTGAGCAGTTGCTGGTAATTGGTGAGTGGGTCTATCTACGGATAGAGTTTAAGTAGCATATCATGCTACTGTGGTTGACTCTTTTACCATGCATAGTGTAGGAATTGCCATGATAGCATAATATCGTTTGCCTGATGTTGTATGTGAATTATGTGTACACTGTGTGAATGGCACCAGTCGGGCATAGGGAGACTGGGGACTCGAGACCGTGCCTAGGAGAGGTTAGAGTCCGTATGAGGTCAACCGTGCCTAGGGGAGGTTGGGTCCATAGGCTACTGATTGTAGAGTATAGTGTGAATGATGCATCCCCTGCATCTGGATAACTATACTGTGAATTGAGTAGCAGGGACTATCGGTAGACTCAAGTCCGATCAGCTAGGAGTCGTGTGCTCGTACAAGCCGCGGATCCTCGTATTGTCTTATTATATGCTAGTTGATAGTTAGCATGTGTTGTTGTTAGTATATAGCTTGTGTGTGACTTAAGCTATATCTGTTAGATAGATTCCATTCACTTAGCGGTGCGCTAATCCCCCACATATTCTCCCCTTGCAGGTTTAGGTACTGCTAGTCGGGAAGGGTGCTATTGCAGAAGACATGTTTGACAACCCAACTCTGATGTGGACTTTTGTATAAATAATGTTTTGTAATAACGTAACACCGTTGTGTAAACTTAAACATAATTGCACGGATTAATGTAATGACGTGACTTATATTGTGTTTATTATTAAAGTCTTCCGCTGTGTATTAAAAAAAAAATGGCCGGTGTTACAAAGGTAATACTCATATTCGAACTTTGATTCAATTTCTATAACTTTAACAATCTTATTTCGAGTGAAAATCTTACTTGAACTTGTTTTCGTGTCATGATTCTACTTCAAGAACTTTCAAACCATCCAAGGATCCTTTGAAGCTCGATCTATTTTTCTCATTTCCAGAAGGTTTATTCACAAAACCTGAGGTAGTAATGATGTTCATAACATCATTCGATTCATATATATAAAACTACCTTATTCGAAGGTTTAAACTTGTAATCATTAGAACATAGTTTAGTTAATTCTAAACTTGTTCGCAAATAAAAGTTAATCCTTCTAACTTGACTTTTAAAATCAACTAAACACATGTTCTATATCTATATGATATGCTAACTTAATGATTTAAAACCTGAAAACACGAAAAACACCGTAAAACCGGATATACGCCGTCGTAGTAACACCACGGGCTGTTTTGGGTTTGTTAATTAAAAACTATTATAAACTTTGATTTAAAAGTTGTTCTTCTGGGAAAATAAATTTTCTTATGAACATGAAACTATATCCAAAAATCATGGTTAAACTCAAAGTGGAAGTATATTTTCCAAAATGGTCATCTAGACGTCGTTCTTTCGACTGAAATGACTAACTTTACAAAAACGACTTGTAATCTGTATTTTCGACTATAAAATTATACTTTTTCTGTTTAGATTCATAAACTTAAGTTCAATATGAAACCTAGCAACTTGAATCACTCAAAACGGATTTAAAACGAAGAAGTTATGGGTAAAACAAGATTGGATATTTTTGCTTGTTGTAGCTACGTGAAAATTGGTAACAAATCTATATTAATCATATCCTAGCTAAATTATACATGTATTCTAATATACTATGTAATCTTGGGATACCATAGACACGTATACAAATGTTTTGACATATCATATCGACCCATGTATATATATTATTTGGAACAACCATAGACACTCTATATGCAGTAATGTTTGAGTTAGCTATATAGGGTTGAGGTTGATTCCAAAAATATATATACTTTGAGTTGTGATCTAGCCTGAGACGTGTATACACTGGGTCGTGGATTGATTCAAGATATATATATCAATTTATTTCTGTACATCTAACTGTGGACAACTAGTTGTAGGTTAATAACGAGGACAGCTGACTTAATAAACTTAAAACATTAAAACGTATTAAAAATGTTTTAATTATATTTTGAACATACTTTGATATATATGTACATATTTGTTATAGGTTCGTGAATCGACCAGTGGCCAAGTCTTACTTCCTGACGAAGTAAAAAATCTGTGAAAGTGAGTTATAGTCCCACTTTTAAAATCTAATATTTTGGGATGAGAATACATGCAGTTTTATAAATGTTTTACAAAATAGACACAAGTAAATGAAACTACATTCTATGGCTGGAATATTAAACCGAATATGCCTCTTTTTAGTCTGGTAATCTAAGAATTAGGGAACAGACACCCTAATTGACGCGAATCCTAAAGATAGATCTATTTGGCCCAACGAGCCTCATCCAAAGTACCAGATGCTTTAGTACTTCGAATTTATCATGTCCGAACGGAGTCCCGGAATGATGGGGATATTCTATATGCATCTTGTTAATGTCGGTTACCAGGTGTTCACCATATGAATGATTTTTATCTCTATGTATGGGATGTATATTGAAATATGAAATCTTGTGGTCTATTATTACGATTTGATAAATATATAGGTTAAACCTATAACTCACCAACATTTTTGTTGACGTTTAAAGCATGTTTATTCTCAGGTGATTATTAAGAGCTTCCGCTGTTGCATGCTAATATATGGACAAGATTTGATGTCAGCATACTTGTATAATATTGTTTAAAATGCATTCGAGATTTATTTTGTTGTAACATATTAATATTGTAAACCAATATGTATTGGTAGTGTGTAAGTGTGATATTTTTAGATTATCATTTCTGGATAATCTAGGTGGTGTCCTTTTAACCTTGTCGATAAAATAAAGGTTATGGTTTGTTTTTAAAAACAAATGCAGTCTTTGAAAAACGTCTCATATAGAGGTCAAAACCTCGCAACGAAATCAATTAATATGAAACGTTTTTAATCAATATGAACGGAACATTTCAATTGCCACATGAAGAAATTTTTAAAATCATCTTCCTACAGTAACTTTTGCCTGCAATTTTCATGAAAATGAAGTATTATATGGGGAATCTTGAAATTTAAGCAAACTGTCTCACTTGATTCCCCAAACTTGTTCCAACTCATGTTGCATTGCCTTAGTGACACATAAAGATCCATGTACCATCTTTCCAAAATGTAATTCTACCCTAAAAAGTCAAAAGATTGGGTTTGGATTAGCATGTTAAACATACATTAATCAGTAACAATGTATGCATAGCAACCCTACATTTAAGTGAAATTACACCAGAGGAAATTCATATCAAATGACATCACATACCATCAAATTTCATAAGTTTAATGAAGTGATTATTTATTGAGAGTCACCATTATGTTAGGACAATTTACTAATATGTGCATTAAAAACCTTAATTTGTCTCGGATAATCATAAAGCCCTTATCGACTCCAAATGTGTTTAATTTGATACATAATCTCAATCTTAAATCCCTTACATACCTTCTGTTACATATTTATTTTATTAACTATGTAAATTATTAATATTAAATTAGAATATATAATAATGACAGACGAAACTTACCAATTGGTAGTTGCCCAACCAATTTGAATAGCAATGCACAACCAACTCCCAGTAAGACAAGAAATTCATATAACCTATTGATCTACTACTCACCATATCATGGACAGTTACACCTGCAAGAAACTTTTCATGCATATTTTATAATCTTAATCTATTTGGATCAGCTATAGCTTCATTTACCCTTACCCTTTTGCAGGTTTGGGCATTTAATTTGAGTTCAATTTTACATCCGTTCAGGTTAATTTCCCCTTAACATCACCCAAACTCAATTCCACAGCTGACCCATTTTGACACGTCCTAAAAAGGATCACTTGATTTTACCCGAACTCATACGTTGTAGCCAACTTCCCAGCCCATCATAAAATTATCAAATAACATATATAATATATATTACAATCTGATAAGTGTTCTGCTATATATTGTTACCGTTAACAGAGAAACTTATCAAACTCGTTCATTCGATAAAATTAGTGAAAGACAATACTATGGAATGTAAGTAAGATGACTGATAACCCAACCGGCTCCTTATATCACCAATCCACATAATGTGAACAAATGGTCTACCTAAGACACATCACAAGCATATTAATTAAGTAAATATGCACAAAACATTAGTAGCATAACTCAGTTAGGTTTGTGGATCTTAAACGTACATATCAGATAGCGATCGCGAACCAGTTAAAGAAAATATATAGAAGTGAGCTACATAACATAAAATGAATTAATAGTAGTTAGAGGAAAGAACAACGAAACTGGTGAAGTGCATTGGGAATACGTACATGAATGCATACTTTTGAAGGAAACATGATCAGTACATGAAACAATGCAATTTGCCTAAAAATGGTAAATAACTCTTTAATGGTAACACACCTGCAGAATTAAAGAAACAAATCAATGAAATCGAATTATATAAACACACACCTGTAGATATATTTGTAATTTATTTCTACAACGTGTTTTGTCACCATATGAAAATACATTAAATGAATGCATACTTTTGAAGGAAACATGATCAGTATATGAAACAATGCAAGTCTTACCACATCTTACTCAGTACCCAATAATGCCATTCTTCAGAATGCTAGCTAAAAACTTTGGTGCTACAAACACCAACATATGACTAACGTCCTACAAATTCAAATAAACACAATTTTTTACTAAATCGAAAATAAAAAGATTGTAACTGATAAGCACAATTTCTTACTGATCTCTCTGTCTTCTTCACCATTTTTGCAAGTTATTGTATGATCTGAAACTCAAATTTTCAAATTTACAAAAAAGCCGCAGCTCGGGTAATTAATATAGGTAATTAATATAAAAGATGATTTAGCAGAGCGTAAGACAAAAATTACATCAGATCTTTCAAACTAAAAGAAAAATAACCCAAAAAGTCAATCTCTTAAATTCATTCATCATACCAACAGATGATTGTTAGGCCTACTGAATATGGTGAATTAGTACAGAAAGAAATAATAACCAAACGATGATTGCGATGACAAACAGCTTCGTGAATCAAAAGCCCTAAATTTTGCAATTAAAAACCATAACTTATGCAATAATATAAACATAAAAGAAGAAAAATCTGAAACAGTTACCATCGATTAAGAAATGTATCCAAAATCAATTGAACCCTAAATCAAAAAACGAAACGAAAAAACTGTAATATACTAACATTTGATCTGAAACAGTTACAAACATGTAATCAGTACTGGATCTAAATAAACAGGCAAGAAAATAGTTGTTGGTTACAAATACCTTGCGATAATCGGCGGCAACAAGCAACTATCGTTGAATCGCTCAAATAATCGTTCAAGCATGTCGATGAAGAGAGTCGACGGTGATGATATTGTATCAAGAAAATCTACCCGCTATCCTTGTTAGATACTGCGTTTTGGGATCAATCTTCGAAGAAGATGGAAGTAGAAGGAATGTAGGCAGAAAGTTTTGCCCTAATTTTGTCTATCTTTTCAAATGGAGTTTCCTGGTGTCGATTATTTTTGCCCGCGTTGTTACTTGTTAAGGGTAATATGGGAAGATCCGTGATTAACAAAATAGTTATAAGGTTATAGGTTGATCCAATGGTTATCAAGTAAGGGCAACGGTGGTCATTTTTTTGATCTAAGGGTCCAAATTCAATAATGCTCAAAAAGTATATCTCAATTTTTCTTTTCTTTTAATGTATAGTATAGATAGATGGATATAGATATAGATATAGAATTCTGGGTCCCACCTTTGTATTAATAACGGATCTTGCGCATAGCATATGTATATCGCTGTCACTGCACTTTCTACCACAACCATTGCCAATCCAACCTAACAATGCTTTTACATGTCAGTCAACAAGAATACACAAACAATCTGTTTATAAAAGGCGTTGTGATTGTACATAATACGTGCAGATTTTCAATTTTTTTAAAAAAAAAACATAAATGTAGAAAATAAAAAAGTTCAGATAAACATACCAACACCATGCCCATCACTAAAGCAGTCAAACCCATCATTATCTCTCGGTCCGAATGTCTAACTCTTGTGAAAATCACAGCACAAGTTCCGGTAATAAGCCCGCCCAAAAGTGTATCCATGAGTAAAACCGCACCGGAACAATCATACGCGACAAGTGCTTCTACACCAGTCGATTGAAACAACTCCCATGCATCTCGTGCCGAATGGTTAAAGCTGTTTCCATAAACTCCAATCTAAAATTATAACATAATTCAAAATAACAAATCAAAATTAAAAAAAAAAAAAAAAAAGATTTACTCTTTACTAAATAATAATAACAAATTAAGTACCTGCACATATGCATATTTGTTAAAGAAACGGACAAAGGTCTCAACTACATGAAACAATAAATCAACACAGCATAATAGGCACTCGTTATTTCCAATTATTGACCTGAATCCCCTAATCTGAAAAACAACGTTTTATTATTATAATCAGTATATTCTTGGCGTAAATTTGTGTGTTTAGAAATACAATATAAATTAGTGAAATTTTTACCTGCCAACGCATTGTTCTGATAGCAGCTGTGAAAAGAGAACCGTAACAAATACTTCCAAAAGATGTCGTTACCGAATACCGTAGAGATTGAAGAAGTGGGTTTGGAGGCATTGATTCCGCCTGTCGACCTCCATGAAACAGTACAAGATACACCATTCTTGATACTATAACATGTACAGTATTACAAACAACTGCACCTGTCCAAATCAAACTCACCGACAAAACCTGCATTGTCAAATTAAAATTTATACACATAATTCAATAGCAATTAACTTTTTGTGATTATTACTAAATAAAAAAATAATATCAACTCGTAAGCGAAACTCAATAGCCAACTCACCACAAGAATCCACCAGCGGCCACCGTCACCGATGCTCAAAGCGATAACACCGGAAGCACCGAAAGACCATAATGCTAGCCATAAAAGCATGACTAGCATAAATACGAATGATACTCCCATAACCTCCGGAAGATTCCATACCATTTTCACTGCTCTTTGTAGCACCAGCATCGTAAATGGGAGTCTAAAGAACGTACGTACACACGTTAATAAAAAAGTGTGAAAATATTCTAGCAAGGTTGCAAAAAATATGGACAAGTTTAGAGATATAACTACCTGTCTACGATCGATAAAATGTACAAGAACTGTATCCCAGAGCCAACAGCAAACGTAACACCCAAGAAAATCAATCTTCCCCAAAAACACAAGACGCTGAGAACCGCAAGGTAAGTCGTCAATACGTGAACAGAGACTCTCATCATCCGATCCAAACGCGAACCAAAAAAGAATAACCAGACCCATCCAATAACAGCACCGATCGCACCACAATAAGCGTACGATGGCCAATAATCTTCGGTCAAACTATGTCGATTCTCAACAAAGTTGTTTGTGTATTGATCTATGTTGAGTCTATTTTTTTGTCTAAAACTATTTAGTCCAAGTACCCCAAGAGCAAGACCGGAAATAATCGTGTGCAAAATAAATATCACAAGCGAAAAAACATCCTGCCAATGGCGCGAACCTCCAAGAGTGGGACCCATGGACTGTACATGTTTACAATCGATCGTGATAATTTAATCATTAATTCATTATTCATTAATAGTATATATATATATATATATATATATATATATATATATAGGGGCAGGATCAATGGGGAAGTAACCAATTGGGGGGAAGCGGGGGGAAGCAAAAAAAAAAAAAAAATTTTTCGTTTTTTGAAAAAACTTTGTTCACGAACATTATAGATTGGATGAAAATATGAACATTTAGAAAAGACACCTCGTGATGAATGTTATTATTTTGGCGGGAAAACGATCGACAAAAATAACATTCAAGATAATATTGTTCGTGAAGAATATGAACGTTTTTTTTCTTCATGTTTTGTGAAGTAAAATTTAGCCCGATTTAGAGTTTAGGGTTTAGGGTTTGGTGTTTTGGGTTTATTCCATAAACGCAAAACACCAAACCCTAAACCCTAAACCCTAAACTCTAAACCGTTCGTGTTAAAAACGCAATCTAAACCCTAAATCTAAACCCTAAATCTAAACCCTAAACCCTAAATTTCTAAACCCTAATATCTAAACCCTAATATCTAAACCCCAATAGCTAAAACCTCAAAGTACGCTCAAAAACACGATAATTGTTATATATTACTTCTTCGAGCGTTTTCCCGCCAAAATAAAAACATTTATCACAAAGTGTCTCTACTAAATGTTCATATTTTCATCTCATCTATAATGTTCGTGAACAAAGTTTTTTCAAAAAACCAAAAAAAAAAAAAAAAGTTTTTGCTTCCCCCCGAATAGTTACTTCCCTCTTGATCCTACCACTATATATATATATATATATATATATATATATATATATATATATATATATATTTACAGTCACACAATAACTTAATTAGTGATCAAATTTGACAGAAAAAACAGTAACTAAATTAACCGGATCAACGTGCACTTTAACACTCAAATTACCATAATTACCATAAACTAATAATCAAGTTCTTAACTAAGATCAATGAATGCATAAAGCATACAATATACAATTAAGTACTAACCACTATAGATCACAAATCAAGTCCCTTCATTTTCCCTATTGAGCTCGAGATATATATATGTGTGTGTGTCTATATATATATATATATATATATATATATATATATATATATATATATATATATATATATATATATATATATATATATATATATATATATATGTATAATACAAAAATGCAACTGAATTAGATGGGTCATTTTCCAAGTACTTTCATAACTTTGTTAATAGGAGAGCATCCAAAAATGCAATCCGAGGGCTGCAAATAGATGGGGCATGGACAAACAACTCAAAAAATCATAAAAGACGAGGTTCAAAGATATTTCTCTGTTATTTTCAAGGTTAATGATGAAGAACATGGTTCGTTCGAATTTTAGGAAAATATAATATCAGAGAATGATAACAGAATTCTTGAAGATAGATTTAGTGAAAAAGAAATTTGGGACGCCATCCAAAATTTAGTGGGAGCTCAAAGGCACCCGCGCTGGGCTGGATGGATTCAACTTAAAATTCTACAAAAAATTCTTTTGGCTAATCAAAGGGGATTTAAAATAAATAAATAAATAAATAAATAAAAACTTCGATTGGTTTTGGAATTTCATGGAAATTTCCAAAGGATGTAATTCCTCGTTCATCACGTTAATTCCTAAAAAAAGACAACCCCCTCAGCCTCAACGACCGGAAGCACATATAAAATATTAGCAAAGGTTCTATCTCAACGACTATCAAAAGTTATTCACAAAGTAATTGGGGTATAAGTAGAACAAAGTGGTTTTATTGAGGGAAGATATATTTTGGACGGTGTACTCATAGCCAACTAAGTCATAGAGATGAGCTTAAAAGAGAAAAAAAGAAAAAGGCATGATATTCAAGGTGGACTTTGAAAAAGCTTTCGACCGACTTAAATTGGGACTTTATTAGCGATACTAGGAAAAGTTTAGGGTTCGGGAGAAAATGGATCAAATGGATAACGGTTTAACTTCAACCACCATTTCTCTGTAGGTCGTGACAAAGTTTCCCATTTGCAATATTCAGACAATATGATCTTCTTTGGTGAATGGAGTGAATCAAATATAACAAATACCATGAAATTGTTAAAATGTTTCGAAACATTATCAGGGCTAAAAGTGAATTTGCAAAAAAAGCAGTCTATATGGGATTAATGTAATCGATGATGAACTGAACAGAGTCTCAAACAGGTTGCTTCTTGTTAGTGTAGCTTTCTTTTTCGTTTTGGTTGCCTGTACTTACAGGCATATTTGTAAATACTCTCGTTGGTTATAAAATATATTGCTTGCTTTCCAAATATAATAATAAAAAAATACACAAAAAGCTTCTATCTAGGGTACTAAAATACACAAAAACCTAAATTAACACCAGCGAAACAGAGTATATATTATACAATTGATTTTAGATAAATTACCCTTATCGAGTCCAACAGGACCTAGTGAAGTGTTCACGATATTTGAAACAGATTGACCAGCAGCAACTGCAACGAAATATATACATTTTCTTAACGTATATATTCAAAATATACGTATATGAAGAAATTAGGGTTTAAAAAAATGAAAACTTACTATTTTGAGTGCGAACATCTTGACCAGATTGACGAGCTCCGAGTATATCAAGCGGTTGCGATCCAAGAGCCATTGTTTATTTTAGATGTGATTTGTATTTTATGCTGAAAATGTACTTTTATATGAACCCTAATTCTGAAATTTTGAGACGTGAGAGTACTGGGCCGGGTTTTTAACATCAACTCAATTTCAACGAGTTTTTTTTAACTAACAGTGGTATTTGCAAAACATAATAGGGTATTCCCAAAATTATTTATTATTTACATACTCCGTACATCTTTTCTTTTCATTTTCCTAATTAAAACTTTAAAACCTAGTTCTAAATAAAAAACCTAATAGTGACTGCCCCAATTTTCCCTCACGCAACGATTGGTTTTCCTTCCTCCCAGGGTAATTTGCCGATACCCATCTTTTGTTGATTCAAACGAACAACAACACCATCATGGATTATCTCAAGGGTAAATTTTTTTTTTTTCCAGTATATTGTGTGTCTGTGTTTAGAAGTGAATTGATTTATGTCTTTGGTTTATTTTGTTTTCAAAGTGACTCAGTGTCCTATATCTTTTTAATTTGTGTACTCATGATTTTTTTTTTTTTTTTTTTAAGTCAAGTTGTTGGCATCGAATACTCTCATTTGGCACGCACGTGCTTTCGGTCAGAAAACCCGAACCGCATTGCCTCGTAACTATGTAATATAATTTCAATCAAGATTAATCGAAAAGGATACTTTTTGTACATTAATATATACATATGCTTCACTTTTAACTAATTTGTTTATATGATTCCATTTACAGAATCATCGGAAACGATATATCATTGCTTTGTGACGTAGTTGAAGAAAGGAGTAACGAATTTTATACCCCTGACTTCCTATCAAGCATGGTTCAAGCTGAAGACTTTAATAGTTAATACGATATCTCAAATTGCAGTTATCAACAATGAATTGAGTAGCACATTTGATTCAGACAATGAAGTTAATACGGATGAGATTTTGTTACCAGCTTGGTGTATCATTTTTAGCGACTGTATCATTTCTTTCTTTTGTAACCAGCTTGGTGCAGCTCACTTTTGGGTAGTTAGTATTTTGTTGTTGGTTTTTTGGGTTCAGATAATAGCTTTTGTTTGGAGGACATCCCCCGTGTCCGAGAGTGAGGAGATGAACCGTGTCCGAGTTTGAGGACATGAACCGTGTCCGAGTTGGATGACATGAACCGTGTCCGAGTGGATGACATGAACCGTGTCCGAGTCGGAGGACATGCCCATATACTATATTGAGGAGATACCCCATGACTGAGATGGAGGTGATGCCCCATGATCGAGATGAAGAACATGCCGATGTCGGAGATGGAGGACATAGCCATATCCGAGATGGATACATGACACCAACATAAACCCCAAGTCCAAACATACAAAGAATGTTATAGATTAAAACAATGGCGGAGCTAGTAGGGTGGCGTTGGGGTGCCCAGCCACCCCCAATCATGTTAGCGTGTACACTACTTTATTGTCCTTTAATGGCAAAATAATGAATCTGGAAGTTGGTTACATCGAGTTGCAGGTAACACTAGATGAGTTTGGTACAAGATTTGGGGATGAAGATAAGATTTTTGTTATAAATTTTCACTTAAAGTCCCTATACTAGCACCTTACGATATTCTAGACCCTCTCGTTAATCATCAAAAATCAAAAATCAAAAACCAAAAACAACCCACAGATTGTAAGATATTAGATATCAAAGTCTGTACATGTAGTAGTCCTGTTGTATCTACATGATTACAATACTCGTATTCAGTTAGCCACGAGTTTTCTTCTTGATAGAACAAAAAAACAAATGAAATTTTTTAATAAAAAATAAACACTGGACATAATATATACTCCTATAACAAAACATATAACAAAACATATGGACTTTAACATTAATAGTTATGGTAGTCAAAAATATTACGAGAATTAACATTAATAGTTATGGTAGTCAAAAATATGAATATCAAAAATTTACCTAAACTTGCATAACTAGCATTATAGTTAGTCAAAGATATGAATATCAATAATTAACATAAACTTACAATTAAAAACATCGAAATCATGGTAGTCAAAGATAAAGATATCATGATTTAACATAAAGTTACAAATCCATCTGAAGATACAGGATACGATGACAAGAGGAAGGAATTTTAACATAAAAGAAAGATGAAACTTATTACCAGAAAAGAACAATGCCATTGTCTATAAGGTTCTTCAGGACCCCATGCTTCCGTATCTTCTTCATTCGTTTGACAACTTAGAGACTACATGCAGAGCTTCATATTGTAACCCTAATTTCCAAAACTTTTAACATAATCAATAAAAAAAACTGCAACTTTTCAGAATTTGACGGATAAAAGAACCCTAAATTCAAAGATACTTAATACGGATCAAGAATGATCACCAAAACACAAACGTGTTACTTGGCTTGGATAAATACTCGCGCACGAGTTTCACAAATAAGAACGCAAATACAATTCTTAAAATTTTATTAATTAAAACAAAGTGATGATCCCCCTCTCAGTTTACATATGGCGAATATATAAATATTAAAAGTGAAGACTCGTAACCGACTATGACTTGGACTATAACTCCAAAAGCAACAAGCTTGTCTAATTAAATTTAAATGCACGTTCCTAAACTTATCTAATATATGAATTTAAATAATTAATTAACTAATAATAGTAATTGATAAGTATGAAGACTCCTAAATTTGTATGATGCTTCAATCACGTCCTACATCAGTCTTCCCCACCTCAAAAGAACTCGCCCTCGAGTTCCAACTCAAATAGGACGATATGCCTGGATCAAAAACAAACCAATCAATGACAAATTCATCATTGCCATTCCAAATTAGTTTGCGACGACCTCTTGCAGAATTCTTGTGCTCTAATACCCTTTGACTAATTTCAACGTCAATTTTATAGCCAACAACGAAAACAAGTACACCATCTTTCTTAATCCTCTTCCTTGAATCCACAGAAGCAAAAGATATTTTCTTGCCTTCGTTATCTTTAGATGCGATGACAGCTTCATCTTTATCAAGGATGCTTCCAGAAACCGCGACTACTTTAGATAGTGATAAATTCTCATCTTTTAATCCAGAGTCTAATAAATCTGAATCTTGTGTTGCAGATTCTTTACTTTCTTCAACACTAACAACAACTATTTCTTTTTCTGGACTCGGTGATATATTTTCTGCCTCAACCTGACTCTCTTCTTCAGCTATTTTATCATAATTCTCCTTACAAGAATCAGATTGTGATTTCTTCAATCTCGAAATTAAACTCTTCATCGAGTCAAAAAAACTCTTATGTGTTGTGACGACCCAGAAATTTTTGATCAAATTCAAACTTAATTTTACTATGAATTCGACATGATAAGCAAAGTCTGTAATGATGAGTCTCAGAAATTTTGAACTGTTTCATATATTCAATTACCCTTCGACTGTTCTCGACGATTCACGAACAATTAAATGTAAATATATAGGTGTGTATGTATATATAAATAATAATTTGAAATATAATTTGAAGTATTATATGTTGTTGTTATTAAAAATTAATAAAATAAAAATAGGATATTATAATAATTATTATTTAAAATATATCTCTATATAAAAATAAAGTATATTAAAAATAAATATTAAATAATTTTAATACTCGGTTGTTGTTCAAATTGATATTAAGCAAGTTAAATTCAAACTTATGTAATTTAAAATAAACGGTGATACGAAAATGAGTTCTATAAATTTTGGGCTTATTAAAAAAATGTATTTAGGAATTATTTGTTAAGTTTTAACACTTTTTATATTTTACCCTGAATTGAGAGAGACAGTTGATGTAATTTTTATTTAATAAGTTAATGATCGAATTTTATACCATAATGACCAAAATAAATAAATATGGGATTTTTCTGAAGACGTTTATCCATCACTAATTAATAACGGAGCATGAAATTCAGTCCGTGTAATTTGGGTAATAGTGTCGACAGGAATTTTACAAACAATTGTCACGATTGAAAAAGAATGTGAGACTAGATGTTTAATTTTATTATTATATTATTTTTACTCTCATGCTCACTGAAATTATTGATATATGAATCCAATATTTTTTTCCTTTTGTTCAATCAACAAACCACATACATGCATATATGGTTTAAGAATTCAACAACACTGTTTAACACACTTTAATGATTGAATTGTTTATTGATTGATTATGAAATTCTTATTAGTGTTTGTTAAAGTGATTATTACTCTAACTTTTGTATATATATACATACATGCACGATAGAAATGGAATTCTATTATATAATTACTATTTTTGTTTTCTCCTAACCTTCCATCACCTTTATGTTAAATACATGCACCTAAGATCACAAAACCAGTTAGTGTGTTGTTTGATTCTTAACATACTACATTTACATCTCTTATTATATATATATATATATATATATATATATATATATATATATATATATATATATATATATATATATATATATATATATATATATATATATTCTCGGCGTCATCCATGACTTACGAAATTCTCAATAATAATACAGAGAATGTAATAATACGGAGAATGTAATTTTATTAACCAACTCATACAACTTTGTTCATTTTATTATATTAATAAATTAAGTCAAAAATCATCTTTTTCATTATAAGGGGATGATTAAACATACATAAAAATATTACTCTGTATGAGATATCTAACAGCTACATTTGTTGTAGACTAATAATATTATAATAATAATAGTAATTGGTATAAGTATAGGGAACATGAAACTTGACTAGCCATTGAATTGGAATTTGATCCCGAAACGTATGAAGAACATATGGGATAAAATTTTTTATATCTATTAATCTTTAATTTATCTAATTACTTTATGGGATAAAGTTAACCAAATTAGATAAGTTTTACAACTCATAAGTCCTATCCATTTAACCCTTTATTTCTCTCTGTACGTTAGTGAAATATCACTATCACATTAGTGAAATACCATTATTATATATATACCTATAAATAATCCTCACACAAAACTATAAGGCTTTCAATTGTTTCAAAGCAAGAAACTAGTTAAAAGAGACATTCGCAAAAGAAAAGTAGGAAGAACTTTGCATAAATTCAGGTGTGAATCCCTATTTTGTTTACTAAAATATTACTTTGTTCATGTACTTTAGTTGTAGACCTTGACCTAAAATGCCTTTTATGTTTACAGAAGGCATGTTGATATTTTGATATTTTATTGTTTCTAATACCCATATATAAAATTTAGATTGCTAAAAAAAAAAAAATTTATGCTCACATGAGAATTGTAATGATCTCCGTTTAAATCTAGTTATTTAATTAATTATTTATTTATTTTATTTCTCTAAAAATCATTAATTCATGCTGGCCAAAAGAAAATATAAATATATATATAACCTTGACTGATGCTATTTTACCATGGAGTACTATTACAAAATCATATTTGTTTCATTTACCAAATTGTTCTTTCATCTAAAATTTTGGGTACGGATGTCCAAGTTTTAAACTAAAATCTCATTTTTTATATATTAATTGGTACATATATTATTTTGGATATAGAGTCTTGAAGACTATTATTTTTACTATTTTTGGTAAGTACTTCTTCATATAAGGATGTGGACATGATTGCAATTGTGATTTAGCCTCTGAACTATAACTGTGTTTACCATCTACTAGAATTAAAAATAAATATATAATAAAATATATATACAATACGTCTATATGTAAAGCAAAATAAAGTTAACATTTTACAATTTACATTTTCAGTCCCTAATGTATATATAGTGTTATAGTAATAAACCAGAAGAATCACATTATTACTACTTGCTTCTCTAAACTTTATACAATTCTTAAAAGGATAGAATTAATATATATTTATAAATAGAACATGAAGATAACTTATAAAGGTGTTATGTGATCACTGACCAACCTTATCACTCTAGGTTAACGTTTCGGGTCACTCGTTTACGCTAGTATCTGCGATTTGTTTGATGTGCTTCAAGGTGAGTTTTCATTACTCCCTTTTTATATATATTTTTGGGACTGAGAATACATGCGCTGTTTTATAAATGTTTTACGATATAGACACAAGTAATCGAAACTACATTCTATGGTTGAATTATCGAAGTCGAATATGCCCCTTTTTATATAGTCTGGTAATCTAAGAATTAGGGAACAGACCCCCTAATTGACGCGAACTCTAAAGATAGATCTATCGGGCCCAACAAGCCCCATCCAAAGTACCGGATGCTTTAGTACTTCGAAATTTATATCATGTCCGAAGGAGGATCCCGGAATGATGGGGATATTCTTATATGTATATTGTGAATGTCGATTACCAGGTGTTCAATCCATATGAATGATATTTTTGTCTCTATGCATGGGACGTATGTTTATGAGAAATGGAATTATGAAATCTTGTGGTCTATTAAAATTATGAAATGATTATTTATGATAAACTAATGAACTCACCAACCTTTTGGTTGACACTTGAAAGCATGTTTATTCTCAGGTATGAAAGAAATCTTCCGCTGTGCATTTGCTCACTTTAAAGATATTACTTGGAGTCATTTATGGCATATTTCAAAAGACGTTGCATTCGAATTGTTGAGTCTATCAAGATTATTATTAAGTCAATTATAATTAGATATATTATAAAATGGTATGCATGTCGTTGACTTTCGATGTAATGTAAGATTGTCTTTTCAAAAACGAATGCAAGGTTTGTAAAATGTATCATATAGAGGTCAAGTACCTCGCGATGTAATCAACTGTTGTGAATCGTTTATAATCGATATGGACTTCGTCCGGATGGATTAGGACGGGTCCTTTCAGTTGGTATCAGAGCGGTGGTCTTAGCGAACCATGTCTGCATTAGTGTGTCTAACTGATAAGTCGTTAGGATGCATTATTGAGTCTGGACTTCGACCATGTCTGCATATCAAAAGTTTTGCTTATCATTTTGTGTCAAAAATTACCTGCTTATCATTCTTAGAGAATCACTTACTTATCATTCTTAGTCTAGACACATTTTACTGCATTGACTGCATGAATAGTGTATAGACAAAAATTCATATCTTAGTGTATCTGTTACTGTAACTTTGCCTGACAACTTCCGTAGATTCCTCCGTGACTTATGGGATTTTAGTATTATATATTCATATGTAAATTATGTATTGCAGGGTACTAATCTACATCCTATAATCTATTTCTTATCGAAAATCCTTCATCTGATCGTACGAGATGAATCCTGCAACCAGTTCGAGTCCCTCAGATTCCGATAGCTATTCCGATAGTTATTCCGACAGCTATTCCGACATAGATGTTCACCTAAGCTCCGAAAACAGTGTCATCGGCATGAATCAACCAATCAGTCATTATCAATTCATCTGATGGGTTCGTAGTCGACTTAATTAATGGAAACGTGCAGAAGACAATCCCTTCCACTAACCGAATTCACCTCTTGACAATGAACCTAAAGCTTTTACCGGCGAACCTGTTCGAGACACCATTTTCAGTCTCATTTCCAGGGTAACTCGACAAGATTATATTCTATCCATAATTCTGAACCTTATTCACCCGCTCGTTCTGACCGACAATCATCCTGGAGTAATAAGTCAACGAACTTCGTGCTTGAATAATCAATTTGGAGAATATGGTGCAAAATGTACCAGCTTCAGCAACATCACCGGCACCAACAGTACCATCAATAACAGCACCAGTACCATCAACAATCCATGTTTCAATATCATCATCTGTACTTTAAGTATGATCTTCGTTCTACGTATCGTTCTACCTCATTTATCTTCGTTCGACATGGCGAATATATAATCTCTAAAGTTTTAGAGATTATTTATTCTAGTTCCAACCGAGAAGCAAATGAGTTTAATATCATATTAACTCATTAAATCCATAAATACATCTGAAGAAAATATATATATATATTTTCATAAAGACTGTAATTAAAAATTCAATCGTACAAACTGTTAATGATGAAAATATTTTAACGGGTAGGTAATACCCGAGGAATATTTAGATTTCACACTAATAAGTTACACAGTACATTCTTCGAACCTGATTCAACGGTCAATTATCATCCTACTTACATCCACAGATATACGAATCTGATTCACCACAGAATAACCATTTTCATTCAATTTCATATTTGGATTTTGACCTATCAGAATCCAACAAGTGGCATAATGAAGAAATAATGGACACAATAAAAATTGATTAGAAACAGACTAATTAACAATATGAAATTCTGTTAAGAATCCACGCTAACAAGATCCTAGCTAACTGTTCCTAGCTAATTGTTTATTCCGTATTACATTTTATTTTATCGTAATTTATTTATCACAATTTAATTATCGCAGTTTATTTATCGCAATTTACAGTCTCGCAATTTTATTTATCGTCATTTAATTTCTGTTATTTATTTTACGCACTTTAAATATCGGGACACGTATACAAGGTTTTGACATATCATATCGACGCATCTATATATATTATTTGGAATCACCATAGACACTCTATATGCAGTAATGATCGAGTTCTCTATACAGGGTTGAGGTTGATTCTATAATAATATATATACTTTGAGTTGTGATCGAGTCTGAGACATGTACACGGGTCACGATACATATTAATTAATTCGAATATTATATATTATACTGTATATGAATTATTGGACTGTCGATGTGGACTATCGACCGTGGACTAATAATATTGGACAATTAAAATGAATTAAAATATTAATTATAACATATAAACTAAATATTTCCTCAAGTTTGCCACTTGATTTCATCTTAAACCTCATTTGTATCTTGACGATTCCAATCCGCGTTCAAACCTTTCATGATTCTTAAAAACACTTCAATCGAGAGGATGAACCAACCGCACTTCATTTATGGAAGAAAAGATTAATGCCTATAGTTATGCACTTGAAAAACTCTCGGAACCTGAACAAACCTTTGACACGTATCTGTGCTAACTCCTTTGGCATTGTTATTATCGAAAATAACTTTCAATCCCTTTTCAAATTAGCCAATTTTGTCACAGCTCCAACAAATCAACGTGGACCTTTCATTCAAACAAACCGTGTTGTAACTTTGATATATAAGAGTGCCCATTTGTTGTTACCGGAGAACATTTATATTTTACCATATAACCATCAGCGTTTAATCATCTAAAAATACAATTCTCTTGAAACCACCTTGGATTGATAACCGATGATTCAGATATCGTAGCTTTAAATGCAGAGGAAACAGAAAAAAATTGCAGATGGTCTAAACAGCCAAAAGTTTTACGATAAAGAAGGGAGTGTTAGGAACGCTCGAATGAAAATTTGGTACTGAAAAACAGATTGAGCAAACCATGAATGAGATCAAGGTCAAATACAAGGACCATACCATATATTCAAAGAACCCAGTTAATTCTGGATCCGATGAAACCTTCAACGAATATCTTGCTCCGTACTCATGTTAAAATCTTACGGAAAATCTTTCTTCATCAACCATCGAACTTAGAAATTCCAAAATATCATCATCAATATCTTCGATATTTCTGAGGATATTTTCATAAATATTCTCATCCGAAATTATATACCTCTTTGTGCTTCCTGTGTATCATTATATTGGAAACATTCAAGAGAAAATTTAGTACCGAAAAGCAGATTATGCGAAACTATGAAGAAAGCCGTGGACAAATCACAAAGAATAAGTTTGACTTCAAAGAATCCAAATGATTCAATGTCTGCTAAAGTCTTTAGTGAATATCTTACTCCTTACTCTAAACCCTTGCGGACAATAGTTTCTATCATCCTCTGATCTTAGATATTCCGAGATATTATCGTATCTTTCATTATAAATATCCTCCATATTTATGGAGATATATTTTTATAACTATTCTTATATGAAATCATTAATCTCTTCGTGTTATCAGTATTAAATCATATAGAAACTGTTAGTTTCTATATTCTGTAAACTTTCGAGCTTAAAATATGAACGTTATTGAGGTAGTGTTGGGAACTGATGCATGAGTTAGTATAATATAATGACACTTGATCAATGTGATTATATTACAGTAAGTCATGCTGAGTTTCTAATGGAACGTGATGATTCACAGATCTTAACGTCATCATGTGCCATGTTACATAACTTTTTCATTCTACTTAACTTCTGAACATATCAAGAAAATGTATTCTTGATGTTTCTATCTTCTGTAATTTTGATAAATTTGAAAATCAAATCGTGCTATCACGTTCCACCCTGCTTAGAACATTATAATCATTCGAAACTCTATATCTACGAATTCTGGACCATTATTTGCTTGACTTGGAGTCGGAAAGAGAAAACAAAAGTATAGAGCTCCGAAATATAAGGAGGATATAAAGCTCGATAACAAAACATAAATTACAAGCCGTGTATGTCAATGTTTATTGCAACATAAAGACACGGGATAACTAAAAACACTATAACCCCAAGGGTGAAGTAGAAGAAAACAGATTCCTCCGGTGGAAGTTGGAAAAGGAGAATGATTATGGCGATAGTCAGGATAAGGACCAGGATTAGAACTTGACTAAGCATTTTCATAATCTTTTGGATGTATGAACTAAGAAAGAAAGTATAGGGATGGTGAGAATAATGGGATGGAGGAGTTTAATTTATAATGGAAATATCAGACAGAGTAATCAAAGCAGATCACCGCATTTAATTCGAGAGATCTTAAATTTCCTTATTCGCCGAAGAATCAAATCTTTTTGATTTTGAAAATTTTCTATAAATCCCTCGAAATCCGAAAATCCACCGTGACTATGTCAAAAGTTAAATCTCTATCTCAATCTTTTGTGACAGCTTCACTTGTACGCTTCACCTAAACGAATTGTTTTATCCATATTACTAACTGATGATAAAACTCTAATTTTTCCAACTCATATGAGTCATGAAAATATATTTATTATCAGCCATGACCATCCTAATCAAATTTCGGGACGAAATTTCTTTAACGGGTAGGCACTGTGACGACCCAGAAATTTTCGATCAAATTCAAACTTAATTTTACTATGAATTCGACATGATAAGCAAAGTCTGTAATGATGAGTCTCAGAAATTTTGAACTGTTTCATATATTCAATTACCCTTCGACTGTTCTCGACGATTCACGAACAATTAAATGTAAATAGATAGGTGTGTATGTATATATAAATAATAATTTGAAATATAATTTGAAGTATTATATGTTGTTGTTATTAAAAATTAATAAAATAAAAATAGGATATTATAATAATTATTATTTAAAATATATCTCTATATAAAAATAAAGTATATTAAAAATAAATATTAAATAATTTTAATACTCAGTTGTTGTTCAAATTGATATTAAGCAAGTTAAATTCAAACTTATGTAATTTAAAATAAACGGTGATACGAAAATGAGTTCTATAAATTTTGGGCTTATTAAAAAAAATGTATTTAGGAATTATTTGTTAAGTTTTAACACTTTTTATATTTTACCCTGAATTGAGAGAGACAGTTGATGTATTTTTTATTTAATAAGTTAATGATCGAATTTTATACCATAATGACCAAAATAAATAAATATGGGATTTTTCTGAAGGCGTTTATCCATCACTAATTAATAACGGAGCATGAAATTCAGTCCGTGTAATTTGGGTAATAGTGTCGACAGGAATTTTACAAACAATTGTCACGATTGAAAAAGAATGTGAGACTAGATGTTTAATTTTATTATTATATTATTTTTACTCTCATGCTCACTGAAATTATTGATATATGAATCCAATATTTTTTTCCTTTTGTTCAATCAACAAACCACATACATGCATATATGGTTTAAGAATTCAACAACACTGTTTAACACACTTTAATGATTGAATTGTTTATTGATTGATTATGAAATTCTTATTAGTGTTTATTAAAGTGATTATTACTCTAACTTTTGTATATATATACATACATGCACGATAGAAATGGAATTCTATTATATAATTACTATTTTTGTTTTCTCCTAACCTTCCATCACCTTTATGTTAAATACATGCACCTAAGATCACAAAACCAGTTAGTGTGTTGTTTGATTCTTAACATACTACATTTACATCTCTTATTATATATATATATATATATATATATATATATATATATTCTCGGCGTCATCCATGACTTATGAAATTCTCAATAATAATACAGAGAATGTAATAATACGGAGAATGTAATTTTATTAACCAACTCATACAACTTTGTTCATTTTATTATATTAATAAATTAAGTCAAAAATCATCTTTTTCATTATAAGGGGATGATTAAACATACATAAAAATATTACTCTGTATGAGATATCTAACAGCTACATTTGTTGTAGACTAATAATATTATAATAATAATAGTAATTGGTATAAGAATAGGGAACATGAAACTTGACTAGCCATTGAATTGGAATTTGATCCCGAAACGTATGAAGAACATATGGGATAAAATTTTTTATATCTATTAATCTTTAATTTATCTAATTACTTTATGGGATAAAGTTAACCAAATTAGATAAGTTTTACAACTCATAAGTCCTATCCATTTAACCCTTTATTTCTCTCTGTACGTTAGTGAAATATCACTATCACATTAGTGAAATACCATTATTATATATATACCTATAAATAATCCTCACAAAAACTATAAGGCTTTCAATTGTTTCAAAGCAAGAAACTAGTTAAAAGAGACATTCGCAAAAGAAAAGTAGGAAGAACTTTGCATAAATTCAGGTGTGAATCCCTATTTTGTTTACTAAAATATTACTTTGTTCATGTACTTTAGTTGTAGACCTTGACCTAAAATGCCTTTTATGTTTACAGAAGGCATGTTGATATTTTGATATTTTATTGTTTCTAATACCCATATATAAAATTTAGATTGCTAAAAAAAAAAAATTTATGCTCACATGAGAATTGTAATGATCTCCGTTTAAATCTAGTTATTTAATTAATTATTTATTTATTTTATTTCTCTAAAAATCATTAATTCATGCTGGCCAAAAGAAAATATAAATATATATATAACCTTGACTGATGCTATTTTACCATGGAGTACTATTACAAAATCATATTTGTTTCATTTACCAAATTGTTCTTTCATCTAAAATTTTGGGTACGGATGTCCAAGTTTTAAACTAAAATCTCATTTTTTATATATTAATTGGTACATATATTATTTTGGATATAGAGTCTTGAAGACTATTATTTTTACTATTTTTGGTAAGTACTTCTTCGTATAAGGATGTGGACATGATTGCAATTGTGATTTAGCCTCTGAACTATAACTGTGTTTACCATCTACTAGAATTAAAAATAAATATATAATAAAATATATATACAATACGTCTATATGTAAAGCAAAATAAAGTTGACATTTTACAATTTACATTTTCAGTCCCTAATGTATATATAGTGTTATAGTAATAAACCAGAAGAATCACATTATTACTACTTGCTTCTCTAAACTTTATACAATTCTTAAAAGGATAGAATTAATATATATTTATAAATAGAACATGAAGATAACTTATAAAGGTGTTATGTGATCACTGACCAACCTTATCACTCTAGGTTAACGTTTCGGGTCACTCGTTTACGCTAGTATCTGCGATTTGTTTGATGTGCTTCAAGGTGAGTTTTCATTACTCCCTTTTTATATATATTTTTGGGACTGAGAATACATGCGCTGTTTTATAAATGTTTTACGATATAGGCACAAGTAATCGAAACTACATTCTATGGTTGAATTATCGAAGTCGAATATGCCCCTTTTTATATAGTCTGGTAATCTAAGAATTAGGGAACAGACCCCCTAATTGACGCGAACTCTAAAGATAGATCTATCGGGCCCAACAAGCCCCATCCAAAGTACCGGATGCTTTAGTACTTCGAAATTTATATCATGTCCGAAGGAAGATCCCGGAATGATGGGGATATTCTTATATGTATATTGTGAATGTCGATTACCAGGTGTTCAATCCATATGAATGATATTTTTGTCTCTATGCATGGGACGTATGTTTATGAGAAATGGAATTATGAAATCTTGTGGTCTATTAAAATTATGAAATGATTATTTATGATAAACTAATGAACTCACCAACCTTTTGGTTGACACTTGAAAGCATGTTTATTCTCAGGTATGAAAGAAATCTTCCGCTGTGCATTTGCTCACTTTAAAGATATTACTTGGAGTCATTTATGGCATATTTCAAAAGACGTTGCATTCGAATTGTTGAGTCCATCAAGATTATTATTAAGTCAATTATAATTAGATATATTATAAAATGGTATGCATGTCGTTGACTTTCGATGTAATGTAAGATTGTTTTTTCAAAAACGAATGCAAGGTTTGTAAAATGTATCATATAGAGGTCAAGTACCTCGCGATGTAATCAACTGTTGTGAATCGTTTATAATCGATATGGACTTCGTCCGGATGGATTAGGACGGGTCCTTTCATGTGTCGACATTCCCATTACAAGGGTGTCTATGATGGTAGGATTGATGGTATGGTTGAGCCCAGGGTTGGGTGCCAAAAGCAAACCTTCCAGCTTTTTCCCGTCCCCGTTTCAGGTCCATAATGTTAACCTCCACTCGATCAATACGAACTGTAAGATCTTCAAGAGTGGTTGTTATTTCTTCCAATCCCCTGATCACGTCAGAGAGATTGTTCTTCGTGCTCGCGTTATAGCCAGCCATCGAAACAGGAGAAACCTGCTCTGAATACCAACTAATACGGATCAAGAATGATCACCAAAACACAAACGTGTTACTTGGCTTGGATAAATACTCGCGCACGAGTTTCACAAATAAGAACGCAAATACAATTCTTAAAATTTTATTAATTAAAACAAAGTGATGATCCCCCCTCTCAGTTTACATATGGCGAATATATAAATATTAAAAGTGAAGACTCGTAACCGACTATGACTTGGACCACAACTTCAAAAGCAACAAGCTTATCTAATTAATTTTAAATGCACGTTCCTAAACTTATCTAATATATGAATTTAAATAATTAATAACTAATAATAGTAATTGATAAGTATGAAGAATCCTAAATTTGTATGATGCTTCAATCACGTCCTACATCAATACTCAACAAAAAAGACACAACCGATTAATTGAAGAAAACCCTAACTTCAACGAGTATTTCATCGATTCGTCCAGAAAGCCTAAATTTGTAGACCATTAAAAAAGAAGATAAGACAGCAGCCCAAACTTGGAAGGATTAAATCGAATTTTCCATAAAACCCTAATATGAACTACTTAATGAAAAAACGAAAACCTAAATTTTGAAGAAATAGATTTGATGATACAGAACGAGAGAATCACTGGCTAATTTATAGGTTATAGATGGCGTTAATTTAACGCTGATTAAGGTAATGTTCAAATATCATCGTAAAAAACGCGGTATCGCTTCAGTTCTATCGTTACTCACTTACTCCTATTATTTAACTTTTAAAATTTAAAATTAATTTTAATAAGTACGATTAGATATAAACATTTAGAAAAGACTTTGATCATTGTGATGATTACGAAGTATTATTTTCATCAGAAAATGCTCGAAAACTAACATTCATTACGATGAATGTAAAAAATAACATTCATCACGATTAATGTTATTTTTCAAGCGTTTTGTAATCACAATAATAAGAATTGTCACAAAATGTTTTTTTTAATGTTCATATTTTCAAAGTGTGTTATTTAAAAGATGACATGTCAAAAAAGTGACCATTGGATGTATAAGTTATAATCATTAAGAACCATTAGACTAAGAAATATCTATTATTTGTCAATATATAAGTGCTAAGATAAACCTATCCTAATCCTAAATAGAAAGAAAGACACAAAGATGTACATTAAATTAAAAAATCCGTTAAATCCAAATCTATACGGATTATATGTCAACCATTATCCGATGTCCATATACCATATTTAAAATCCATAAATGAAAATAAAAAATCCTCTGTATTATCCAATTATTACTCCGTATGTAAACCTAATTGCATTCCAACATTAACCAAATTGTAAACTCATTCCAACTCAACTACTCCGTAAATACCCACCCATTAAAGATATGATGTATACTATTTAATTGTTAATAACTATTTAATCGTTAAAGATACTATGTAATATTTTTATAGTTTTATATGGCAAAAATCTTGAATTGTTCAAATTGACACCAGTATATACCTAAAACCCCAAGGAAGATTCAAAGTGTTCGCTCTTGGTTGAATGCGATAGTCTCAACGAACATGTTGACGGAAAATAAATAAAACATATATGGATGTTTGGATAGCTTTAGAGAAAAGATTTGTTGATCAAACATACGACTCACGGGGAGATAAAGAAATAGATCGAAGCGAGTACCTGCGCTCTTATAAGGAAAGGAAAAAAATGACATTATATATAACATATTTAACATAGTTAAAGATAATTATAAACAAATCAAATCCTATTTATTTATTCTAATTAGAGATACGACTGAAATATGATTTTAGGGATAAGAAATAAAGTAACCAAACCATGGATAAATCCAAGCAAACTTTTCTTAAATCCAAGCGATCTTTTAATAGGCGTTTGCCCCCGATCCAATCAGGAGATCGAATTGATTATAAAAACATGAGTTTAATTAGTCGATTTTTTAGTGAACAGGGAAAATATTATCTAGACGAGTGAATAGATTGACCTTGAAACAACAACAATTAATTACTATTGCTATAAAACAAGCTCGTATTTTATCTTTGTTACTTTTTTTAATAATGAGAAACAATTTGAAAGAATCGAGTCGATCACGAGCCCTCTGTCCCACACATCTATCCAGAATCAAGTGTAGTTCACCGGTTCCACCGAATGCTCCTATCTGTCAGCAAAGATCGTGTAAGTGTGCAGTTATGCTAATTCATCAATCAACTCCTAAACCTCAAACCTAAATCTCACAGTTAATAATTTCAAAAATTCACTCACTCAATCAGATTCTCTTCAATAAATTCAATCCTCGACAACGATCAGGAGAATCTAAACTGCACCGATTCGCTTGTCAAACTTGAGCATGAATTAAGAACTCGAATTAACCTACAAAATTGAAATTAAAACGAATGTAAAAAAAATTATACACCTCATATATATATATATCGGTTACAGTAAGCTATGTATTATATTAGCAAGTGTTTCGATGCTAGAATTGAAAATTAACGATGATCAACTTACTATTTGCAAAGTTACGGTGATAACGGTCGACGAGTAAGTAGTGGCGTTGAAAACGACGGTGATGATTGTATCAAGTCGAGATTTATAGATACAGAGAGAGAATTATAGACAGTGGGATGATCAAACAAACCGCAGGAGAATTCTGACTTATTGGAATATATATTTAAGAGTATTGAATTGAAGTTTTAAAACAAATCGCATGAGAATTTTGATATTAGAATTAATTGAAGATTACGTGGATAGTTATGTGAATAATTTTAACGGACTCAGTTAACCTTCATTAATGTGAGGGATGAAATTGACACTTTAAAATGCTTTCAAGGATGAAAAATGCAGAAAATAAAACAAGGGGATGAAACGAACAAAAAGTGAAAAATACTGGGACTAAATGAGCAATTTAATCTAAATTTTTATTCATTTTGTTTCTTTTCATTTTCTTGTGGTTTCCTATAATTTTTAATAGTTTTTTCCTTTAATTTTTCTTGTTTACATTTCCATTCGTTTCCTTTTAAAAAAGACTTACTAATGTGAGCACCCAAATATGAAGCGCATTGCAGTTAACCAGACACTTATTGGAGATGTATCAAGAAAACAACTGAAGATTGGAACAATCGTAAAGAAACGTTTTATCAGCAAACGGGACTCAACCAAAATCAGCAATTCATTGAGAACCAGAGCCCTGAGCAACAAAATATCGATGAAACGCCGAAGTAGCCGAGTTCATGGAGAATTCTGGAATGCAAGACGGAGGAGCATATGAAAAAAATTGTGACATCCTTGTTACATCCGTCCCACATCGGGTGGAGAGGGGAACGTGTTACCTGGGATATTACAGATGGTATCAGAGCCAGGCCCCAGACTAAACGTGCACAGCGAGGACGCTGTGTCCCATTAGGGGGAAGATTGTAACATCTGTGTTACATCCGTCCCACATCAGTTGGAGAGGAGAACGTGTTACCTGGGATGTTACAAAAATGATGACAACCTTTGGAACCAAAGCAACAACTACTATCAAAGCAACAACTACTATCTTTGGAAGAATTATAGTTGTACATTTATCATGGTTGGTTGTACTTTTTAGTGAAGGGTAGTTTAGTCCTATAACGTTTATGTGATATTGCTCGATATGTCTAGAGTACAACTCATTGGTCTTATGACAAAACAGATATGTCTAGAGCACAACTCATAGTGTTGGGGGATGTGTGTTTCTTGAAAATATATTTCATAGCTCTAAAAGTTCGTCTGATTTATTATTATACAAATGAGGATAAGGATTTAGGTGGCTGATGCGTAGAAGCATGATTTCTAGATTCAATTCTAACTAATTATGCACGCTTGATCACTCATCAAATCAAATAATTCGTCGCATAATAAGGTCGAAAAATTGAGTTAGCTTCATCGTAAGTGTGGATGCTAGTAAATATCCGGAGTCATGACAGATCGGATGACGGAAGATCAATTGCAGCAGTAAGTGTAGCTTGGTGGAACGTTGGTAGTCCATCGGCGTTAAAAGTCGGCGAGTTAGATTCATAAAAGGATTAAGAGTCTATTGGTTGTGGTGACAACTTCTAGCTTGAAATAGGCTGACATTTATGCTTAAAAAGTTTAGATGGCGGGGAAGAAAAAGACAGAGAAAAGTTTGAAGGGTATGTACTTTTAAAATACCGTATAAACTGAAGATTTGTGAATGAATACATGGATAATATACTTGATATATCTATACATTATACGAGTATATACTTTCCAATATAATTTGTTTAAAAAAAACTTGACTTACAAGAGAGAAAAAAAACAAAAATATACCTGTATATTATATTATACGGAGTAACTATTATTATTTCTCACAAGGAAGTATATCATTAGCGAAACATAAATACCCTAATTTGGTAAATCGGATTCTTTTTTGAAAACATTTTTGTTACCTCTTTTTATACTCAATTTTTCCCATTCCCTTTTCATTCCTTTATTTTTTTTAAGTTTAGTTAACCGGCCACTGACCTTTTTTCTTTTTTGGTTAATCGTAAACTGAAAACAACAACAACAACCTAGAATGAAGTTATTAATTTTATAACTTTCTTTTACTTTCTTTTCCCTTCCTTTTTGTTCCTTAATTTTTTACCGTTTAATCGATTGACCGTTGACCTTGTTTTATAACGTTCAATTAACTGACCGTTAAACAACGATAAAAACCCCCTGACATTTTATCCTTAGTTGTACTGTTTATGTTTAGTGTTTATTATAGTGTAACGTGATCAGAATAACTGATATTGTGCATGTATGTTGATCATATGCGTATATTCACATATGTATTTTAAAGGAAAAATCCTAAGCAGAACAAGTGCGCTAAATTCCCTTTAGAGCGCAGGGTTTTAGGCACAAGGCGTTGATGAATAGCGAAAGTAATAGTTGGCAGAAGCGGATAGTGCGCATGATGAAATCTTGGAGCATACATCCGAATCCGCACAGTCATAAAACCCTATAAATATGAGGCACTAGACCTCATTCAAAGGTTGTTGATCCCAGACTATTCCTAAGAACATTTATGGACCTCTCGTGAATACGCCTGAGGCTTGGACACTTTGGACTTACGAATAAGGTAAAGAGAATCAAGACCGGGACATGGTGATTGATTGCCCGATGTTGGCAAAAGACGATCATAAGGTCCCTCAAACATCACACAACCCCAATCCTCACCCTCATTGCACTCGACCTTGATCCTATTCCATAAGGAAGACGGATCTAGGATCGATCAATTGGCACCAAGGGATAAAGGAGTTACATCCGATAACACCACTTTTTGAACACTTTTATCACCCGTACCGCTTAATTTTGCAGCCAAAACGGCTGCACCATACGCAACAGCTTCATTAGGGTTCACAGTTTTTCATAACTGCTTACCATCAAAAAAGTCTTGCAACATTTGTTGGACTTTCGGTATCCTATTTGACCCACCAACAAGAATTATCTCGTCTACACACGACTTCTTCATTTTTGCATCACGTAAACAATTCTCAATAGTCTTAATGCACTTTTTAAAGAAGCTACTATTTAGCTCTTCAAATTTCGCTCGAGTAAATTTCATAGAAAAATCAATCCCCTCATGTAAGCATTCCAAATCGATTGACGTTTGAGTAGTTGAAGATAGAACACTTTTAGCCTTCTCACAAGCAAATCTTAATCTCCCCAATGCTTTTTGGTTCCCAGTTAAATCCATATTCGATTTCCTTTTAAATTCCTTAACACAATGTTCCACCATCAGATTATCAAAATCCTCACCTCCTAAATGAGTGTCATCAGCAACACCTTTCACCTCAAAAATATCGCATTTCTCAACCGTCGTTACAGAAACATCAAAAGTACCACCGCCCAAATCAAACACGAGCACATTTATCTTCCCATGAATAGAAGACTTATTATGTAGACCATATGCAATTTGCAGCTGCTGTAAGCTCGTTGATCATACCAACAATATTTAAGCCAGCAATAGTTTCTGCATCTTTTGTAGCTTGACGTTGTGAATCGTTAAAATAAGCAGGGACAGTTAACTGCAACAACATTTTTGACATCAGATCTAAGATAAGTCTCAGCACATTCTTTCATCTTTGCGAGAATCATTGACGAAATTTCCTCAGCCAAAAATTCTTTTTTGACCTTTTTATGAGACGACAATCGTTGGTGTGTCGCCTAACCTCAGGGCCGTCTCAACAATTTAAAGACCCTAGACTAAAATAAAAATGGGCCGACATATACGTTAAATTTTTTTACTATGCAAAAAAAAATAATACGCCAATTTATCTATTTATTTACTTACATTGTATTTAACTATTAAAAACAAGGTATTTTAACTTTAATTGAAATTTTGTTAATTGATTTAATTTTACGATATTGTAAGATAATATATAAATAATGTGTTAAACTAATTCACATAAGATGTGTTGGTGTAGTCGCTAGAGCCATGTTTGTTGAATAGGAGATTCGAGGATCGAATCTTTGCAGCAACAATTTCTTTTTTTGTTTCTTTTCCATTATATAATTGACACGCGTATTAATTTTATTAGCTATAAGAAAAGACGCTTACAGCGTATATGGCGAATTCAAACGGTTTATCGGCCTAATTTTTTTTAAAATTGATCAATCAATTAACCTATTCTCAATCACTAATCCACCGATCAATTCATGTAGTTTGTTTCTTAATAAATCGAAATCGTCATTGATCGTCAGCGATTAGACCTACTTTGTCGTTGTTGTGGCTGTAACTGATGAAGTGTGTTAGCGGTTTAAGGCATTAAATTAAGTTCATTCGAAGCAAAACGACACAAAAATAACAGGTGCAAAATTTCTAGATTTGTTAAATCGTTTTTTTGCTTTGTATTTATTTGATGTTTGAAAGAAACTAAAGGTTAGTCATGTTCATCTGATTTGTCTAAAATTCATAATTTTGTGCATATACTCTTTGTTGAAATAATAAAGTTTAAAGGTCGATGCAGTAGGTGGATGGTAGGCTGCTAAAGACTTTTATTGTGGTGCAAATTTGACAATCTTGTTACCAGACACCACCTACCCCATTTTCATGTAGTATATATACATCATCGCACAAGCTCAATACTCGTACCAAAATCATTCTTTCTTTCTTCATTGTATACTAATAATTAAATAGAGAGTTTGTGAGTAAGAGATATAAAGATTTGTGCTTATCCTTGTAATTAGAGAGAAGTGCAATTCCTATTATTCCTATTAGTGAAGTGTTTCTTTCCTTGCCCGTGGGTTTTACCCTATTGGTGTTTTCACGTTAAATCTTGGTGTGCCTTTATTGTCATTAGTTCAATTATTATTAGCGGTTTGCTATAATTCGGTGTCACTTTTCTCAACAAGTGGTATCAGAATTAAGGTTCTAATATCTAGTGTGTATTAATCTACTTATCGTATGCTCTGTGGTTGCCACGGGAGTGGATCGTCCACATCAGAAAATAAGTAAGATTATTTTCACTCGGTAAAAGTCCTTGGGTGTTATTTCAAGAAAAATAATATTGTCGAAAAGAAGATTGTAATTATAGCAATGTCTACGAAATTTGAAATTGAAAAGTTCAACGGGAGTAACTTCTCGTTATGGAAACTGATGTGTATTATCGTGTATATTATTTATCAATGGAAAATATCGGTTATTAAAGATTACACACTAACGGGCAGTGTACCCGATCATGTAGCAGTATAGATATTGGTAAAATCCAAGATCGTTCCAAGGACAGTATTAAGTGAGAATTAAGTTTGCAACTAATAAAAGTAAACTAAGTTAAACTATGAAAATCGAAAGTACGAGAATATTTGTTTTGTGGCTATTTAACGATTAGCCAAATCAAAGATAGATCAAAAGTAAAAGACAATATTTTTGGGTTTTTAAGTTTAAATAAATCAAATTGCAGACTCAACGGAAAATAAAGATAGTTTGAATTCAATAGATAAAAGAATGTTCGCCCAGATCTTCTATTCGCAGTGTCGGATGATTTGTTATTAAGCACTAGTTCTATTTATCAATGCACGCAATTACAGAGTCGGTTCACCCAGAGTTCTCTTTTAGCAAACACTTCAAACTAGGATTTATTGGCTTAGGGTTCCCTTTCACCAAAGACCTCTTTCGTTTGTGACTTAGTAATTAGCTAATTATAAGATTAAGATTCAATTGGTTACGCATTCGCTCCACACAATTCATCCCTATTTTGTTTAATCCTTATTACCCGGTTTACCCCTTTGGTCCAGTAAGCACCCAATCGGTTAAGACAAATCAATTGGAAATTAGATCACTAAATTGAAACAGGGTTTCCTTTGTTTAAACAAGATTCACTAATCGACCTAGTAACAATAATTAACACCCACAAGAATGGTTCTTAATCAAAACTCATAATTATCATGCATTAATCAATAAAACATTAAAGTATCATCCAAACACATGCAAATATTCAATCTAGACAAACATTAAAAGCTTAGCCAAATTCCAAAATCACATATGACCCGCCCAAATCACCCCACACTATCTTAAAACATGTATCTATTAGCAAACATCTCCCTCACAAACAAAATCCCCAAACATTCAACATCAAATTCGGATTTATCACTACCCTAATTTCAAGAATCAATATTATGCATAAACTACACAAGAATTCATGAAGAAAACACAATAATATCATATTCATCAATAATTCATCACATATTAAGGCATAAAAGTTTCTATTAAACAAACCCCTTAAAATTTCAAACATGAACCCTAGAATTAATAAAATTAATCAAGTAACATGAGAGAAAAAACAAGAGAATAGAAAAATCGAGCTCTCAAAGGGATTCTTGAGAAAACAGTGGGGTCGAATCCGAAGGAGTGGGCGAATAAGCTCGATGAAGCTTTGTGGGCGTTTCGAACCGCCTACAAAACGCAAATTGGTACCACTCCTTATCGGTTAGTTTATGGAAAAGCGTGCCATCTTCCGTTGGAGATTGAGCATAAGGCTATGTGGGCGCTTAAAAAGTGCAATTTGGATCTAAAGGAAGCCGGACGCCTAAGGGCGGGGCAATTGAATGAGCTTGGTGAATTACGCCTCGATGCGTATGAAAATTCGTTGATTTATAAGGAGAAAACCAAGCAATGGCATGATAGGAAGTTAAAGGGTCCAAAAGACTTTAATGAAGGCGATCGAGTGCTTTTGTTTAACTCTAGATTAAAGCTTTTACCGGGAAAACTTAAATCCTGGTGGACGGGACCATTTGAGGTTGTTAAGGTGTATGATGTTATGCGAGGTGTATATGAAATAGCTTTATTTTTACAACGAAAAAAAAACTATTAAATACGATACAATTTTACACAAGATATTTATTTATTTATAGAATGGATATACCTAAACCTTGCTACAACACTATAGGCAGTGTACTTAATCGTAGAGTAGTATAGTTTTTAGTAAGTCCGGTTCGTTCCACAGGGAGCGGGCTTATTGCACACTATATTTTTAAACAATTATATTTGTACAAAATATATTATATTGATAATATATAAAAGGGGGTTTACCGTTTAATGACTGGTTTGTCGATTTTATATTTTAAGTTACAATTAAACCTAATGCAAAATATAAATGACGATAATTAAAGTAGCGAAAAATAAATGACAATAAATAAATGACGTTAAATAAAATAGCGAGTAAATAAAAGTACGATGAAATATGAAATAAAATATATTATGCTTATTTAAACTTCCGTAACCATGATGGTTGACGTGTTGATTTTAATTTTATGTCCATGGGTTAATTGTCCTTTGTCCTGGATTATTTAATATGTCCGTCTGGTTTTTGTCCATAACAGTCCATCGGTCATAAATTTAAAGTGCGAGTGTCCTCGTCAAATTATCCTTACACCCGAAGTCAAATATTCCAACTAATTGGGGACTTAAACTGTAACAAGGTTTTAATACTTTGTTTAATAATTACACCAGGATATCGACTGCATGTAACCCAAGGTTTTAATACTTTGTTATCAATTATGCCAAGTGTCCTTGTACATAATTTCACCCATGTTTTAATAATTCCATAGACTATTAATCCATTCCCATGTCCGGTTAAATGAACGATTATTCGTACATATAAATATCTCGCCCATCGTGTCCGATCGAGTGTATATGGTTATTTATAGGGACGTCCAATTGTAAATCTTTATATTAAAATTAACAAACTATCATTTAGTTAAACAAATATAAAGCCCATTAATAGCCCATAGTCTAATTTTCACAAGTGTCGTTCTTTTGTCCAAACCCCAATTAAGGTACAAAGCCCAATTACCCCGTCTTTAATATTTAGTCCAACATCATGATTACTTTGGCTCAAATAAGCATAATAATAACTTAAGTACGAGACATTAATTTAAAAAGGAGAACATAGCTTACATTGATTATTTATCGCGTAGTGTTACACGGACAGAGCTCCGACTTTAAAACCCGTAAAATAACCTTTACATAACCCGAACTAATCTAATATAAAACTACCCTATACTATATATATTATATATATATATATATATATATATATATATATATATATATATATATATATATATATATATATATATATATATATTTATTTATTTATTTATTTATTTATTTATTTATTACAGAGTATTATTATTATTATTTTTATATTTTTAAACTCGGCAGAATGCATGGCCTTTTATAGGCATTTCTGATTTTTGCAGCTCCGCGAGTCGTGGAGTTTTAAGCCTGCAAACTTCGCGAGTCGTGGAGTTTGAAAATCCAGCTCACATAATTTTGGAACCTTGCTTGTCGACATATTTTATATATAAATATAAAATATAAATAATTAATATAATTATTTATATATTATATTATATTCTTGTGCATAGTAGACTTGTAATTTTTGGTCCATTGCGTCGGGCGTTGATAGTTGGCTCGGGTACCGGTTCCGGATTTTCGAACGTCCTTGCGTACAATTTAATATCTTGTACTTTGCATTTTGTAACTTGTACTCTTGTCATTTTTAGACGTTTTTCATCAATAAATTGAACCTTTTGAATTGTATCTTGTACATTTGAGCTTTTTGGACGTTTGTGTCTTCAAATCTTCGTTTTCGCCTTTTGTCTTCGCACTTATTTATTTAAACAATTACAATGAAAATATAATACAATTACATATGAAAACCTATTATTTAGGAGGGATATTGCTATGAAATATATGTTCCTTTTTAGCCTTATCAAATATCCCCACACTTGAGCGTTGCCTGTCCTCAAGCAATACAGAACTTGAAAAAAAATCACACTTCACTCGAATCACTTTTTTATTCTCACACTTTGTACATCAGTGATTTTGATATAGCGGTATAAACAATGATAGTAACGATGGTTAAAGGTGGGTGTGTCATCCACAGTTGCCTCGGGTTTAGGTCAACGACACTTGCAATCAAATAGCCGATTTACTTTCGATTTCCAAAGCAAAGTGCACATTTGAAAGGCGGTTTACAGTCCCACATGACTTTGAAAATTTAGATCCGTTAGGAAATTGGATCTTTATAAAAACATTTGATCTTTTAAAAATTCAATCTAGCTTTTACCCTAGACAAGTTTTCCGGAATAACCCTTCACCGGTGTTTGCAAAATATTTTTGTGGGTTGTGTGGGTTTCAGATTTGAAAATTTTAGCTCAACACTTGTGGTTTTGTGTTACCCACTTGCTAACACTTGTATTAGGAAAGCAACACGTCCAGTTCACTTGTCCCGTATATTACCTTTCGGCAAACTACCATCCGGTTGTAAAGGAAAGCGATGAACAAGCAACTGTTAAGGCAATGTCTAATGACATGCATTTGATTATGGTCCAAAAACGTGTCGGATGCTATTACTATCCTTTGTAAGAGCAATAGTAAAGATCATCCTATGATTTTTTGGTCTGGCACAAGGTCCTATCTTCGACCATGCTATACAACCACCGTTCTTACGGTTGACACCCGATTTGGTTCAGGTGACCTAATGAATTCCAGGTGAATTCCTAGGATTTTACGTTCAATGGTAATGAACGCATTGAAAATAGGTTTTCAGAAAACAAATCGGTTTTAATTTTGATCAAAATATTTTCTCGTTCAAGCTCGAGTTTAGATATCATTGAATTCCATGAGTTTGTAATTCTCAATCTTTAAGGTCAATCTCAAGGATTGAGTAATATCAGGCTTAAAAGCTGATTTTAATCTTTAAGGAGATTATCCTTTCTGGGGATCTGATTCATTAGTCTTATCAAGCTAATTTGCACGGTGCCCCCCATTGTACGAGATAAATCCTTCTCATGGTTAGGATAAATCTGACCACTTGGCGACCCTGTTTGATGCTGAGGTCCGTGGATTTCTTGCTGATTTTAGAGATGACTTTTCTAGATTTTTCATCAACCTACAGCTGGTCTGGACGACAACTTCTTAACCTAAATCAAGAAGCGCGTGTCTTTTTCAGAAGACTTTACTTCCTTTTAATGATGGAATTGATTCATCGTGTAGATCCATCTTTTCTTTTCTTTCATCGGGTAAAATAGTTAATTTAGTCCAAAACAAAAGCACCTGCAATAAACTTTACAGAAACATGTGCTAGATAGTTTTTAATTGAATAACTAGGTACATTCTCCCCACACTTAGTTTCTTTCTTTGCCTTTTTATTCTCCTTTATTCCATTTTAAATGAATTCAAGCGTTTTAGGGTGTTTCTCCATTTATGTCCTTTCCGAGGTAACGATAATTTCGGTATTAACACCTAATTTTCATCGTTCATAAATATGTATAAACATGATTTTGAATTCATTTAGTTTAAAATTTTTCAAATTTTCACAAAATTTGGCAAATAAAACCAAGTGTAAACCCGAGAGAATTTATAATCCTTCTCCACACTTAAGATCATACAATGCTCTCATTTACATGAAATCAGACTCTAATTATAAATTCATGAGGGTGATTAGTGTAGAAAAGTGATTGAAAATACCCAGTTTGTAATTACAAAGCTCGTCGAATGATAGATGGTTCGCCTCATCGTTCATTCCTTCTTGTTTTATCACACATGTTTTTCTTCAAAAACGGTTGCTTTTCTGAACTGTTATCTAAGTTTTGAAAATACGTCTTTTACCCTAACACATCATGCATTTTTATTAACGAGTTATGCACTAACCCGAACCCCTAATTTAACGTTAAGTGGGGTTAGACTTCCCCACACTTAGCTGACGACATGTGAAGTCGGTAGAATAAGTTCCACGAATTAAAATAGTGAGCCAGCTATTTACATCTCGAGTGGTATAAAATATATCAATGGGTTTAAAGTTTAGACCCACCCGAATATCACTACTTAATTCTTTTTTAAGTGTAGCTTTTAGTAAATGGATATGTCTCTTTTCTGGTTCTTGGTCAAATGGATCGATATACACCGACATACATATTTCTATAGGGTGGACAATTCCTAACACTTCCTTTCGTTCATTCTCGGAATCAAAGTTTTCACCTCTATTACCCAATTGGGTGAAATTCGAGGTGTCAATATCTATTACAGCTTGTAGTTCATCTTTGGTAGATGACTCGTCTATTGAGAATATTGGGTTGGAAGGTTGTGGCTGGATTGAAGCAAATTCTTCTTCATTAACGGTACTTATCGGTCCCACCATTTTGGTCTCGGGGGTAAAATTTTCAATGTTATCGTTTTCCCAAGAGTACCAATTTGTCATCCTTACTTCTGTAGAGACCCGTCCTAATCCATCCGGACGAAGTCCATATCGATTACAAACGATTCACAACAGTTGATTACATCGTGAGGTAATTGACCTCTATATGATAAATTTTACAAACATTGCATTCATTTTTAAAAGACAAACTTTCGTTA
This sequence comes from Rutidosis leptorrhynchoides, assembly GCF_046630445.1. Classification (NCBI taxonomy): domain Eukaryota; kingdom Viridiplantae; phylum Streptophyta; class Magnoliopsida; order Asterales; family Asteraceae; genus Rutidosis; species Rutidosis leptorrhynchoides. Next base: position 14,488,032 of record NC_092334.1, read on the forward strand.
CATCGACAGTTGACAGGCATGTAAAGCATTTCATAATATATCCAAATATAATTGACTTAATAATAATCTTGATGAACTCAACGACTCGAATGCAACATCTTTTGAAATATGTCATGAATGACTCCAAGTAATATCTCTAATATGAGCAAATGCACAGCGGAAGATTTCTTTCGTACCTGAGAATAAACATGCTTTAAAGTGTCAACCAAAAGGTTGGTGAGTTCATTAGTTTATCATAAAGAATCATTTCATAATTTTAATAGACCACAAGATTTCATACTTCCATTTCTCATAATCATACGTCCCATGCATAGAGACAAAAATATCATTCATATGGATTGAACACCTGGTAACCGACATTCACAATATGCATATAAGAATATCCCCATCATTCCGGGATCCTCCTTCGGACATGATATAAATTTCGAAGTACTAAAGCATCCGGTACTTTGGATGGGGCTTGTTGGGCCCAATAGATCTATCTTTTGAGTTCGCGTCAATTAGGGTGTCTGTTCCCTAATTCTTAGATTACCAGACTTAATAAAAAGGGGCATATTCAACTTCGATAATTCAACCATAGAATGTAGTTTCGATTACTTGTGTCTATTTCGTAAAGCATTTATAAAAGCAGCGCATGTATTCTCAGTCCCAAAAATATATATTGCAACAGCATTTAAAAAGGGAGCAAATGAAACTCACACATATAAATATTGTAAAACCGTTAATAAAACATTTGCATGTATTCTCAGCCCAAAAATGTAATGAGTAAAAAGGGATCAAATGAACTCACGCATATAATTATTTTAAAACAGTTAATAAAGCATTTGCATGTATTCTCAGCCCAAAAACGTAAAGATTAAAAGGGATCATATGAAACTCACCTAATGTATTTTGTAGTAAAAAATACATAGAACAACATTGAACAAGTATAGGTTGTCCTCGGATTCACGAACCTATTATTCAATCATGGATATTAATACATGTAATGGTAATCGAACAAATATATATTTTATATCCTTAAATTATATATCATGTATATATTTATCTGGTTAATATTATATTAAGAATACCTAATTCATTATATATGATTATTTATACAAAATTTGATAATATTATTAATACATACTTATGTGTAATACAAATATATTCTCACATGTATATTATTCACTTGACATAAAATTAATAATGATAATAAAATAACTTTTAAATAAAAGGATAGTTTTATTATCATGATAATTTTAGTAATAATAATAATATAAATGATATTATGATATAAATTTATTAATGATAATAAAAATGATAATTTTAATACAGTTGGTAAAATGAAAAAAAAAATAATAATATTTGTAACGATATTAGTTATGTTAATAATAATTATAGTTTTAATAGCAATTTTTAGTGAGCGTATTAGTAACAATACTAATAATGGTGTTTAGACAATAATTCTATTACTAGTATTAATAATAATGATACTTAGTAACATTTATAATAATAACGATAATACAAATTTTAATAAAAGTGATAGGTTAAGATAATAGTACTTTTAGTAAATAATGATAGTAATGATACTGATATGTATAAAATGATACTAGTAATATTTATTGACGATACTTAGTAATAACAATAATATTAGTAATATTAGTTATATTAGTGATAAATAATAGTAGTATAATTAATATTAGTAATAATACTAATTTACATCATAACAATAATAATTATTAATAATGATAATAATAATCAATAATCAATAACAATAATAATTATAATGTTCTAAGCAGGGTGGAACGTGATAGCACGATTTGATTTTCAAATTTATCAACATTACAGAAGATAGAACCATCAAGAATACATTTTATTGATATGTTCAGAAGTTAAGTAAAATAAAAGAGTTATGTAACATGGAACATGATGACGTTAAGATCTGTGAATCATCACGTTCCATTAGAAACTCAGCATGACTTAATATAATATAATCACGTTGATCAAGTGTCATTATATTATACTAACTCATGCATCAATTTCCAACATTACTTCATTAACATTCATATTTTAAGCTTGAAAGTTTACAGAATATAGAAACTAACAGTTTCTATATGATGTAACACTGATTGCACGAAGAGATTAATGATATCAGATAAGAATAATTATGAAAATATCTTCAGAAATATCGAAGATATTTATGATGATATTTTGGAATTTCTAAGTTCGATGGTTGATGAGGAAGATTTTTCCGCAAGATTTTAACATGAGTACGGAGCAAGATATTCGTTGAAGGTTTCATCGGATCCAGAATTACCTGGATTCTTTGAATATATGGTATGGTCCTTGTATTTGTCCTTGGTCTTCTTCGTGGTTAGCTCAATCCGTTTTCCAGTTCCAACTTCTCTGAGCTTTTCCAACATACTAATCTTTATCATCAAACTTTCAATGATTATGGTCGTTTACGGTTATCTACAGTTTCTGCTGCTTCATTCAGCTTTTTCAACATTCATAGTATTGATTTGTGACTGAGTGCTTTTCAGAATTTCAGAACAAGAGATTATAATTCCAAGAGATAAATGTCATATATATAACTGTTGATGTAGATATGCTGTGAGTTTTCAAAGTACTGATTGCTAATTCCCGGTAATTGTTATGGCAGTTCTCGTTACAAGATGCGAATGAGTATATGATAGGGTTTCAATGAATAAATATAATGATTTGTCAGAGAGATTTAAGCCAAGGAGCGACGAGGTTGCTGGTACGTCTGCTGGTAATATGGTGGAATATAAAAGAATTCTCCGGTATCAAAAGGGTAATTGTATATATCAGGATTATAGTAAGGCTACTTCGAATGAAAAGTAGAAGTTGACTTGCTGGAGCTGTGACAAAATTGGCTACTTTAAAAAGGGATCGCAAAGTTATTTTTGGGTAATAATAACACTAAGAAATTAGCATAGCTACGTTTTAAACGTTTACTCGGGTTTCGAGTGGTTGTAAGTGCATATCTATATGCATCAATCTTTTCTTCTGTAGATGAAGTGCGGTTGGTTCATCCTTTCGATTGAGGTGTTTTCAAGAATTATGAAAGGTTTGAACGCGGATTGTAATCGTCAAGATACAAATGAGGTTTAAGATGAAATCAAGTGGCAGACTTGAAGAATTATTTAGTTTCATATGTTATAATCAATATTTTAATTCATTTTTATTGTCCAATGTTTGTAGTCCTAGGTTGATAGTCCACAGTTAGCAGTTCAATAATTCATATATAGTTTAATATGTAATATTTGAATTAATTAATACATATCGTGACCCGTGTACATGTCTCAGACTCGATCACAACTCAAAGTATATATATAATTGTAGAATCAACCTCAACCCTGTATAGAGAACTCGATCATTACTGCATATAGAGTGTCTATGGTGATTCTAAATAATATATATAGATGCGTCGATATGATATGTCAAAACCTTGTATACGTGTCCCGACATTTAAAGTGCGTAAAATAAACAATAGAATTTAAATGACGATAAATAAAATGCGTAAAGTAAATAACAAAAATTAAATAACGATAAATAAAATTGCGAGAATTAAAATTGCGATAAATAAACTGCGATAAATAAAATGTAATCAGTTAGCTAGGAAAAGTTAGCGTGGATTCTTAACAAAATTCATCATAGTTAATTTGTTTGTTTCTAACAAATTTTATTTTGTCAAATGTTTTCTTCATTATGCCACTTGTTGGATTCTGGTAAGTAAAAATCCAAATATGAAATTGAATTTGAATGAAAATGGTTATTCTGTGGTGAACAGATTCGTATATCGATAGATGTAGGTAGGATGGTAATCGACAATTGAATCAGATTCGAAGAATGTACAATGTAACTTATTAATGTGAAATCTTAAATATTTCTCGGGTATTACTTACCCGTTAAAATATTTTAACCATTAACAGTTTGTACGAAAGAATTTTTAATCACAATCTTTATGAAAATATATTTACATATATATTTTCTTCAGATGTAATTATGGATTTAATGAGTCAATGTGATATTAAACTCATCAGATTTACGATTAGAACTATGATACATAATCTCTAAAACATTAGAGTTTCCATAATCGTCATGTCGAATGAAGATAAATGATGTAGAATGATTCGTGGAACGATAATTATACTCGAGGTACAGAATGAGATGTTAAGGCATGGATTGTTGAAACTTGGGTTGTTGGTGGTACTGGTGCCATTGGTGCTGAGGCTGGTGATGTTACTGGTGTTGGTGATACTGTTGATGATTGCAAATTGTATACCGTGCTCTCTAAAGTTAATACTCGAGCTCGGAGTTCTCTAACTTCTTCTACTAACCCTGGTTGATTATCAGTGTGAGGTAGTGGTCGGATATCTTCTCTAGTTCCGTTAATGGTAGATTCAAGACGAAAAATTCTTGCAAATAGGGTATAAACGGTGTTGCGAACGGGTTCGCCGGTGAGCGGGTCAAGTACTCCAAGGTTAGGTGGTAGATTCGATTCATGATATGGGGTACCTTCTTCCTTTCTCCATAGGGTGAGTATGTCGCGAACCCACCCCCATTTTCTCCAGTAATCACGGTAGTTGATTGGTTGGTGTGCTCCTGTCACGCTATCTTCGGAGTCAGAGGAACTTGGTAGATTCGTAGAGGCCATCTTACGCGATCTCAGGAAAGATTTTTGGTATGAAGAGTTTAGTGACAGCAATTTATAGTTGGATGATATTCTCAATGCATAATTTGCATAGATATATATAGTACTAGGATCCCTTAAATTAAGGAGAAATTTACGAGAGATATCAGGCAAGGTCTACAGTAACAGATACGCTAAGATACGAATTGTCAGATACGCTAAGATATGAATTTTGTCTATACACTATTTATGCAGTCAATGCAGTAAAATGTGTCTAGACTAAGAATAATGAGTAGGTAATTTCCTAAGGATGATAAGCAGATGTTTTCCGAAAAATGATAAGCAAAACTTTTGACATGCAGACACGGTCGAAGTTCAGACTCACTAATGCATCCTAACGACTATCAGTTAGGCACGCTAATGCAAGACCTGGTTCGCTAAGACCACCGCTCTGATACCAACTGTAGAGACCCGTCCTAATCCATCCGGCCGAAGTCCATATCGATTACAAACGATTCACAACAGTTGATTACATCGCGAGGTAATTGACCTCTATATGATAAATTTTACAAACATTGCATTCGTTTTTAAAAGACAAACTTTCGTTACATCGAAAGTTGACAGGCATGTAAAGCATTTCATAATATATCCAAATATAATTGACTTAATAATAATCTTGATGAACTCAACGACTCGAATGCAACATCTTTTGAAATATGTCATGAATGACTCCAAGTAATATCTCTAATATGAGCAAATGCACAGCGGAAGATTTCTTTTGTACCTGAGAATAAACATGTTTTAAAGTGTCAACCAAAAGGTTGGTGAGTTCATTAGTTTATCATAAAGAATCATTTCATAATTTTAATAGACCACAAGATTTCATACTTCCATTTCTCATAATCATACGTCCCATGCATAGAGACAAAAATATCATTCATATGAATTGAACACCTGGTAACCGACATTCAGAATATGCATATAAGAATATCCCCATCATTCCGGGATCCTCCTTCGGACATGATATAAATTTCGAAGTACTAAAGCATCCGGTACTTTGGATGGGGCTTGTTGGGCCCAATAGATCTATATTTAGAGTTCGCGTCAATTAGGGTGTCTGTTCCCTAATTCTTAGATTACCAGACTTAATAAAAAGGGGCATATTCAACTTCGATAATTCAACCATAGAATGTAGTTTCGATTACTTGTGTCTATTTCGTAAAGCATTTTTAAAAGCAGCGCATGTATTCTCAGTCCCAAAAATATATATTGCAAAAGCATTTAAAAAGGGAGCAAATGAAACTCACACATATAAATATTGTAAAACAGTTAATAAAACATTTGCATGTATTCTCAGCCCAAAAATGTAATGAGTAAAAAGGGATCAAATGAACTCACGCATATAATTATTTTAAAACAGTTAATAAAGCATTTGCATGTATTCTCAGCCCAAAAACGTAAAGATTAAAAGGGATCATATGAAACTCACCTAATGTATTTTGTAGTAAAAAATACATAGAACAACATTGAACAAGTATAGGGTTGTCCTCGGATTCACGAACCTATTATTCAATCATGGATATTAATACATGTAATGGTAATCGAACAAATATATATTTTATATCCTTAAATTATATATCATGTATATATTTATCTGGTTAATATTATATTAAGAATACCTAATTCATTATATATGATTATTTATACAAAATTTGATAATATTATTAATACATACTTATGTGTAATACAAATATATTCTCACATGTATATTATTCACTTGTCATAAAATTAATAATGATAATAAAATAACTTTTAAATAAAAGGATAGTTTTATTATCATGATAATTTTAGTAATAATAATAATATAAATGATATTATGATAAAAATTTATTAATGATAATAAAAATGATAATTTTAATACAGTTGGTAAAATGAAAAAAAAATAATAATATTTGTAACGATATTAGTAATGTTAATAATAATTATAGTTTTAATAGCAATTTTTAGTGATCGTATTAGTAACAATACTAATAATGGTGTTTAGACAATAATTCTATTACTAGTATTAATAATAATGATACTTAGTAACATTTATAATAATAACGATAATACAAATTTTAATAAAAGTGATAGGTTAAGATAATAGTACTTTTAGTAAATAATGATAGTAATGATACTGATATGTATAAAATGATACTAGTAATATTTATTGATGATACTTAGTAATAACAATAATATTAGTAATATTAGTGATAAATAATAGTAGTATAATTAATATTAGTAATAATACTAATTTACATCATAACAATAATAATTATTAATAATGATAATAATAATCAATAATCAATAACAATAATAATAACAATAACAATAACAATAACAATAACAATAACAATAACAATAATAACAATAATAATATAATAATAATAATAATAATAATAATAATAATAATAATAATAGAAATGAAATAAAAGATTTATACCCTTTTTAGAAGCTTTATTAAAAAGAATGCCCAAGACGGGGCTCGAACCCGCGACCTCACGCCTGCCCGAAAACTCCCTTGACCATCTGACCAAATTCGTTTTTCTGATAATATTTAAGACCCAATTTTATTTATCTCATATTTATTTATCTGTTTCTAATTCTCCTCCTTCTTCTCCTTTGCTCAATACCAGACCAAACCCAGGTTCGACATTATCAGTAAGTCATCAATTAATTTTTAAATTTATAGTTTATATAAAAACGTTTAAAAATTTATCTAATAAATTTGAAACAGAAGAGATGTAAATAAAAAAAAATATACGCTGGCAGTCGCTGAATATCAAGAACCCAACTCAAATCACTTTCGAGATTTTACAAAGTTTTAGACAAAATTTATAACATGAAACCGGTTCTAAATTGTTCATATAATCTTTCTGGATCGTCAATTGAATTTAAAACATCAGAACGAATCCAAATTTATCGATGAACACTCATTTTGACTTTTAAAAAAAATAAGTTTGACTCTCGAATTCAAACTCGATATTTGAAATTGAGTTTTGAAACTTTTCAGATAGTTTAAGCATAAGATTTCAAACGACTCTGCATTCTCACTTTTTGAAATTTGTTAAAAATCGTATTGTTTGAAGAATGCACCAAGAACAGGGTCGAATAGTCTGCTCTTTCTTCCCTTTCTTTAATTATCCAAAATGCAGTGATATATACGATATAGTGTGATATAGTACATGATTTAATAGTTGATTTGGACACTAATTGATATGTGAAATCGACATTTAACAATATCAGACAATAATTCGACAGAAACAAAAGCTGGTAAATAAAAAAAATGGTAAGTAAAAATTGGAATTCACAATTCGTACGAATGAGGTGGATATCTAACAGATTTTTGTTTTGTTACAAAGGGCTGGGGTCACAAAATCAAATTTAGATTAACATCAGATAGTTGATCCATTTTATTGTATTATTTAACTTTATTTATGAATATAAATATTAATAAAAGTATCAATAATATTAATAATTATAATTAATAATTTTATTAATAAAAATCATCTTTAAGATAATATTAATAATAATAAAAATGTTAATAAAAATAAAATGTATTATTTTCTAATAATAATAATGATCATATTTGAAATTATAAAATATATAGATAAAAATACTGATATTAGTATTAATAATGAATGTAACAATATTATATTAACTATAATTAACTTATAACAACATTAAATATTACAATTTTTTTTTTTGTGATATCTAATAATTATATCATATATTACATCTATTGAATATTTAACATTTATATATTTTATATATGTGTCAACATAATAATTATTAATAGGAATCATTTATATATATTTATCTTATATGGATTTATAATAACATTATATACATATTTTTATATATTCATTTTACTAATAACTTAATTATTCTGTTTATTATTTTACATTTTAAATTTTAAATTGATTCAAAGTGTATGTTAGTAATTCAAAAATATTATATATACACTTATATTTATATATATATTTACATATTTATTTACACACAACTGTTCGTGAATCGTCGGGGATTGTCAAAAGGGCAACTGCATTCATATAACTGTTCCAAAGTTTTTCGAGACTCAACATTACAGAATTTGCTTATCGTGTAGGAAACATATAAAGATTAAGTTTAAATTTAGTCGGAAATTCCCGGGTCATCACAACTTCTTCTTCATCCATAGATGGATCGATGATTTCGTCGGTTGAGGCTAATGTATCGATATGTTGTGAAATTGCTAAAGCTGAATAAAAAGTATCATCGAGATAATTGGTGATTTCGGAGCTCTCGAATTCATCAAAATTCGATGATATGAGATTTTCTTGCACACGACTCCTCAGATCAACAGGTGTGTAATCTGATAGAGTTTCAGCTTGCCGATTTACAAACTCTCTCATTTGTTCATTTTGAGCATCAAGTTCTTCGAGTTTGATTTTCATATAATCTAAAGAATTTTCAGGCACATAATTTTTCTCGTCTACTGGTTGTTGAGTTTGGATATATTTTTGGGAATAATTCCAATTAGAATTGTATTCTTCATAATCATTCCATTCAAGTTCCATGGGTGCGTAATTTTCCATAGGAACGTAATAATAACATTCCCATGTTGAATGATAATCTCCACATATTTCACAACCAGTTATTGTTTCGTCATTCACCGAACGAATTGTCATCAACACCCGTTTGAGAGTATTGATTAAATTGATTTCGGATGTCATAAAGAGTTTCCAAGGCCTTGTTTTCAAAATTTTCCATTTTATTGCGATGGCCAAATTTTAGCTACAATGTGGTGCATTCACTAATTATCCTATTAGTTATAAAAAGATAAAAATTATTTAAAGTTATCAAATTAATAGACTTTTCTGCTTTTGCCCACGTTTCGAATAGCCAAAAGATGTAGCAGGGAGCCAGAACCCTTTAAATCGGAAGTTCACAACTCAGCCACTAACAAATCCAACTATTACTATGAAGCAGAAAATTTGGATGTCTATCAATTTAACCGCTTAAAATAATTTTTCGTTTTGAATTATTAGAGAAGAAGTAGAGAAAATTTCTAAGTCCTAAAACTAGCGTGGCGAGAAATAAGAAAGAAAAAGAGTGCGCGTCGAAAAACGTCGAAAAATAAAAATAAGAAAGAAAAACGTCGAAACTTAAAAGTCTAAAAATTAAATCTAAAAGTTATGCCTAAAGGTATTAAAGCTTACAGGAATTCTATATCCAAAACGACAATAACTTAATTAGGCACTAAAATCTAAAAACTGCGTCGCAAAATTCTAAAGCGCCTAAATTTTAATCTAAAGAAAAAGCACTTAAGGGCTTTTACGGCAAAGCCTAAAAATTTAGAAATAAAAATAAACTACGGCAAAAACTAAAACTTAAAACTAGCTACGAACAATAAAAATACAAATATTATGCTAAAAACAAATAAAAATAAACAAAAAAATAAAAATAAACTTAAAGTTGTAAAAAGTACAATTTTTATAAAAATATTATTTTTATATTTATTTTATAAAAGTATTAATTTTTATATATAATAAAACTAATTATAATTAATTAAAACTAATTAATTAAAACTAAAACTAAATAATAAATTAATTAAACTAATTTAGGGTTTTAAAAATAATAATAATTAATATAATCCGTAATTAATGCGATTATGGTTTACCAGGCGCGTCAGGGCTGCTCCGCGAGTCGCGGTTCCACGTACCATCAAATCTCCGCGAGTCGCGGAGATTAAAAAAAGTTTTTTTTTTATTTTTTTATTTTATATTGTTTTTCTAAAATGATATATAAATATATTTATACAAAAATAAATTAAAAATATAGCGTTTCACCGAGTCCCCGGCAGCGGCGCCAAAAACTTGATGTTATGCGAGGTGTATATGAAATAGCTTTATTTTTACAACGGAAAAAAACTATTAAATACGATACAATTTTACACAAGATATTTATTTATTTATAGAATGGATACACCTAAACCTTGCTACAACACTATAGGCAGTGTACCTAATCGTAGAGTAGTATAGTTTTTAGTAAGTCCGGTTCATTCCACAGGGAGCGGGCTTATTGCACACTATATTTTTAAACAATTATATTTGTACAAAATATATTATATTGATAATATATAAAAGGGGGTTTACTGTTTAATGACTGGTTTGTCGATTTTATATTTTAAGTTATAATTAAAACCTAATGCAAAATATAAATGACGATAATTAAAGTAGCGAAAAATAAATGACAATAAATAAATGACGTTAAATAAAATAGCGAGTAAATAAAAGTACGATGAAATATGAAATAAAATATATTATGCTTATTTAAACTTCCGTAACCATGATGGTTGACGTGTTGATTTTAATTTTATGCCCATGGGTTAATTGTCCTTTGTCCTGGATTATTTAATATGTCCGTCTGGTTTTTGTCCATAACAGTCCATCGGTCATAAATTTAAAGTGCGAGTGTCCTCGTCAAATTATCCTTATACCCGAAGTCAAATATTCCAACTAATTGGGGACTTAAACTGTAACAAGGTTTTCATACTTTGTTTAATAATTACACCAGGATATCGACTGCGTGTAACCCAAGGTTTTAATACTTTGTTATCAATTATGCCAAGTGTCCTTGTACATAATTTCACCCCTGTTTTAATAATTCCATAGACTATTCATCCATTCCCGTGTCCGGTTAAATGAACAATTATTCGTACATATAAATATCCCGCCCATCGTGTCCGATCGAGTGTATATGGTTATTTATAGGGACGTTCAATTGTAAATCTTTATATTAAAATTAACAAACTATCATTTAGTTAAACAAATATAAAGCCCATTAATAGCCCATAGTCTAATTTTTACAAGTGTCGTTCTTTTGTCCAAACTCCAATTAAGGTACAAAGCCCAATTACCCCGTCTTTAATATTTAGTCCAACATCATGATTACTTTGGCTCAAATAAGCATAATAATAACTTAAGTACGAGACATTAATTTAAAAAGGAGAACATAGCTTACATTGATTATTTATCGCGTAGTGTTACACGGACAGAGCTCCGACTTTAAAACCCGTAAAATAACCTTTACATAACCCGAACTAATCTAATATAAAACTACCCTATACTATATATATTATATATATATATTTATTTATTTATTTATTAAAGAGTATTATTAATATTATTTTTATATTTTTAAACTCGGCAGAATGCATGTCCTTTTATAGGCATTTCTGATTTTTGCAGCTCCGCGAGTCGTGGAGTTTTAAGCCTGCAAACATCGCGAGTCGTGGAGTTTGAAAATCCAGCTCACATAATTTTGGAACCTTGCTTGTCGACATATTTTATATATAAATATAAAATATAAATAATTAATATAATTATTTATATATTATATTATATTCTTGTGCATAGTAGACTTGTAATTTTTGGTCCATTACGTCGGGCGTTGATAGTTGGCTCGGGTACCGGTTCCGGATTTTCGAACGTCCTTGCGTACAATTTAATATCTTGTACTTTGCGTTTTGTAACTTGTACTCTTGTCATTTTTAGACGTTTTTCATCAATAAATTGAACCTTTTGAATTGTATCTTGTACATTTGAGCTTTTTGGACGTTTGTGTCTTCAAATCTTCGTTTTCGCCTTTTGTCTTCGCACTTATTTATTTAAACAATTACAATGAAAATATAATACAATTATATATGAAAACCTATTATTTAGGAGGGATATTGCTATGAAATATATGTTCCTTTTTAGCCTTATCAGTGTGCCCATACGGTACGATTGAGTTGAAAAATGCAAGCGGTACTACTTTTAAGGTTAACGGACATCGTGTAAAGAAATATTTTGATGGTCCGATGGAGATTGATGACGGGGTTCACGTTGAACCCGATCCTAAGGTTACTTGAAGTTGGAAACGAGTTTTTTGAACGACTCGTTAAACATGGTTCACATTGTTGTATAGTTTTATTAATATGTAGGTGATCACGGGTTTGCTGTGTCTTAAATGCTAAATGATTAATTATGATAGATTACTTGTTGTTTTTGTTGGTTGTTTTGGGGGTTTAAAGGTGATTTGAAGGTGCTGCATACTTAAAAACGTCAGGAATCAGGATAAGCGTAATGCCGCGGCGCGACAGACATAGCCGCGGCGCGATATAACTAGGGTTTTGGTAACAGAAAGCCATTTAAAAATGGGTTTTAAACACGTTCATCTCCGTGTCGCGAGGAATGTGGTCGCGGCGCGAGGTTTCAAAGGTTTTGAGGTTCACGAGTTTTTAAATAATTAGTATCTGGTATAACATATGGCCGCGGCGTGACCACTAATGTCGCGGCGCGATGTTTCTGTCGCACAGATTCTAACCCGTCGGTCAATGATTTAAATCAAATGGGTCAACCCGACCCACTATGTAACCCGACGGGATTTCACCTTTTTAGGGGTTTTTGAATCTGTTTTCACCCACCATTCTCACACTTACCTCTCAAACATACTTTGAGCTCTCAAACCCTAATTTCAATTATCACTAATTCTTACTTAATTTCTTCAATTCCTTGTTCAATCATGCCGGTTAAGGTCCGATTTTGCTATTCTCTTGTTTTTTTGGTAAAGCTTGATGATTTTTGTGATTTGTGAGATGTTTATTTGGTTGTTGGAATGGTTTAATCTTCTTGGAATTGGTTAATTAACTAGATGAGTTTGTGAAATTGAGTTAAATGGGAGTTGTTTAATGGGGCACTTACATGATATAGTGTTTTGAGAATTGGTTTGAATTTGATACCATGGAACACAAACATATGTTGTGAATACTTGCTTTTGTCTAAATGCCTAATTGAAGTTGAGTCGAGTATTAATGGTAGTTGATGCAAGTATGTGGAACATGTTGATTTTCCTAACGCTAACTTTTCAATGTTTTGTGTTTGGTTTGGTTTTTGTTTCATGTGTGTAGAGAAGCAGAGTTGATGCTCCATCATCCTCCACGGCTCAATCCCGAAGGGATGAAGAGTGAAGAACTAATCCGGAGATTTGGTTACAAAAAGTTGAGGAGCAATTCTCGGGACATTTTGGATACATTTCAGCTCGAAATATTCAAGTGACTTGGTATTTTAGTTGGGATGAGTTGAATAGTGCATCTAGTGAGATAAAGGAGGATATTGCTTATATGTTGGTGATGTCGAGACAGGGGGTCGATCTTGACACTTGGGAACGTGCTTTTTCTTTGAGAGACGATCTTTACCGTGAGTTAATTGTTGAGTTTTTCTCCTCTTTAAGTTTCCGTTCTCGAAGGGATGGGACGGATCAAGCCTTTTTGACATTTCATTTAGGAGGAGAAAGTCGAGCCATGAGTCGAATTGATTTGTCTCGAGCACTAAATTTGTATGAAGAATTGGATGAGAAGTCTCTAACACGCTATTTGAAAAAGAAACTGAGTTCATCGGGAATCAGGATGATTATAACGAGCGAGACTTTTGGTTTGAAATTTCGGGTTTGACTCCATTTGTGTCTAATGAGTCAAAAGGGTCCGATATTCGAAGCAGAGATCTACGGTTACTCCATAAACTGTTGTCGTGTACTTTTTGTGGAAGAAGAAATGGGAACGATAAAGTTAATTCTACCGAGTTATGGATAATGCATCGATTTTGGGCTAATGCGCATGTTGATTTGTGTATGTTAATTGCTACGTATTTATCTAATCAGTCGAGGGAGACACGCTCATCGAGGCCACTTCTTGGTGGTCATTTTGTTACAAAAATTGCGAGGTTTTTCAACATCAATTTTAGCAGGTGTACAAAATTGACCGACCCATTGCAAGTGATGAAACCTTTTAATTTAAGGTTTTATCTTAATGTGCGTTTTGTGATGTGGGATGCGAATCGAGTTGGCTTGGTCGCATATGTTGAGCCACAAGAGCCCGAGGCCGGTGGTAATGTTCAAAGAGGTGATGAGGCAGAGCCGGTTGCTCCGAATGTGCCAGCGGGGGGTCAGCCTTGGGGTATTTCCCAAGAAATTTGGGATAACTTAGTCTCGCGGGTTGATAACGTGCAAATCGGTGTGTCAGACAGCTTTGATGAGTTTCAGGGAGAACAACGGTCGCATAATGACCGTATGTGGGAAAGTCAGCAGAGGGTCGATGAGAGGTCGGCTGAGTCTTTGCATGACCAGCAATGGATGGCATATGGAAGCGATTGGCAAAGGCACAATGCTCGTCTTTTCAACTACAACCCGGATCATTATTATGGTACTACTGCTCAGCCACCCGTGTATTATCGTAGTCCAGTTTGGCCACGATTGCAGGCCCCGATTTACAGTAAGGAGGAAAGGTTTGAGGATGCGCATAAGAGGTTTCAGCAGCAGTATCCGCACGGCAATTGGCAGTATGATGGTTTTCAGTGAGGAGGGCCTGCGAGCCCGATGATCATGTTGTATTTTGTGTGCAAACATTTTTATTTGGTTCTGTACTCGGATAATTATTTACGTTCATTATGTACTGTGGATTTATTCGGGGACAAGGCGTTTCGGTACCGGGTGGTGCCACCTTGTCCCGTTTATGTAGTTCGTATGTTTTTATTTTCGTAGGTATGTTGGTGAAACGATTTTTCAAGTCTGGCATTAAGTTCAGCAAAACTACTTGATTGATGATATTGGTGTGAGGATCGGGAATGGACGATGTTCTTATGCTGGCAGTCAGTTCAGCGCCATCTGTCACTGTCATTCCACGATCAGTGGTTAACTCGATAAGTTTTTATTTTTCTTACCCTTTCGATTTTAATCTATTTTTGATCTCAAGTAATGGGGACATTACTTGATCTCAAGTGTGGGGTGGGGATGTAAAATCTCTCGGGTTGGTTGTTAATGAAATCATCATCATACTAGTTTTGATATTAAAAGACTTGACGTTTCACGGGGTTTTGGTCGTAAAAAAAATTGAAAAGTTTAGGGAAAAAAAAAATTGAAAAGTTAGAGAAAAAGAAAAAAAAATGGAAAAACAATTAAAAATTCGACCAAAACCCTCGTTTATGATATGGCTTGGTTTTATGGTATATTTTGTAATTTAAAAGAAGTCAAGAGTGTTCCACATGTTCATTACCATTGGACATGAAATCCTACGAGTTCGGAGAACTCAATAGTAGGTCACCTGTACCAAAACGGGTGTAAACCGTGAGAGAGCGGTGATTGCATAGCGTGATTGTGACCGAATCACGTGCCAGATCAAAAAACGTTTGGTTACTTGGTATATCAGACTTCCGAAACTATATCATTTTATTATTAAATCATCTAATGGTGTGATACTGTGGAAAGAGGAGCCTCGAGCTTCACCAGTGCTGTCCTTTTTAGGAGCAATAGCTACGTGCTTGTGTTTGCTTAGACAACACAACCCATAGCCAAAAGCTATGGCACCCTAAGGTTTTTGGGATTTATTGGAAGGGTAGTATCTACTTCTTACCTTTCTTAAAACAAGCAGAAAAGCTTGTCCTGTGGGAAGTAGGCAAACCGGTGTCAATTGAAACAGATTGGCACTTCCGAGTGACTCAGATCCACTCATTAAAGAAGTAAAGTCTTCCGACCGTTCCACTTGGTACGTATACCTCTTAAGCGATACCATTTCATTACCCATCATTTCACGATGAGGTACTGTTAGAGGAGAAAGTCTTGAACTTTCAAAACATGTTCATTATTTTGAATGTGAAATCCTACATGAACATAAAAATTCATACGTAGGTCATCTGCACCAAGGCGGGTGTCAACCGTATGAACGGTGATAGTGGCGTGTGGTTGAAACCGGACCATTCGCTAGATCGAAAACTTAAACAGGGCGATCCTCATTGTTTCTCCTAACAAGGACAATGTTGCACCCGACCACCTTATTTAACCACACAGGATGTATCTTTTCCATCCTTAAGGGAGTCAAGTCTCCCGAACGACACACTTGCTGATTTGTTTCAGAAGATGTAGTCCAGACCAGTTGTAGGGTGACGAAAAATCTTGAAAAGTCATTGCTAAAATCGACTGGAAATCCACCAGGCCTCAACGTCAAACAGGGAAACTGGTAGTCAAAGCTTATCTCAATGAGGGAGATTTGCTAGCCAAATGGGAAGCGCACCATGATACACAAAATGTCAGTGATTGATCAGATTCCCAGTGGATAACCTCTGGAAAGGTAAGATATCAGCTTTTAAGCCTGATGAACCTCAATCTTTATGGTTGACTTAACGGATTAGATGATCACCTCATGATTATCGATGATATCTGGACGTAATGTGTATCCTCCTAAGCACATTATTTTCTTACCGACATCTCGCGATGTTAGGTACTGTGGGAGGCTTGGCTTGACCAATTGCGGGGTAGCCCGTGCGTTCTTTTGGCACACATGTTCGATTGCTATATATATTTGGTGCTCGGTTCCTACTTGATTCCCGTTTCCTTTGAAGACTTATTTTGTGATTCGAGATTCTCTACTTCATCATTATGGTACGTTACTCGAGATTTTCTTTGGTTACTATATCCATTACATATTGTTTGCGGTTCGGGAAGTTACTTCGGGGGAATGCAAGTGGGAACCATAGTTGTTATTTACTCCAAATCATGCCCACGCTAGTTGTTGTTGGTTTGGTTTCTTGTTCGTTTGGTTCTACATACATGTCTGAAGAGTTATTATATGGTAGAAGATTATTATCGAGTTTAATTGCTTGAGGACAAGCAAAACTCTTGTGTGGGGTGGTTTGATATCGCATATTTTATTCACGTTTTCCTCAGCGATATCGATCATAATTTAGTCTGTTCGGATACAATTTGGTGTTTATTTTGATAATATTGAGAATGTTCGAGTTTGAAGAGCTATTTGTAGAAGAGATGCGGTTTTTGAAGTTTTTGAGGCATTTTGTTGATCGGATGTTATTGTTAGTGCACCGAGGATTAAAACGTTAAGTACTTATTGGTTAATGAGGTGTTGAGATAGTTAAAGCAAGTAAAAAGAGAAAAATAAATGCGAGAATCAGATTCAGTGCTTGGTCGCGGCGCGGAGATTTATTTCGCGGCGCGACATTTAACGGTTTTCCAGATCAGAACATGGTTTAAAAATGGTCCTAGTTTATGTGTATTGTTGCGCCGCGACAATTTAAGCCGCGGCGCGGCGGTTGGTCGGTCCAGATTATTTTTCCAGGTATTTAAGGCCCGAAAAATACCCTAATTTTTCACTCTTCCATCCAGACAAATTGTGGCAGCTTTTGGGTGATTTTTGGTACTTACGTAAAATAAGCAATCGTGGATGATGAACGGATTGAAGGTTGAATCTGGAATGATTGTTTATTTAATTAGGTTGATTTCTTTGTCATAAACAATGAATTCTTTCCTTAATTTATTTGTGATTTTTGTTCTAGCCATGATTGGCTAAGCTTTTAATGTTTGTCTAGATTGAATATTTGCATGTGTTTGGATGATACTTTAATGTTTTATTGATTAATGCATGATAATTATGAGTTTTGATTAAGAACCATTCTTGTGGGTGTTAATTATTGTTACTAGGTCGATTAGTGAATCTTGTTTGAACAAAGGGAACCCTGTTTCAATTTAGTGATCTAATTTCTAATTGATTTGTCTTAACCGATTGGGTGCTTACTGGACCAAGGGGGTAAACCGGGTAATAAGGATTAAACAAAATAGGGGTGAATTGTGTGGAGCGAACGCGTAACCAATTGAATCTTAATCTTATAATTAGCTAATTACTAAGTCACAAACGAAAGAGGTCTTTGGTGAAAGGGAACCCTAAGCCAATAAATCCTAGCTTGAAGTGTTTGCTAAAAGAGAACTCTGGGTGAACCGACTCTGTAATTGCGTGCATTGATAAATAGAACTAGTGCTTAATAACAAATCATCCGACACTGCGAATAGGAGATCTAGGCGAACATTCTTTTATCTATTGAATTCAAACTATCTTTATTTTCCGTTGAGTCTGCAATTTGATTTATTTAAACTTAAAAACCTAAAAATATTGTCTTTTACTTTTGATCTATCTTTGATTTGGCTAATCGTTAAATAGCCACAAAACAAATATTCTCGTACTTTCGATTTTCATAGTTTAACTTAGTTTACTTTTATTAGTTGCAAACTTAATTCTCACTTAATACTGTCCTTGGAAAGATCTTGGATTTTACCAATATCTATACTGCTACACGATCGGGTACACTGCCCGTTAGTGTGTAATCTTTTAATAACCGGTATTTTCTATTGATAAATAATATACACGAATAATACACATCAAGTTTTTGGCGCCGCTGCCGGGGATAGTTGTGTCGAAAATTACGATTGTTAATTAATTGTTTTTAGTTTAGTTAGTTATAGTTTATTATTTCTTTTCGTTATTCTCAGTTGAATCGGTGCGTTTAATCAGTTGTTAGTTGTGATTTCGCAGATAACAGGTAGTGCATGCCACATACGCGTTCTTCTAATTCTCCGATTCTTCAACCATTTGCAGAACCCGAAAGAGAGTTATTCAGAGCTTTAAGTCAAGAGCAACAGTCTACAGTGGATTCATCTTTTTCTTCAAGTGGTAATATAATTAATTTGGGAATTAGTTATGAAACTGTGGTGCCCGATACACCACCTGAAATCAGAAAAGAAGAAGAATCTTACATTTCATTAGATCTTTTCGAGACTGAAGATATGCCTGACCAAGAACAACCACCTCGTCGTCAGACTATGGCAGAAAAGTTGAAGGCCACACGAGGGGGCCAAGGCAATTCGATTACTCAATCGAACATCACTCAGCCTTTTCAAATTACAGGGCCGATCCTGAGTTTGATTTCTTTTGACTACCAATTTCATGTCAAGGATAGTGAGGATGCTAACGAGCATCTTCGTGTTTTCAATGATGTTTGCAATTTGTCTAAGTTGCATGAGGTTACCGATACGTCGATCAAGACAAGGCTTTTTCCTTGGACTCTTAAGGTAGAAGCAAAGAGATGGTTAGATAAGCAATCAGAGGGTACGATTACCTCTTGAGAGATTTTGATGGATAAGTTTTTATCGAAGTTTTTCCCTGCGTCCCGAGCTGCTAGACTTCAAGCAGAAATTTCTCAATTCAGACAAAAGAGCAGCGAAACACTATTTGGTGCTTGGGACCGTTATTCTAATATGCTACGCTCGTGTTCGCAACACAGGTTGAATGATTTACAGAAGGTCCAGATTTTCTACAAGGGTTGTGATATCCCAACTCGTCAGACTATCGATCAAGCAGCAGGTGGTACGTTAATGGATAAGACCGAAGAAGAGGCACTAGAGATAATTGAAAAGCAAGCTGCCTACCCTTACGAATGGCATCAGGATCATGAGTCATTCCATTCAGCTTCAGTTAAGAGAACCGAAACCCATGGTGCATATGACGATTTTGGGTCTATAAGTGCTAAGTTGGATTCCTTTGGTAGGAATTTGGAGAAGTTAAATAAGGATATTCATGGTATGAAGGTTGGTTGTGAGTATTGTGGGGGATTACATCTGGCAAAAGATTGTGATGCAGGTTTGACTATGAATCAGAAGGAAGAGATCGCTTATATTAGTCAACAGAACAACAATCAGTTTCAGGGACGTGCGCAGTTTAATAGGAATTTCAACAATCCCTATACTCCTCAAGGTAATCAAGGTTCGAGGTTCCAGCCAGGTTCTAGTGGAGGATATCAACATCAAGCTCCCGGGTATTTTCAGAAACCCCAAGCCGAAGAGAAAAAGTCCAACCTTGAAGCTATGATCGAAAAGCTTGTGATTTCTCAAACTCAGATTGTTACTACTGTTACTCAGAACAATGAGAAGAATGATCAAATGTTTCGAAATCAACAAGCAGCTATTCAGAATCTGGAGAAACAAATTGGTCAGCTTGCTAGTCAGAATAATGTGAGGAAACCAGGGGAGTTACCGAGTAAGACAGATCCTAACCCGAAGAATGGGCACGTTAATGCTATCACTACCCGCAGTGGTTTAGCATATGATTCACCGAGGAAGCTTGATGAGTATGATTTACGAGTGCCGTTGGTTAAGGATAGTGAGCCGGTTGTTGTTAGTGAATCGGATGGGGATAAGGAGCCGAAACAGGTGATTGAGAAGGTTGTGAGGGTACCGGAAACTGTTGTTGCTAAACCGGTAGTTAAAGAGTATCAACCACTGCTCCCATTCCCAAGGAAGCAGAGACTGGAGAAGCTGGAGGCAGAAAAGTCCAAGTTCATAGACTTGATTAAAAAATTTAACATTAATTTGCCTTTTATTAATGTGATTGCAGGTATACCCAAGTATGCAAGGTTTCTTAAGGACTTGATAACTAACAGGAAGAAGCTGGAGAACGTGTCTTCAGTTAGGTTGAATGTCGCATGCTCAGCGGTAGTTGCAAACAAGCTTTCCGAGAAGCTTGAGGATCCTGGGAGTTTTACCATTCCTTGTTTACAGGGTAATTTGGATTGCATGAGAGCGTTGGCAGATTTGGGGGCTAGCATAAATTTAATGCCCTATTCTATTTATTTGAAGCTAGACCCCGGGGAGTTGAAACCCACGCGTATGGCTATTCAGCTAGCTGACCGCTCTATTAAATTCCCTCGTAGAATTATTGAGAATATGCTAGTTAAGACTGGGTCGTTGGTTTTTCTGGCCGATTTCGTGGTGTTGGATATGGAAGTGGATGAGAGGATTCCACTGATTTTGGGTCGGCCATTTTTGAATATTGCTAGGTGTATCATTGATGTTTATGGCCAATAGTTGACCCTTAGGATAGATGATTTGCATGTAACTTTGTCAATCGACCATGCTTTAAAATACCCGGCCTACATTGATGATACATGTTATTTTATTAACACTGTGAATGTCCAGTCTGAGTTGTTGCATGAATTCCCAGAGTTACAGGGTTCAGGAGAATGTACATTGGTTGAAATTGATGAAGAGTTGCAGGTTGAGGAGGTGGATATTTTGACCACCTTGATGGAAAACGGCTATGAGCCGACTGAGGAGGAGTTCAAAGAACTCGAACGCGATGCGGATTACCGGAGCAAGTCTTCAATTGAAGAACCTCCAGAGTTAGAATTGAAGCCACTTCCTGATCATTTGGAATACGCTTATTTGCAGGAGGAATCTAAGCTCCCGGTAATTATTTCTTCTTCTCTTACTACAGGTCAGAAAACTGAGCTTGTAACCATGCTGCAGGCCCATAAACCGGTCATTGCATGGAAAATTCACGACATCAAGGGTATTAGTCCCTCATATTGTACCCACAAAATCCTAATGGAGGATAACTCCAAACCTGTGGTGCAATGTCAAAGGAGGTTGAACCCGCACATGCAAGAAGTCATGAAGAAAGAGATCATTAAGCTCCTCGATGCAGGTCTGATTTACCCGATCTCTGACAGTCCTTGGATTAGCCCGATACACTGTGTACCTAAGAAAGGTGGTATGACTGTTACCACCAACGATAAAAATGAGTTAATTTCCACTAGGACTGTCACGGGGTGGCATGTTTGTATTGACTATCGAAAGTTAAACGATGCCACAAGCAAAGACCACTTCCCGTTACCTTTCATGGATCAAATGCTAGAGAGGTTAGCGGGAAACAGCTTTTATTGTTTTCTTGATGGTTTTTCGGGCTATTTCCAAATTCCTATCTCTCCCGAGGACCAGGAGAAAACTACTTTCACATGCCCGTATGGCACATTTTCATACCGACGCATGCCCTTTGGCCTTTGCAATGCTCCGACCACTTTTCAAAGGTGCATGATGGCCATATTCCACGATATGATAGAGGATTGCATGGAGGTGTTCAAGGATGACTTTTCGGTCTTCGGTGACACTTTTGATTCATGCCTTCTTAACTTAGATCGGATGTTGGAACGGTGTGAGAAGTCTAATCTTGTGCTCAATTGGGAGAAGTGCCATTTCATGGTTCAAGGGGGCATAGTTCTTGGGCACAAGATTTCTAGGGATGGTATCGAGGTGGATCCCGCGAAGGTAACGGCTATTAAGAACCTTCCACCTCCCACCGATGTTAAGGGTGTTCGGAGTTTTCTCGGGCACGCCGGTTTTTACCGGCGATTTATTAAAGATTTTTCTTAAATTGCTAACCCAATGAACAAACTCCTCGAAAAGGACACGCCTTGGAATTTCTCCGAAGAGTGCCTTAAGGCATTCAATCTTCTTAAGGAGAAACTGATCAATGCGCCAATCATAATTGCTCCAAATTGGTCCCTTCCATTCGAGCTTATGTGCGATGCTTCCGATTTTGCTGTTGGCTATGTTTTGGGTCAAAGGGTCGAGAAACACTTCCGACCCATTTACTATGCAAGCAAGACCTTGCAGGGAGTGCAATTGAATTATACTACCATTGAAAAGGAGCTCCTTGCGGTGGTCTTTTCGTTTGATAAGTTCCGGTCCTACTTAGTCTTGTCTAAGACTATAGTTTTTACGGACCATTCTACTCTGAAGTACCTATTTTCGAAACCGGATGCGAAACCTCGACTGCTTAGATGGATCTTGCTTTTGCAAGAATTCGACATCGAGATCCGGGATAAGAAGGGTGCTGAAAATCTAGCGGCTGACCACTTGTCTAGACTCGAGAATCCAAATCTCGAAGACCTTCACGAATCGGGTATCCATGATGATTTTCCTGATGAATATCTCATGGCGATCGACAAGGTGGACGAGCCGTGGTACGTGGACATTGCTAATTATCTCGTTGGGAGATTCTTGGAAAAAGGGTGGTCACATCAAAAGAGGAAGAAATTCTTCAGTAACCTTAAGTACTATTTCTGGGAGGCTCCCTATCTTTTTCGCTGTTGTCCCGATGGGGTTATCCGCCGGTGCGTTTTCGGTGAGGAGTGTATGCGTATTTTGACCGAGTGCCATAGTGGGCCTACCGGTGGGCATTTTGGACCCCAAATCACGGGGCGTAAAGTCTATGATGCCGGCTTCTTTTGGCCGACAATTTTCAAGGATGCCCACCGGATTTGCAAATCGTGCGATTCTTGTCAAAGGGCCGGTAAAGTCACCAAACGGGATGAGATGCCTCAACAAAGCATCCAAGTTTGTGAAGTATTTGATGTTTGGGAGATTGAATTTATGGGGCCATTTCCGAAATCTCAGAATTATAGTTACATACTCGTTGCCATTGACTACGTGTCTAAATGGACCGAAGCTCAAGCTTTGCCCACAAATGATGCACGAGTCGTGATTTCGTTCCTTCAACATTTATTCTCTCGATTTGGAACTCCTAAAGCTTTGATTAGCGATAGGGGTACTCATTTTTGTAACGCCCAAATGGAGAAGGTATTGAAGCGATATGGAGTTCTCCATAAAGTTTCTACTTCATACCATCCCCAAACGAGCGGACAAGTTGAGAATACCAATCGAGCTCTCAAAGGGATTCTTGAGAAAACAATGGGGTCGAATCCGAAGGAGTGGGCGAATAAGCTCGATGAAGCTTTGTGGGCGTTTCGAACCGCCTACAAAATGCCAATTGGTACCACTCCTTATCGGTTAGTTTATGGAAAAGCTTGCCATCTTCCGTTGGAGATTGAGCATAAGGCTATGTGGGCGCTTAAAAAGTGCAATTTGGATCTAAAGGAAGCTGGACGCCTAAGGGCGGGGCAATTGAATGAGCTTGGTGAATTACGCCACGATGCGTATGAAAATTCGTTGATTTATAAGGAGAAAACCAAGTAATGGCATGATAGGAAGTTAAAGGGTCCAAAAGAGTTTAATGAAGGCGATTGAGTGCTTTTGTTTAACTCTAGATTAAAGCTTTTATCGGGAAAACTTAAATCCCGGTGGACGGGACCATTTGAGGTTGTTAAGGTGTACCCATACGGTACGATTGAGTTGAAAAATGCAAGCGGTACTACTTTTAAGGTTAACGGACATCGTGTAAAGAAATATTTTGATGGTCCGATGGAGATTGATGACGGGGTTCACGTTGAACCTGATCCTAAGGTTACTTGAAGTTGGAAACGAGTTTTGTGAACGACTCGTTAAACATGGTTCACATTGTTGTATAGTTTGTATTAATATGTAGGTGATCACGGGTTTGCTGCGTCTTAAATGCTAAATGATTAATTATGATAGATTACTTAGCATATTTTTACTGTAGCAATTCACTGTAGCAAAGTCAATTTCACTGTAGTAAATAGTGATTTTCGAAAACACTGTAGCATTTTGAGTAATGTGGCAATTTGAAAACACTGTAGCAAATTAGTGTTTTACTTGTTTATTTTAAACGTTTTAGTTCACTTATCTAAATATCAATCGAATTAACAAACGAATGTTACTATCGTTTACTAAATAACTTGAAATCATATATATATATATATATATATATATGCACATTAAGTTATATATATATTGTTCGTGAATCATAGGGAACAGTCAAAGAATAATTGATTATATGAATATAGTTCCAAAACTGTCGTGACTCAATATTACAGACTTTGTTTATCGTGTCGGAAATGTTAATCATACAAAGATTAAGTTTAAATTTGGTCAGAAATTTTTGGGTCATCACAGTACCTACCCGTTAAAGAAATTTCGTCCCGAAATTTGAGTGAGGTCGTCATGGCTATCAATAAAAATGTTTTAATGACGAATATGAGTTGATAATAGAGTTTTATCTATGTTTGAATAATATGGATAAAATAATCCAATTACTCGAAGCGTATGAGAGAAGTTATCGTAATCAAGTGAAATGGAGAATAGAGATGTGTCTTATCTCTTGATGTAGTAACGATTGATTTCTGGATTTTAAGGAATAGAAAATCTTCATAATTTAAATAAGATTTGATTTTTCGGAATTTGCGGAAATTAGGATTTTCTTTGATTAAATGCGTAATCTGCCTCTATTGCTGCGTCCGATATTTTGCTATAAATTGACCTCTTCCATTTCATTGTTTTCACTACTCCTACATCTTCTTCCTCATTTCATACTTTCAAAAGATTGTGAAATGCTTCATCCAGTTCTGATTCTTGATATACTCCTAACTTTCATATCTGTCATTCTTCTTTTCCATCTACCACCAGAGGAAGTTATTTTCTTCTACTATTACCTTGGGGTTATAGTGTTTTTCATTCTCCCGTGTCTTTATATTGCTATACGCATTGATATACACGGTTTGTAATTTCGGGGTTGTTATCGGGCTTTATGTTCTCCATTATATTTCGGAGCTTCATGCTTTCGTTTTCTCTTCCCGACCTTAAGTCAAGCGAATAATGGTCCAGAATTCGTAGGTATGAATTTCAGAATAAACATAATTAATGTTCTAAGAAAGAAACGGTAATGGCACAATCTGACTTGTCAAATTACCAGAATATCCGAAAAAGACCGAATCATCAAGAAATATATTTTCTTGATATATTTGGAGATTATATAGAATGAAAGAGTTATGTAACATGGTTTATGATGAGGGTGTGATCTGTGAACCTTTGTCACGTTCCATTAGAAACTCAACATGACTTACTGTAATATAATCACGTTGATCAAGTGTCATTATATTATACTAACTCATGCTTCAGTTCCCAACATTACTTCAAAACATCCATTTTTTTCGAATTTTTCAGATTTTAGAAATTAAAATAGTTTCTTTTATGATGTAACACAGATAGCGCGAAGAGGTAATGATTTCAGATAAGAATGGTTTCAAAAAATATTTTCAGAAATATGGAGGATATTTATAATGGGAGATACGATGATATCTTAGAATATTTAAGATAAGATGATGATGAAGAATATTGTCCGCAAAGGTTTTAGTGTAAGGAGCAAGGTATTCGTTAATGATTTCAGTAGACTCTGAATCATTTGGATTCTTTGAAGGTAGATTTAGTCTTTGTGATTTGTCCACAGCCTCCTTCATGGTCTGCTCAATCCGTTTTTCAATTCCAAACCTTCTCTTTTTCTCTGCTTTACCACCATACTATTCTTTATCATCAAACTTTTGACTGTTAAGGTCGTTTACAGTTTTTGCTGCTTCATCAACATTTTTCCAAAATTCGGAGAACTAGTTTCGTAGTTTGGGGTGTTTTTCGAAAACTTCACATTCGAAGTATGTAAGTCCAGGAGGTAGACGTTATATGTACACATATAACTGTTGGCGTAGACGTGCTACAAGATTTCAAGATACTGATTGCTAATTCCCGATAGTTGGTATGGCAATTGCCGTTACAAGATGTGGATGAGTACATGATACAGTTTCAATGAGTATAAGGATTTTTCGGAAGGTCAAAGATCAATGAAGTTGTTGGTAAATTTACTGCTAATGTGGTGGAACATGAAAGATTCCCCGATAACAAAAATGTATATGCCAAAGTTACAAGTCTGAAAGGTCGTCGTTGACTGGTTGAACGGTTGATAATACTGGATACTTTGAAAAGAAATTGCATAGTTATTTTCAGTAATAACAATGCTAAAGGATCTTTCACATTTTTGAAGTCAAAGTATAGCTTTGAAAGATGTAGAGATCTAAAAATGATGTCACCCGTTAAATCTTGACTTGGATTCTGATCCGTCAATATCAGAATATGTAATTGAATTTGTATGGAAACGATTCTATATCGCTGTGAGCATAGTTAATAATTTTTGAATCAAAGTTGAAGAATGTACAGTGTAACATATTAATTGTGAACTTAAATATTTCTCGAGAATTACCTACCTGTTAAAGATTTCACAAGTAATATTTTGTACAAAAGAATTTTTATTACCGTCTTTATGAAAATATATGTATGTATATTTTCTTCAGATGTAATATAGATTTGATGAGTTAATATCATATTAAGCTCATTTAATTTTTGACTTGAATTAGAAATGAATAAAACATTAAAGATTTAATAATCTTTACGGAGTATTTCACTAATGTAATCAGTACTCAGTTTTATTGATATTTTCTCAGTGAATCATGTTGGTGCTCATGGAACTCTTGCTAACTTCGCAAGGTACGAATGATGTTTTCCAGAAAGTTTCGAATACATCGAAGATGAAAGTATAAAATCAACCATATAATTGAATAATATACTTAGTTTATTATGAAATGGAATTCATTGAGTTGGAAACAGAGATTGTAGTTAACGATGGTTAAGTCATTAACGAAGGATGTACATCATAGCATATTAGTAATATGAATTAACCGAGTAGTACCTACCAGTTAAGATTTACACGTAATAACTTGGTACGAAAAGATTTATTTTGATTTCAAAATTCATATATATTAAATATACATAAAATTTCTTCAGGGGAAATGAGTTAATACTTCAGCGGTTATCGTTGTTGGTATTTCTTGGTAACTACGGTGCGTATGACGTTGATGCTCGTGGAACAGATTGTGAAGTTGAGGTTTGCGATGCGGATGTTGTTGGTGGTGGTAATGGTACTGTTGGTGTTGTTGTCGGTGGTACTGTTGATGCCGGTGATGCTGCTAGTGCTTGTAACCTTTGTACCATATTCTCCAAAGCCACTACCCGAGCGTGAAGCTCGTTAACTTCTTCTACTACACCGGGATGATTGGCGGTTCGGACGAGCGGATGAATAAGATCCAGAATTTGAGAGAGTATATGATCATGACGAGATATTCTGGAGATGAGAGAGAAAATGGTATCACGAACAGGTTCGCCGGTAAGTGCTTCAGGTTCTTCGCCAAGAGGGCAATGTGGTGGATGGAAGGGATCGCCTTCTTCTTGTCTCCAATAATTAAGTAGGCTACGAACCCATCCCCAATTCATCCAGAATAGGTGATGGCTGATTGGTTGATCCATTCCGATTACACTGTCTTCGGAATTCAGGTGAATATCCATATCGGAATAGCTGTCGGAGTTTAAGGAATTTGAACTAGATACGAGATCCATCTAGTATAATTAGAGAGATGATTTTTGATATGAAATAGATTATAGAATTTAGATTGGTACTCTTCAATACATAATTTACATATGTATATATAATACCAAATTCCATAAATCACGGAGAAATTTTCGGAAGATGTCAGGAAACGTTTACAGTAACAGATACGCTAAGATATGAATTTTTGTCTATACCCTATTTATGCAATCAATGCAGTAAAACGTGTCTAGACTTAAGAATGATAAGCATGTAATTTTCGACAAGAAGTAATAAGAAAAACTTTTAACATGCAGACACGGTCGAAGTCCAGACTTACTAATGCATCTTAACAACTATCAGTTAGACACATTCATGCAAGACCTGGTTCGCTAGGACCAACGCTCTGATACCAACTGTGACGATCGCTCCAAATCCATATGGACAATACGTCATTCATTGATTTCATTGCGAGGTATTTGACCTCTATATGATACATTTTGTAAACATTGCATTCTTTTAAAAAGGCACACCATAATGAATATTTAAATCAAAGGTTTTCCACATCTGATAATTTCTACATATATACAATCACTGTAAATAATAGTTTACAATAGTACTTCCGTTGACAATGCAGTCAAAATAAGATACATGGTGATGATTTGGTGAATGCAACGTTTCCTTGAAAAATATGCCATGTATGACTCCATGCACATAGCTTGTCTAACATATAGGCAAACAGCGGAAGACTTCTAGGAAACCTGAGAATAAACATGCTAACAAGTGTCAACACAAAGGTTGGTGAGTTCATAGTTTTAATGTTTCGTATAATCTGTATATAAAGGTGGATCACAAGATTTCAGTTGTTTCATCCAGAAACGTTTATCAAAATATTCTACAAGATTGAGCACCCTGGTAACTAAACTTAACGTATATATATTTTATACCCTTTGTATAATCATCTTAATAATACACGCAAACCAACGTGTACGCTTCTCAAATAGCATACGTCCGTTAAAAGGCTAGTGCTCTAGCTCGGACGGGGATATCAAGCCCTATGGATCCATATACTACTACTCGCGCCCACCAGTTCTTATAACCGGCAGTTACTAGTTACCAAAGCTAAGGGATTTTCGGTTCAAACTCAGTATAGAATTTAGTATGTACTTGTGTCCATTGTTTTTTTTTAAAATAAAGTGCATGTATTCTCAGCCCAAAAATATATATTGCAAAATCATTTAAAAAGGGAGCAAATGAAACTCACGCATATAAATATTGTAAATTAGTTAATAAAGGATTTGCATGTATTCTCAGCCCAAAAATGTAGAGAGTAAAAGGGATCATATGAAACTCGCACAAAATCAGTTTTAGTATTTGTATCCATTTAGTAAAACAGTTTATAAAACTGCGCATGTATTCTCAGCCCGAAAATATGTATAAAAAGGGATCAATTGAATTCACACAAAATCAGTTTTAGTATTTGTATCCATTTAGTAAAACAGTTTATAAAACTGCGCATGTATTCTCAGCCCAAAAATATATGTAAAAAGGGATCAAATGAACTCACTGTTTAATATTGATATACAATATTGTAGGAAAGCACGTAGACGCATCGGAGATGATAAACACGAGGTTTGATTCACAAAAATACCCCCGAACATTACCCATAATTTCCTTGGCAATAACCCATAATTTCCTTAGCTCTAGCTCGCTTGGAAACCATTTTGAAAGTTACTTGGACAGCACTCCGTCGTAATATTTTAGGTACATTTTTATTTTTGTATCGCAAAAATAATAATACTAATAATAAAAATAATAAGATTAATAATAATCTTATTAATAATAATAATAATAATAATAATAATAATAATAATAATAATAATAATAATAATAATAATAATAATAATAATAAAAAATAAATAAATAAATACGGAGTAAAAATAAATATCTGTGTGTGTGTTTGTGTGTGATTATCATCGAGCAAAACGAGCAATTTATAGCAATCAGAGCTGAAATCTATCCCCATGCGATCGCATGGGGTTTCTCCTATATGGCCATGCGATCGCATGGCCTCCAATTACAGCTCACATTTCTTTTGTTTTTTGTTTGTCGACATGAATAAATAAATATATAATATATATAATTTAAATAATTAATTATATATTATATTAAATTCACATGCATAGTTGATTTGTAATTTTAGTTCCGATAAGTCGTACGTCATCACTCAACTTATGTCCCGGTTCCGGTTTTTCAAATGTCCTTTTGTACGCTGAGAAAACTTGCATTTTACGTTTCGTGTCACATACATTTGTCAAAATATAGCCCTAAATTATCCCTAAATAATATCACTCAAATTATAAATTATACATTTGAGTGTTTTGGTCATTTACTTCTATAAATCATCGTCTCGCTATTTGTTAAAATACATTTTAAAATAGTGTTTTACTGTAGCAAAGTCAATTTTTACTGTAGCAATTCACTGTAGCAAAGTCAATTTCACTGTAGTAAATAGTGATTTTCGAAAACACTGTAGCATTTTGAGTAATGTGGCAATTTGAAAACACTGTAGCAAATTAGTGTTTTACTTGTTTATTTTAAACGTTTTAGTTCACTTATCTAAATATCAATCGAATTAACAAACGAATGTTACTATCGTTTACTAAATAACTTGAAATCATATATATATATATATATATATATATGCACATTAAGTTATATATATATTGTTCGTGAATCATAGGGAACAGTCAAAGAATAATTGATTATATGAATATAGTTCCAAAACTGTCGTGACTCAATATTTCAGACTTTGTTTATCGTGTCGGAAATGTTAATCATACAAAGATTAAGTTTAAATTTGGTCAGAAATTTTCGGGTCATCACACAAGGTGAACCTACCCTTGAGTGCATAAAGGGGTTAAGGACTAACAACATTCGGACCTCCGACGCTTAGTCGTGGATAACCCGCGTTGGTATCGTTTCGATCCCGATAGGGTGGCCGATTTGAGAGTCCACCAACAACCTAGCATACGAGGTTGAGTGGCCCAAAGACATGAAGGTTTCATAGTTCAATACATACCTGAAAGTCTTAGAGAGATCGTAAGAAGCTTTGTTCGTACGATAGAGATTTGTATGCTTTTTGTTTACGTATCAGTAAACTAATGTATATCTTTTTAGGGTTTTATGAGCTATGTATTTATAGGCTCACAAATTAGGGTTTTGGTAGAATCCCTTCCCTAATTAAATGCAATCTCATCCTTAACTAACTTTTGTTATTTAAGGAATAGAATCCGTATTAATTATATCGTACATTCCTCTAGAATGTACGACCCATATGCAAGTAAACGAACTCGCATCAGATGGTATAGGCGCATAATGTGCGTTTTAGGGCTTTGGATGCGCAATCCGCATAGTCTTGCGGATATGCGTATCATTAAGTCCCCCCAGTTCGATGTTATACACAATGCCAATAAGTGTATAGCGTCGAACTAAAATAATAAAATAAGATCTCCAATAATTCCCAATAATTACCTCGGATCTTAGGATTGTGTATTTTAACATGTAGGTAAGACATACAGGACATTATATGCATGTATGTGTATCCAACCACCGTTTGCATTTAATGCAATATATTCGTATAGTTGAAAAACTGTCCTTTTGACTGTAATTCCTTCACTCGAGGTAACAGCTGTCACTATTTACCCTAAAGATAATGATGACAGCGTATGCAACTGCCTAAAGTTGCTATTATACGCCGATTGTTAACTTCCGTAGATTGTGACACGTGTACGCTGAAGAATTATTCGTGTCATTTTCATTTATACTTGCCTATAAATAGGCAAATTACCTTTTTTGGGTTTTTTACACGCTCCTTTTGATTTTCAAATTTTGCTTGTTTTCCGGCAGCCATTTACTTGCCTATAAATATCGAATTGAAATATTTGTATACCTGTGAGTGTAGCGCCTCTTGGGTCATTCGCTGTTCACTTGACTGGACATCTTTTTCTTTCTGTCTCATAACTTTTAACCTCTTTCTGTTCTTCTCATCCACTTCTGATCTTATGGTTGCGATTCCCCTTTTTGTTGGGAATTTTAGCATACCATGTATTGTCGACGGTACGGCACCTAACTTTTTCAAGGTGTTCCTGCTTAAGAATGCATTGTGCTCAGCTTTTGATTGGACTATAGCAAAATCGATTTCAACATCACTTTTCTTTTTATCATTAACGTCATCTCATAGTTCTAATCCAATTTTAATTGTCCCTAATGACGGAACCATTTCACCAGCAAAACCAAACAAAGTATCCGCTTTCTTGTTCAATTGCGACCTAACTGACATAGGCAGCGTCATGTAGCAATGTTCATACATTACATCTGTACCACAACCAGTATCTACGCACAATCCCTTGAGTTCCTCATTACAGCTTTTGATGTATCCTTTAACTATCACGGGTCTATTCAACCAGTCCCTTTCACTTGCATCGAACGAGATTCCTGCTTTTCTCCAATCTCTAACCTTTCTCACGTTTGCTATCACCTTCTCGCTTGTTACCATATTTATGGTTTTTTCTGCTTCCCCCGCTTTTAGTTCGCTTTTCTTCTGCCACAGAAATTCTTTTTCATGTCTTGACTTTTGGCCTTCTATTTTAGCCGATCTCTTAAAATGCTGCAACCTTCCCTTTTTTAGTTCTGCAACCACCCTCTCGATTAGCTGCCTGCACTTATTAGTTTCATGACCCAAATCATCATGAAAATCACAAAACTTTGTTTTGTCCTTTTTTGCATAATCGGGTAGTGGTGTTGGTGCTTCGAACTTTTTACATACTGACTCAGTTGCCAATATCTCCTTTGGCGTTTTGCTGAGATCTTTTATTATTGCATAATTTTCATCATGAACTCTTTTGTTCCGGTAACTACCTCCTCCTCTACTGCCGTTGTACCGTCGATGCTTATTGTTATTATGGTAACTTCCGCCTTTGAGGTGGCTATTATTATTATATCTCTTCGCAGATCCAGAACTCTTGCCCTGATCACGATAGTGATCATCATCATTATTACCTTTGCCCAGGTAGCTTTTTCCGCAATTCTGTGTTATATCTTCTTGCGCCCGCATGTAATCATGCGCCTCCTTTATTGCTTCCGCAAACGTTTGCGGAACTTTTCTTCGCAGCCTCTGCCACAGAGATAGGTGCTTTTCTATATCCAGGCAGTGTATAAACCCTGACACCTTTTGACTTTCCGGTAGATCTGGTATTTTAGCCACCTCTTTGGTGTATCTATCAATGATCTCACCCAAAGATTCTTTGGGTTTTTGCTTTATGTCATGGCATTCCACATGCGTTCTTCTGCGCGCGCGCAAACTATGAAAATTAAGTAAAAATCGGGATCTTAAATCTGCATATCCTGTTATGCTTCTAGGAGTTAAATTATTGAACCACTCTCTTGCCACTCCCTGCAATATAATTGGTAGCATATGACATGCTACCTCATCTCCCCAATTGTGGGTTCTTTCCGTTCCTTCAAATCTTTGTAGGAAGTCATCAAGGTCAGATAACCCATCGTAACTTCCTAATGTTAACGGTATTACAGGTCCTTGCTGGAACGGGTGATTCGCTATATGTGCATCAAATTTTTCTGTAGTGGGAGCCACCTCTAAAGATTGTCTTGCTTTATGCCCTTGCATTACTGCAAACCAGTTTTGCATGAACTCCTGAAATCGCGCTGGCTCGTTAAGTGCTTGCGCCAAATGTGGTGGCGCAACTTGCTGTAATTGTGAAATAAAATTATTTGAGCTGCTAGGCTCCAGCGGATTATAAGGCGCACTCCCCTTTTCACCCTATTGTTGAGTTCTTATTATCCCATTCACATTTGGTTGGGCTGGTGCATAAGTCATTGTTGCTTGAAGTGGCGCTACTGTAATATACGAACCATCAAGGTTTCTCAAACCCAGTCTTCTGATTTCTTCTTGTGCACTTGCTGGGGTAACCCTCAAAGTTTGAGTTTCCGGCTCCACCGTTGTGATAATTGGGATTGTTCCTACATACGTGGTTCTTTCCATTAGCCTGGCGCCACTTGGCGGGGAGTCATATTCGTCGTCCGCTTCTTTAGAGCGTATATAACTCATGTTCTCTAGAGATCTGAAACTTATTTTTTCCGGAGACTTCATTCGTCCCGTTTCGATTTCTTTGAAGCGTACATAGCCCGTTTCTACTGCTGGGGGCACGTCTCCACCGCTCTGTAGCCGCTCATTTTCTATCCCTACTGTGGCCGGAGGGTCAGTTTTTTCTACATCAGCACTTGTCGGCCCTATCTGGATATTTTCTGTCGAAGGGGGTTTCGACACCTTTTCCCCTTCTGTCACAGATGCATGTTTTGATGTTTGCGCCGGTGTTCGTTGACCTGGGAATGCCTGGAAAGTTGGCTTCGAACCTTTGTTGCCCGCCATTGATCTGAATTAGGTGAATAAACTGAAAGTGACCGATTAATATGAACAAAGAATATTTTATTGAAAATATAAAAACGAATTATATCTATTATGAATTTCGTCATCCCTTGCTCATGTAATCGGTCCCACGGATGGCGCCAAATGATCAAGCATATTTTCACGGGGTCAAGGTGAACCTACGCTTGAGTGCATAAAGGGTTAAGGACTAACAACATTCGGACCTCCGATGCTTAGTCGTGGATAACCCGCGTCGGTATCGTTTCGATCCCGATAGGGTGGCCGATTTGAGAGTCCACCAACAACCTAGCATACGAGGTTGAGTGGCCCAAAGACATGAAGGTTTCATAGTTCAATACATACCTGAAAGTCTTAGAGAGATCGTAAGAAGCTTTGTTCGTACGATAGAGATTTGTATGCTTTTTGTTTACGTATCAGTGAACGAATGTATATCTTTTTAGGGTTTTATGAGCTATGTATTTATAGGCTCACGAATTAGGGTTTTGGTAGAATCCCTTCCCTAATTAAATGCAATCTCATCCTTAACTAACTTTCGTTATTTAAGGAATAGAATCCGTATTAATTATATCGTACATTCCTCTAGAATGTACCGGACCCATATGCAAGTAAACGAACTCGCATCAGATGGTATAGGCGTATAATGTGCGTTTTAGGGCTTTGGATGCGTAATTCGCATAGTCTTGCGGATATGCGTATCATTACAAACACGCCACCCCGTGACCGTCCTAGTGGAAATTAACTCATTTTTATCGTTGGTGGTAATAGTCATACCACCTTTCTTAGGTACACAGTGTACCGGGCTAATCTAAGGACTGTCAGAGATCGGGTAAATCAGACCTGCATCGAGGAGCTTAATGATCTCTTTCTTCACGACTTCTTGCATGTGCGGGTTTAACCTCCTTTGACGTTGCACCACAGGTTTGGAGTTATCCTCCATTAGGATTTTGTGGGTACAATAGGAGGGACTAATACCCTTGATGTCGTGAATTTTCTATGCAATGGCCAGTTTATGGGCCTGCAGCATGGTTACAAGCTCAGTTTTCTGACCTGTAGTAAGAGAAGAAGAAATAATTACCGGGAGCTTAGATTCCTCCTGCAAATAAGCGTATTCCAAATGATCAGGAAGTGGCTTTAATTCTAACTCAGGAGGTTCTTCAATTGAAGACTTTCTCCGATAATCCGCATCGCGTTCGAGTTCTTTGAACTCCTCCTCAGTCGGCTCATAGCCGTTTTCCATCAAGGTGGTCAAAATATCCACCTACTCAACCCGCAACTCTTCATCAATTTCAACCTATGAACATTCTCCTGAACCCTGTAACTCTGGGAATTCCTGCAACAACTCAGACTGGACATTCACAGTGTTAAGAAAATAACATGTATCATCAGTGTAGGCAGGGTATTAAGGAAAGAATTCATTGTTTATGACAAAGAAATCAACCTAATTAAATAAGTAATCGTGGATGATGAACGGATTGAAGGTTGAATCAGGAATGATTGAAGTGATTGAATGATCCTGGAGTTCTCCAAAAATCACCAAAAATCGCCCAAAAGCTGCCACAATTCATCTGGATGGAAGAGTGATAAATTAGGGTATTTTTCAGGCCTTAAATACCTGGCAAAATAATCTGGACCGACCAAACACCGTGCCACGGCTTAAATTATCGCGCCGCGACAATACCCATAAACTAGGACCATTTTTAAACCATGTTCTGATCTGGAAAACCGTTAAATGTCGCGCCGCGACATAAATCTCCGCACCGCGACCAAGCACTGAATCTGATTCTCGCGTTTATTTTTCTCTTTTTACTTGCTTTAACTATCTCAACACCTCATTAACCAATAAGTACTTAATGTTTTAATCCTCGGTGCACTAACAATAACATCCGATCAACAAAATGCCTCAAAAACTTCAAAAATCGCATCTCTTCTACAAATAGCTCTTCAAACTCGAACATTCTCAATATTATCAAAATAAACACCAAATCGTATCCGAACGGACTAAATTATGATCAATATCACTGAGGAAAATGTGAATAAAATATGCGATATCAGAAACTAAAGATGAAAGCTATCCCGAGAAAGGATAAGTGTTTGGCGGCCATCAGTGGACGTTCCGCCGAAGTCACTGATGAAAAATGGGAAGAGATGGACGGCCAGGCTATCGCAAATCTTCATCTAGCACTAGCAGATGGCGTTTTGTCTAGCATAGAAGAAAAGAAGACGGCAAAAGAGATTTGGGATCACCTCGTAAAATTGTACGAGACCAAATCACTCCACAACAAGATATTTCTTAAGAGGAAACTTTATGCGCTACGCATGAATGAATCTACTTCAGTTAATGAGCACATTAATTCTTTGAATACTCTATTTTCTCAACTCGCTTTATTAAGTTGCAATATAGAGCCAAAAGAACGTGCTGAACTTTTACTTCAGAGTCTATATGATTCGTATGATCAACTCATTATTAACTTAACCAATAATGTTCTCTCGGAGTATCTAGTCTATGATGAAGTTGCGGCTGCTATTCTAGAAGAAGAAAATTGGCGCAATAACAAGGAGGACAAACAGGCCGATTCACGACAAGTGGAGGCCTTGGTAGTATCAGGAGGGAGATCAACGGAACGTGGCCCAAGTGGGAGTCACAATCATAGTAAACCGAAGTCTAAAAAGAAGAAGACCTATACATGCTACAATTATGGCAAGAAAGGTCACCTGAAGAAGGATTGTCGGAGTTTAAATAACTCAAATCCTCAAGGAAATATTGCAAGCACTTCAGATGATGAGACTGCTTTGGTTAGTGAGGCAGTGGTAGCAAATGAAGGCAGAAAGACATTTGTTGATGTCTGGTTATTTGACTCGGGAGCCACTTTTCACATGACCCCTAGAAGAGAATGGTTCAAAAAATATGAACGTATCTTAGGAGGATCTGTATACAGTTGCAATGATCATGAACTAAAGATCATTGGAATTGGAGATATCATTCTGAAGATGCACGATGGTACAGTTCGTAATATTCAAGGTGTACGACACGTGGAGGGTTTGAAGAAGAACTTATTGTCTTTAGGATAATTGGATGATCTTGGTTGTAAGATGGTGATACATGAGAAGATCATGATAATCAAGAAAGGCGCAGTTGTACTTATGAAAGGAGAAAAGGTAGGTACTAATTTATACATTTTGAAAGGCGAGACTGTACAGGAATCGAAAGCATCTGTTGCTTCGAATAGTTCAAGTGATAAAGTTGCCATGACATGGCATCAAAAGCTTGGACACATGTCTGAGCAAGGTATGAAGATTCTTGTTGAAAGAAATCTTATTCCTGGTCTTACAAATGTATCACTACCTTTCTATGAGCATTGTGTAATCAGCAAGCAGCATCGCCTGAAGTTTAACACATCAAATTCTAGAAGTAAATTAATTCTAGAATTGGTTCACTCTGATGTGTGGCAAGCACCAGTTCAATCCCTAGGAGGAGCAAAGTATTTTGTATCATTTATTGATGATTACACTAGGAGATGTTGGGTGTACCCAATCAAGAGAAAGGCGGATGTGTTTGAAGTTTTCAAAGTTTACAAAGTGCGGGTTAAACTTGAATCTGGTAAAAAGATCAAGTGTTTAAGGACTGATAATGGAGGAGAATATACTGGTGATGAATTTGATAAGTTCTGCAAACAAGAAGGTATCAAAAGGCAGTTCACGACGGCATACACTCCTCAACAAAATGAAGTGGCAGAGCGGATGAACAGAACCTTATTAAATAGAACAAGGGCGATGTTGGCAACTGCAAGCTTGGGAAAATCATTCTGGGCAGAAGCAGTAAGTACTGCATGTTACGTGATAAATCAGTCACCATCAACTGCAATTGAGTTGAAATCACCGATGGAGATGTGGACTGGAAAACTAGTTGATTATTCTGACCTTCATTTATTTGGAAGTCCTGTGTACGCAATGTACAATTCTCAAGAAACGACAAAGTTGGATCCAAAGTCCAGAAAGTGTTTGTTCTTGGGGTATTGATAGTGCTCCAAATGAACATATATTTAGTAGCAATATCCTTCCAATATGTAAAGTTTTCAGTTGCAATTGTTCTATTTTCAAGTAATATTCGTTTAAATAAATAAGTGCGAAGACAAAAGGCGAAAACGAAGATTTGAAGATGCAAACGTCCAAAAAGCTCAAATGTACAAGATACAATTCAAATGGTTCAATTTATTGATAAGAAACGTCTAAAAATGACAAGAGTACAAGTTATGAAACGCAAAGTACAAGATATTAAATTGTACGAAAAGGCGTTCGAAAATCCGGAACCGAGACATGAACCAACTATCAACGCCCGACGCAACGGACCAAAAATTACAAGTTAACTATGCACAAGAATATAATATAATATATAAATAATTATATAAAATTATATAAATAATTATATTATATATTAAAAATGTCGACAATCAAATGGCCAAAAGTTGGTGAGCTGGAGTGCGTCACTTCGCGATCTCGGAGCTGGAAAGAACAAATGCTTCGCGATCTCGGAGCAGTCATTTCAGAAAATGCCTATAAAAGGCCATGCATTCTGCCGAGTATCATACACCAAGATAATCAATATCTCTCTGTCTCATAATATATATTATATATATATATAATATAAATATTAGTTTAGTTTTATATTAGATTAGTTTGGGTAATGTAAAGGTTATTTTACGGGTTTTGAAGTCGAAGTTCTCTCCGTGTAACACTACGCAATAAATAATCAATGTAATCTATGTTCTCCTTTTTAAATTAATGTCTCGTAACTAAGTTATTATTATGCTTATTTAAGTCTGAGTAATTATGATGTTGGGCTAAATATTAAAAGACGGGGTTATTGGGTTTTGGACCATAATTGGGGTTTGGACAAAAGATCGACACTTGTGGAAATTAGACTATGGGCTATTAATGGGCTTTATATTAAATTAATGATACCTCGTTAATTTAATATAAAGGTTATGATTTGACGTATCTATATATAACCACATACGCTTAATCGGACACGATGAGCGGGATATTTATAAGTACGAATTATTGTTCATTTGACCGGACACGGGGATGGATTAATAGTTACTGGACTCATTAAAACAGGGGTGGATTACATTTAATGATAATTGGTGTAATTGTTAACAAAGTATTAAAACCTTGGATTACACACAGTCGATAACCTGGTGCATTCATTAAACAAAGTATTAAGACCTTGTTAAAGTTCGAATCCCCAATTAGTTGGAATATTTGACTTCGGGTATAAGGTTAATTTGGCGAAGACCCTCGCACTTTATAATTAGGACCGATGGACTATTATGGCAAAACCAGATGGACTTATCGAATAATCCAGGACAAAGGACAATTAACCCAGGGTAATAAATTAAAATCAAAACGTCAAACATCATGAGTACGGAAATTTGAATAAGCATAATATATTTTATTTTATATTTTCTCGTACTTTTATTTATTTTTTCATTTTAATTATTGTTATTTATTTTTTCGTTGGTTAAATATCATCATTTACTTTACGCTTCGCTCAAAATATAAAATCGACAAACCGGTCATTAAATGGTAAACCCCCTTTTATATATTATTACTATATATAATATATTTTGTACAAATATAATTGTTTAAAAATATAGTGTAAAATAAGTCGTCTCCCTGTGGAACGAACCGGACTTACTAAAAACTATACTACTCTACGATTAGGTACACTGCCTATAGTGTTGTAGTAAGGTTTAGGTATATCCCATTTGTAAATAAATAATTAAAACTTGTGTTATTTGTAACGTATTTCGTAATAAAAATATATAACTATTTCGTACCCCCACGCTACATCATCAAGTTTTTGGCGCCGCTGCCGGGGAATCGGTGAAACACTATATTTTTTATTCATTTTTGTATAAATATATTTATATATATTTAGAAAAACAATATAAAATATAAAAAAAAAACGAAATTAAACCTGCAAATTCTGAACCTGCATCCCTCCGCGATCTCGAAGATTTACCCTTTAGTTCTACGCGATCGCGTAGCTATTCCTGACAGGTCAACCAGTGCATTTAATGTGAATTTAGGGTTTATTTTTATATATTATTATTATTATTATTATTATTATTATTATTATTATTATTATTATTATTATTATTATTATTATTATTATTTATGGTTTGTATTTATTAATATTAATATTTAGTTTGTATTTTAATTTACTTTTGTAATATTTAGTTTTAAGTTATTATTAATTATATAGATTAATATTTTTATAATAATAATATAAAAATAATATTTTTTAAAAAATTATATTTTTATAACTTTAAGTTTTCTTTTTATATTTTGTATCCTTTTATTTCGTGTAATCGTAATATTTATATTTTTATCGTTCGTCTCTAGTTTTAAGTTCTAATATTTTGCCGTAGCTTATTTTATATTTCTAGATTTTTTTAGGCTTTGCCGTAAAATCCCTTAAATGCTTTTTCTTTAGACTAAGATTTAGGTGCTTTAGAATTTTGCGACGCTGTTTATAAATTTTAGTACCTTTTAAGATACGACGCGCTACTTTCTTATTTTTATTTTTCGATGTTTTTCGACGCATAATCTTTTTCTTTCTTATTTCTCGACACGCTAGTTTTTAGGACATAGATTTTCTATTTCTTCTCTAAAATTTCAAACGAAAAAAAAAATTATTTTAAGCGGTTAAATTGATAGACATCCAAAATTTTCTGGTTCGTAGTAATAGTTGGATTTGTTAGTGGCGAGTTGTGGGCTTCCAATTTAAAGGGTCCTGGCTACCTGCTGCATCTATTGGCTATTCGAAACGTGAACAAAATCAGAAAAGTCTATTAATTTGATAACTTATATAATTTTTTTTATAACTAATAGGATAATTAATAAATGCACCACATTGTAGCTAAAATATGGTAATAAGTGTAGTATGGAAAACCTCGAAAATATCTTGGAAACTCTTTATGACATCCGAAATCAGTTAAATCAATACCCTCAAACGGGTGTTGATGACAATTCGTTCGGTCAATCTTGGATCACGAATAACGAAACAATAACTGGTTGTGAAATCTGTGGAGATTATCATTCAACATGGGAATGTTATTATTACGTTCCTATGGAAAATTATGCACTCACAGAACCTGAATGGAATGATTATGAAGAATATAAGCCAAATTGGGATTATTCCCAAGAATATATCCAAACTCAACAACCAGAGGACGAGGAAAATTATGTGTCTGAAAATTCTTTAGATTATATGAAAATCAAACTCGAAGAACTTGATGCTCAAAATGAACAAATGAGAGAGTTTGTAAATAGGCAAGCTGAAACTCTATCAGATTACACACCTATTGATCTGAGGAATATTGTGCAAGAAAATCTCATATCATCGAATTTTGATGAATTCGAGAGCTCCGAAATCACAAATTATCCCGATGATACTTTTTATTCAGTCTTACCAATTTCACAACATTTCGACACATTAGCCTCTACCGACAAAATCATCAATCCATCAATGGATGAAGAAGAAATAAGGGTGACAAATTGGTACTCTTGGGAAAACGATAACGTTGAAAACTTTACCCCCGAGACCAAAGTAGTGGGACCGATAAGTACCGTTAGTGAAGAAGAATTTGCTTCGATCCCGAAATTCACCATTCTACAACCTTCCAACCCAATATTCTCAATAGACGAGTCATCTATCGAAGATGAACTACGAGCTGTAATAGATAATGACACCTCAGATTTCACCCAATTGGGTAATAGAGGTGAAAACTTTGATCCCGAGAATAAACGAAAGGAAATGTTAGGAATTGTCCACCCTATAGTATGTATGTCGGTGTATATCGATCCATTTGACCAAGAACCAGAAAAGAGACATATCCATTTACTAAAAGCTACACTTAAAAAAGAATTAAGTAGTGACGATCGGGTGGGTCTAAACTTTAAACCCATTGATATATTTTATACCACCCGAGATGTAATTAACTGGCTCACTATTTTAATTCGTGGAACTTATTCTACCGACTTCACATGTCGTCAGCTAAGTGTGGGGAAGTCTAACCCCACTTAACGTTAAATTAGGGGTTCGGGTTAGTGCATAACTCGTTAATAAAAATGCATGATGAGTAAGGGTAAAAGACGCATTTTCAAAAATTAACAAACAGTTCAGAAAAGCAACCATTCTTGAAGAAAAACAAGTGTGATAAAACAAGAAGGAATGAACGATGAGGTGCACCATCTATCATTCGACGAGCTTTGTAATTACAAACTGGGTATTATTAATCACTTTTCTACACTAATCACCCTCATGAATTTATAATTATAGTCTGATTTCATGCAAATGAGGGCATTGCATGATCTCAAGTGTGGGGAAGGGTTATAAATTCTCTCGGGTTTATACTTGGCTTGTTTTCTAAATTTTATGAAAATTTGAAAAAATTTCAACTAAATGAATTCAAAATCATGTTTTTACATATTTATGAACGATGAAAACTAGGTGTTAATACCGAAATTATTGTTACCTCGAAAAGGACATAAATTGAGAAACAACTAAAACACTTGAATTTATTTATTAGGATATAAAAAGACGCATGAAAAAAGTCAAGTGTGGGGAGAATGTACCAAGTTATTCAATTAAAAACTATCTATCACATGTTTCTGTAAAGTTATTGCAGGTGCTTTTGTTTTGGACTAAATTAACTGTTTTACCCGGTTTATTGTAATACATTTGAAAGAAAAGATGGATCTACACGATGAATCAATTTCATCATTAAAAGGAAGTAAAGACTTCCGAAAAAGACACGCGCTTCTTGATTTAAGTCAAGAAGTTATCGTCCAGACCAGCTGTAGGTTGACGAAAAATCTAGAAAAGTCATCTCTAAAATCAGCAGGAAATCCACAGACCTCAGCATCAAACAGGGTCGCCATGTGGTCAGACTTATCCTAACCATGAGAGGATCTGTCTCGTAAAATGGGGAGGGCGCCGTGCAAATTAGCTTGATAAGACTAATGAATCAGACCCCCAGAAAGGATAATCTCCTTAAAGATTAAAAATCAGCTTTTAAGCCTGATATTACTCAATCCTTGAGATTGACCTTAAAGATTGAGAATT
Source organism: Rutidosis leptorrhynchoides (assembly GCF_046630445.1). Lineage (NCBI taxonomy): Eukaryota > Viridiplantae > Streptophyta > Magnoliopsida > Asterales > Asteraceae > Rutidosis > Rutidosis leptorrhynchoides. The sequence continues at coordinate 14,532,097 of NC_092334.1, forward strand.
ACAAACTCATGGAATTCAATGATATCTAAACTCGAGCTTGAACGAGAAAATATTTTGATCAAAAATAAAACCGATTTATTTTCTGAAAACCCATTTTCAATGCGTTCATTACCATTGAACGTAAAATCCTGAGAATTCACCTGGAATTCATTAGGTCACCTGAACCAAATCGGGTGTCAACCTTAAGAACGGTGATTGCATAGCATGGTCGGAGACAGGACCTTGTGCCAGACCGAAAAAATTATAGAATGATCTTTACTATTGCTCCTACAAAGGATAGTACTAGCATCCGACACGTTTTAGACCATGAACAAATGCATGTCATTAGACATTGTCTTAACAGTTTCTTGTTCAAGGCTTTCCTTTACAACCGGATGGTAGTTTGCCAAAAGATAATATACGGAGCAAGTATACTAGACGTGATGCTTTTCCAATACAAGGATAGCAATTGGGTGACACAAAACCATAAGTTTTGAGCTAAAATTTTCAAATCTGAAACCCACAAAACTCACAGAAATATTTTTCAACACCGGTGAAGGGTTATTCCGAAAAACTTATCTAGGGCAAAAGCTAGAATGAAATTTTCAAAAGATCAAATGTTTTCATAAAAATCTAATTTCCTTAAAGGATCTAAATTTTCATAGTCATATGGGACTGTAAACCACATCGTTACTATCATTGTTTATACCGCCGTATCAAAATCACTGATGTATAAAGTGTGAAGAATAAAGAAGTGATTCGTGTGATTTAATTTCAAGTTTTGTATTGCTTGAGGACAAGCAACGTTCAAGTGTGGGGATATTATAAATCCTAATGTATAATGTGTGAAGAATAAAGAAGTGATTCGTGTGATTTAATTTCAAGTTTTGTATTGCTTGAGGACAAGCAACGTTCAAGTGTGGGGATATTTGATAGTGCTCCAAATGAACATATATTTAGTAGCAATATCCTTCCAATATGTAAAGTTTTCAGTTGCAATTGTTCTATTTTCAAGTTATATTCGTTTAAATAAATAAGTGCGAAGACAAAAGGCGAAAATGAAGATTTGAAAACGCAAACGTCCAAAAAGCTCAAATGTACAAGATACAATTCAAATGGTTCAATTTATTGATAAGAAACGTCTAAAAATGACAAGAGTACAAGTTGTGAAACACAAAGTGCAAGATATTAAATTGTACGAAAAGGCGTTGGAAAATCCAGAACCGAGACATGAACCAACTATCAACGCCCGACGCAACGGACCAAAAATTACAAGTCAACTATGCACAAGAATATAATATAATATATTAATAATTATATAAAATTATATATATATTATATTATATAATAAAAACATCGACAAGCAAATGGCCAAAAGTTGGTGAGCTGAAGTGCGTCACTTCGCGATCTCGGAGCTGGAAGGTACAAATGCTTCGCGATCTCGGAGCAGTCATTTCAGAAAATGCCTATAAAAGGCCATGCATTCTGCCGAGTATCATACACCAAGATAATCAATATCTCTCTGTCTCATAATATATATTATATATATATATAATATAAATATTATTTTAGTTTTATATTAGATTAGTTTGGGTAATGTAAAGGTTATTTTACGGGTTTTGAAGTCGAAGTTCTCTCCGTGTAACACTACGCGATAAATAATCAATGTATGCTATGTTCTCCTTTTTAAATTAATGTCTCGTAACTAAGTTATTATTATGCTTATTTAAGTCGAAGTAATCATGATGTTGGGCTAAATATTAAAAGACGGGGTTATTGGGTTTTGGACCATAATTGGGGTTTGGACAAAAGATCGACACTTATAGAAATTAGACTATGGGCTATTAATGGGCTTTATATTAAATTAACGATACCTCATTAATTAATATAAAGGTTATGATTTGACGTATCTATATGTAACCACATACGCTTAATCGGACACGATGGGCGGGATATTTATAAGTACGAATTATTGTTCATTTGACCGGACACGGAGATGGATTAATAGTTACTGGACTCATTAAAACAGGGGTGGATTATATTCAAGGATAATTGGTGTAATTGTTAACAAAGTATTAAAACCTTGGATTACACACAATCGATAACATGGTGTATTCATTAAACAAAGTATTAAGACCTTGTTACAGTTCGAATCCCCAATTAGTTGGAATATTTGACTTCGGGTATAAGGTTAATTTGGCGAAGACCCTCGCACTTTATAATTATGACCGATGGACTATTATGGCAAAACCAGATGGACTTATCGAATAATCCAGGACAAAGGACAATTAACCCAGGGTAATAAATTAAAATCAAAACGTCAAACATCATGAGTACGGAAATTTGAATAAGCATAATATATTTTATTTTATATTTTCTCGTACTTTTATTTATTTTGTCATTTTAATTATTGTTATTTATTTTTTCGTTGATTAAATATCGTCATTTACTTTACGCTTCACTTAAAATATAAAATTGACAAACCGGTCATTAAACGGTAAACCCCCTTTTATATATTATTACTATATATAATATATTTTGTACAAATATAATTGTTTAAAAATATAGTGTAAAATAAGTCGTCTTCCTGTGGAACGAACCGGACTTACTAAAAACTATACTACTCTACGATTAGGTACACTGCCTATAGTGTTGTAGCAAGGTTTAGGTATATCCCATTTGTAAATAAATAATTAAAACTTGTGTTATTTGTAACGTATTTCGTAATAAAAATATATAACTATTTCGTACCCCCACGCTACATCATCAGGTATGCTGATGGAGTTAAGGGGTATCGCTTGTGGGACCCCACTGCCACAAAGTAGTCATCAGCAGAGATGTTGTCTTTACGGAAGACAAAGATCTTAAAGATGTTATCACTTCAAAAGAAACTACACCGATACATGTTATAAATGAATTTTATAAAGATTCTTCTGAAGCAGTACCAGAGCACGATGAAAATCAAGTAGTCGTTGATGAAGCTCCAGTGACTCGTATTTCTAATCGGGAATGGAAACGTCCAGGGTGGCACTCAGATTATATTATGGAAAGCAATGTTGCATATTGTCTTCTAATAGAGGAAGGAGAGCCAACAACTCTTCGCGAGGCACTAAATCATTCAAATGCATCTCAGTGGATGACAGTTATGCAGGAAGAAATTGAAGCTCCTCATAAAAATAAACATGGGAACTTGTGCCATTGCCGAAAGGTAGAAAACCTATTGGAAATAAATGGGTGTATAAGATCAAGCGAACTGACGATGATCAAGTGGAGCGGTATTGTGCAAGACTGGTGGTTAAAGGATATGCTCAGAAAGAAGATACGGACTTTAATGAAATATTTTCTCTTGTGGTTCGACTTACAACAATTCGAGTAGTTCTAGCGATGTGTGCTACATTTAATTTGCATCCAGAGTAGCTAGATGTGAAAACTGCATTTCTTCATGGAAATCTTGAAGAAGAAATTTATATGCTTCAACCAGAAGGTTTTGAACTACAAGGAAAAAAGAACTTGGTTTGCAGGTTAAAGAAATCTCTGTATGGTCTCAAACAGGTGCCGAGATGTTGGTACAAGAGATTTGATTCTTTCATAATGAGCCTTGAATATAACAGACTTTTATGCAGACCCTTGTGCATATTTCAAGAGGTTTGGGGACAATGATTTTGTCATTTTGCTGTTATATGTAGACGACATGTTGGTTGCAGGCCCCAACAAAGACCGTATTAATAAGCTGAAGGATCAATTGGCTAGGGAGTTTGAAATGAAAGACTTGGGTACCGCAAACAAGATTCTAGGGATGCAAATTCACCGAGACAAAGATAATAGGAAGATTTAGCTTTCTCAAAAGAATTATTTGAGAAAAATCTTGGAGCGTTTCAATATGCAAGAGAGTAAGCCAATCTCAACCCCACTTGCTACTAATCTCAAGTTATCCTCCGTTATGTGTCCTAGCAGTAAATACGAGAGGAAGGAGATGTCTCGCGTACCGTATGCATCAGCAGTGGGAAGTTTAATATTCACAATGATATGTACAAGACCAGACATTGCACATGTAGTGGGAGTAGTTAGTCGGTACATGGTGAATCCTGGTAAAGAGCATTGGAATATGGTAAAGAGGAACCATAAATACATCAAGGGAACCTTAGATGTTGCATTATATTATGGGGAACCGAAATTTATTGTCAAAGGGTATGTTGATTCAGATTATGCAGGTAATATCGATAAAAGTAAATCTACCACTGCATATGTTTTCACACTTTGTGGTGGAATAGTAAGCTGGGTTTCAAAACTGTAGTTAGTTGTTGCAACGTCAACAACAGAGGCAGAATATGTAGCAGCTACTCATGCTACTAAAGAGGCAGTATGGTTGAAGATGTTGTTGGAGTAACTCGGACACAAACAAAAGAATATCACTCAATTTTGTGATAACCAGAGTGCCTTGCATCTTGCAAGGAATCCAGCATTTCATTCAAAGACAAAGCATATACGAGTTCAGTATCACTTCGTTCGTGAGAAAGTGGAAGAAGGAACCGTGGATATGCAGAAAATTCATACTGATAAAAATGTGGCTGATTTTCTAACAAAGTCAATCAATCGTGACAAGTTTAATTGGTGTCGTTCCTCATGCTGCCTAGCAGAGACGTAAGCAACATCATTGGCAAGGAAGGATTATTGTGTGAAGATTTATTGAGTTTCAATCAAATCTTCAAGTGGGAGATTGTTGAAATAATAAAGTTAAAAGGTTGATGCAGTAGGTGAATGGTAGGCTGCTAAAGACTTTTATTATGGTGCAAATTTGACAATCTTGTTACCAGACACCACCTACCCCATTTTCATGTAGTATATATACATCATCGCACAAGCTCAATACTCGTACCAAAATCATTCTTTCTTTCTTCATTGTATACTAATAATTAAATAGAGAGTTTGTGAGTAATCTCCTAATTACAAGAGATATAAAGATTTGTCCTTATCCTTGTAATTAGAGAGAAGTGCAATTCCTATTATTCTTATTAGTGAAGTGTTTCTTTCCTTGCCAGTAATTTTTACCCTATTGGGGTTTTTCACATTAAATCTTGGTGTGCCTTTATTGTCATTAGTTCAATTATTATTAGCGGTTTGCTATAATTCGGTATCGCTTTTCTCAACACTTTGTGTCATAGTGTGAGTTCAATACATAGCAACAAATCCAACATATAATAGCAGAAATAAATACTGAAAAAACTACTGTATTTGTAATAGGAATTCAGTTATAGTTGGAGTATTTTTTTTTCGAAAAGCTATTACTTGGAGTATTAGTGCTTGATTATAATTGAAATAATATAATTTGGTCATATAATAAGATCGGATGACAATTTAATAGCAAAGATATGATAAGTACATATGCATATTTTTAGTGATGTAAAGAATCATATAAGGCTTACAACAAATAAATAGTAACTTATTTTAATAATACATTGTAATTGTAATTGGAAGTTGTTTGAAAAGAACCTGGAAAACCGATTCTTATTCGTTGCCTGTGCAGTATGTCCTCATCGAGTAAACTACTACATTGTGACCATACATCTTCAGGTCTAGACAAATTGTTGGAAACTAACAACGTCGCAAATAATGAACGTGAATACGGCCCAGTCGAATACTGACTTGCTTTTTGAATGGCTTTTACGTATTCTTTGTCATCGTCTAACTGTTGGAAATATGTTCTCGGGTTGGCTACGGTTCGACCGTAGTTTGATCGTGGTACATATATTCCGAAGATATGCCCATGACATTAAATAATAAAAGTCCATTCATCCTATTCGGTCACACACAAAGGCCAATCGTAAATTGTTTGATATACCTTCTAATCGGAAATTAATTTATTAATAATAGGTAATGGTTTAATAAATTAAGTAAGTTTTTTTTATGTGTATACATATACTTACAAATCTAAATATTTAGAGATTTGATTAGATTTTGCAAATCATATTTTATATAAGATATAAGATTTGATTTGATTTATAAAATATGATTGATTTTGTAAATCTTATTTTATATACAGATTTGATTTTGCAAATCTTTCCAAATCTTAATTTATTATATTTGTACTAGATGTATTATTGTATCAATTATGTAATATATAATACCAAGTCTTGGTATTGGAAATGATATACTAAAGATACAAAACACACATACATAAATGCTATTTTCTTTCTCGTTTTCAAGTAACCAAAATACTTGAAATCTATAATTGGGTTCGGTTTGGTGGAAATAAGGAAGAAGAAAAGATCCGTCAAGTAGAAGGTATAGATCGAAGCAAGGTTGGAACTTTGGGTGTCTACCTTTTAGAGGAACTCTTCTTTGAGTTTTCAAATTCGATCTTCAAAAGACTACAAAGGTTGTATTCTAATCTTCTTTTTGTTAAAGTGGATAAATCTCCAACATGTTTTAATTCACTTAATATGTTTATTTGGATGGTTTTGGCATGAAAACCATACTTACAAAATATGAAGTGGGTTTACATACATAAGTTATGTAAATAAGGATTGATGTTTGTTATGTGCCATTAAGTGTTGTTTAAATCAATCCTTATCGAAACATGTTTCATAAAATGGATATTTGGCACTCCATTTGTAATGTATAAGATTGTTGTATGAAATCGGTAGTATTTGCTTCTATAAGACCCTTGTGTGAATGTTTGGTTGTGTGATTTAATTTATTATTTATTCGAGATGAATGTAATAATTTATTAAATGACTTGCATGTCGTCTTTCTTATTTATTCGGGATGAATGTAATAATTATTAAACGATTTGCATGTCGTATTTCTTTTTCATATTGTATTTGTAGTAGTATAGAAAATAGAATAGTTATTTTGTAAAATAATGCAACCAAGATTGGAATCACGAAGATGATGTTCACAAGGCGGCCCGTCCGAGCATTTAATGGAGATGACGATTTTAGTGGGAGCCGATTCTCACACATGGTTTTGTCCCTAGTTGACCCCATTATTTCGTGTGTTGGCTCACCGAAAAACACATAGGATTTGAGGCATACTACCGATAATTGCGTGTCATGATTATTATTGTGTTCTTATTTGTCTATGCCATGCTAGCTAGAAAATTAGTATAGAAACAAAAGACAATAATCACTTAAAATGGTTTGGTTAAAATTAGTTTAACAAACGCAACACATAATACATAATTAGCAAATGTTTTGAAATGAAATAAACTACTTTTGCTAAAAGAAAACAAAACCCCATTTTAAATGTAAACTTTACGCTACCCATGAGTAGTACACACATCCGAACCTTCTACCTGTTAGAGTTCGCGATACCTGAGAGTCTTGGGCCGGACTTTAATTGGGTGTTGGGAAGGGTGAGGTGAATTTCGCGATACCCAAGAGTCTTGGGCCGGATTTCACGTGTATTTATCACGGACGGTTTACAATCTGAAATCGTGGTTCGCGGCAAACCTGCCACGAGGAAGGATTAGTGTATAAGGGATTAAACATGCCAAGTGAAATAATTGATTATCACTAAATCCCGCAGAACCTAAGAATTTCATAATGGATGAAATTGGTAATATAGTTACCTACCTAAATAGCTTATGATTGGCGATCCACGGTAAACCCGTCGTTACCATAAGTGAAATATGGATCTTGTAACGACCCGACAAAATCGTCATTGACGGCGCCGTTAACTTAGGTCCCGTTGCGTGGTCATAGTCCCTATATGAGACACGTTTAACCAAAATTATGTCGCATTCTTTTGAAACGTGCATGACTTGCAAAGTTTAGTTTACCAAACGGATCGACAACAAGTTTAAGTTTACAAAAGTAGTGATGAATAAATGAAATAACTTGCGACATAATAAGTTTAAAATCACAGTTGCTATAAATAGCGTATGCATATAAACAATATGTTTAAGTAAGTGTTATCGCTAGCGTATGCATGTATGCTTGACTCCAAGCAAGTAATCAAAGTGTGCGGAAGCAAGTATCAAGTAGTCAAGTATGAACCTGAGAAACATATAGAAAACTGTCAACGAAAAACGTTGGTGAAATCATAGATGTGGTAATAAACATTATTTTTGAATCACAAGATTTAGTATTTCCATAAAATTGATCATCCATAAGTTACATTCCAAAAGTTTGTTCGCGAGCACCCAATTATCAATGCTTAACATTCCTCCCATAGAACCCCATCACAATAGTGTTAGAACATACACTATTTCTCGAAAATATATTTCATTCATAAACGTAGCGAACCGTTTGAATGAGGGTTTGTCAAACCCATATGGATCCATACAACATAAGTTCTCGCTTACACCCGGCAAGTGTAACTAATGATAATCGAATTGAGGATTTTGTTCTAAACTCGCTGTAGAATGTTTATTTCATCGGACTTGTGTTCAAAACATAAAAGTAAGTAGTACAAGATGTAACAAAGTATATGTTTCTCAGCCCACGATTTAAAAGTATAAAAGTTGTTGAAAAGGTGGGACTATGATCTCACCTCGAGTGCACGAGCATAAATGTACTTCACAAAGTAAACGTGTGCATGATAGTTGCTTAGCCTTGACCTAAACAAGTAAGTTGTATCAATTAACCAGTTACGACACAAGGTCGGGCGAAATGTGTTCAATTAGTTCTGTGGCTCGTTACGACTCGATTATGTAGCATGTGAATCAAATTGTCCAAGTTTCATGCAAGATACAAGTATAGAAACAAGTTAGAAAGATTGCATAATCATTTGGTTAAGTTTGACAAAAAGTCAAACTTTGGTCGGTCAAAGTCAACAAAAAAGTCAACACGTTCGGGTCGGGTCCCGAACTATTTTTTTGAGGTTTTTATTCATATATAAGCATGTTAGAACAAGTTACATGTGAATCGGAGGTGCGTAGCATAGCAAACATTTTTCGAATTTTGACCATGTAGGTCAGAACCTGGACACGCCTTAGGTCGCGCCACGACCCAAGACTGCCGCGCCGCGACATTTAACGTGTGCTGGTACCTGGTCAGTCTTAAATGTCCAAGTCTCAAATCAAAACTCTTTCAAGCATAAATCACAAACCGCAAACACTTAGAACTCGTATCTTATATCGTTAGAAAGGTAATTTGACAAAGAACACAACTAACCACTTTTCATCAAGCAAAAACATCATTTACAATAACTGAAAACTCGTCAAGTGATCATTAAATGTTCAAAATCATCGTTTCAAGTTTACAAAATGCATTTTAAGATTCGGGAATCCAATTCACACATATGATATGCCGTTTTGAAGGTAATGAAATATACATTACAACTAAACACTTACTAATAATATTTCATGGCATTCGAAACATCAAAAGCTCGTTTTAAGTCTATCAAACCCTAACCAAAATTCACCAAAAATCAATAATCATGTGTTTGAAGTTTTCTTACTCAACCTACGCATCAAAACGAAGCTAGTGATATTAGTAACACAATTAAAACATGAACTTTAACAAATTAACAACATTAACTCATCCAAAATCAAAGATTAAGCACACCCATTTCAAATGTTCAAACTAGTTACTCAAAACAACGAATCGAGCAAACAAAACATATATTCATGTTATACAAGAGCCATAGACACTAACTAACACAATTTCAAGTATATAAAAGGAATTTAGAGAAATCTAGTGTTTTAGAAATGTTACCCAAACGAGATGAAATTGGTATCAAATTGTAGAGGATTCCAAATATGTAATTTGTTTTGTTGCAAGCTTACTAGATCGAATTTAGATGATGATTTAGTGAATTGGGTGTTTGAGTTCAAAGATGGAAGAGAGAAAAGAGAGAAAGAGATGAGGAGGATGAATGAGTGGTGGTAGTGGTGGGTTGACTAGTTGACCTAGTCAACTAGTTTGCCCACTTGATACCAATAGTCCCTCGAGTTTAAAAGCGGGAGCGGGAATTAACCGAACGAATATTTTAAAAACGCTCGAGTAAACGAGTGATGTTATAATTAAATAACGAGAATATTATGAACGTTAGTCAATGAAAACTACGAATTTAAATAACGAAAGATGTTATTTAAAAAAAAGACAGTGTTAAAAATAAATTTAACGGAAAAATGCGGGATGTTACATTACCCACACCTTAAAAGAAATTTCGTCCCGAAATTTAGTTGGAAGTAGTAGTTGTTGGTTCTTCCTCGAGATGTTGTTTTGCCGATTCTACGAATACGTGAAGGTACGTCTTTGGGAATTTCAACGGACTTTGACAGTCGGGATTTTACGTTGGTTTAAAGTTTGGTTTCACGATTTATAGTTTCAACCCGTCCTCCTAGGAAGTGAAGTTTATCGTTGATAGTAAGTTCTTTGAAGAGGATAACAAGTTCTTGTTTCGCAAGACACGCCTTTAAGTTTGATACACAGAATGTAGGATGAACGGAATTTGTTTGAGTCAGAAGTTTGAAGCGGTAAGCAACGGGCACAACACGCCCCAAGATTTCAAAAGGACTAAAAATATCGTGGATTTAGCTTTCTACGTTTCTGAAATGGACTACACCTTTTCAAGGTGCGACTTTTAACGTTAAGCGGTTTCCCGCATGGAATTCGAAAGGTTTACGTCTAACATTGGCATAGCTCCTTTGGCGACTACGGGCCGTCTCGAGCCTTTCTCGGATTGGAACGATTTTAACGGTTACTCCATGAATGAGTCCGGGTTCGGTGAGTTGATTATCATTTACTTGGTTCCACAAAAGGAGAATGACGTTTCCGGTCATATAAGATTTCAAAAGGTGTGACGTTAAGATTTGAATGATAACCATCGTTGTAAGAGAATTTGGTTAAAGGCAAAAACTTTTCTCAAGTAAATTTGAAGTTGATAACGTAAATTCGTGTTATGGTTTCCAAGGTTTGAATCGTATGTTTGTTTGGTCCTTCGGGTTGTGGTTGATGTGTTGTACTCAGGTCTAAACGTGGTCCCAAGGCTTTTTGTAAGGCACTCCGAAATCTAGAAGTGAAACGATGATCTCGATCCGAAACGAGGTACATTTCCTTATGATAAATTTGAACAAGTTTGTAAGGACTTGAAAACGTTAGTTGGAACAAGTTTCTGTTTCTCAAGAATTTTTCGCCGCGGAAGATTTATCGGTTTTCGAAAACCTTCGTTAGGACTATTCACCCTCGTGGTGAATACTAGTATAACGTAAAGAGTCACTCCCTCCAATGAGAATTTAGAATAAAGATTTCCTTATACGAAAGTACGAGCGTGATACGAGAGAAGTTTCTGCCTCGATGTGAGCATAACAAGCATATTGTAGTTCGTCGATAAAACTGTGCGAAAACGAGATAGTATACACGTATATCATATGTTTAAAGTTGAAAGAATTTGTCATTCATTCGGAAGCATAAATATGGTTCGACAATAATCGACGATGTGTCCCGGGTATGGTTGTTATCGGTATTCTCGGAGTTTTTGAATATCCAACAAGAAAAATGAAGTCATGTACATGGCACATGGTGGTGATTAGGTTGATCGAGTCCAATCACCATCACGTGTCATTAGAACTTTGGTATGACTTACCGTAATATAACCACGTTGATCAAGTGTCGTTATATTACGCTAACTCATACCTCCATTCCCACATCACTCCATAGATTCAAGTTCGTGTAATCGTGAAAATTTAAAATGAACAAAGTGTAATGACGTCTCTAACGTGACTCGTATTGAATCGAAAGAATTAGTGCAACTCTAAAGAAGCGTTTCCCTAGGGAAGTGTATAAATGATTCTTCACGTCAATACGGTTCAAGTCAAACAATAATGTATTCGGGTACGAGAAGTGTAACGAATCATGATAACGAATAGTATGCAACCGTAGTGATAAATAGTGATGACGATACTCTAGGTGAGTAGCGGTGGTAATAACATGAAGTGGTAGATAGTAAGGAACACCGGTGCGACACCGATAGTAAGTTCAAACGATGGCGAATAACAATCTGGGAGACAGAGTTCCCGAACAAGTGTGACTAATGAAGTTGTCGTCATCCTTACGCGTATGAATCTTGAATTTATGTGTGTTACCAGAAAGTGGCAGAGTACTAGTTCGTATGATGAAAATTTGGTACCATTAAGAAGGTTGCCTAAGAATGATTCAAGTATAATGCACAAGTAGTCAAGTAAGTGCTATCTATAGCAAATGTATGTCAGAATGCAATGGCTAACTATCCGGTTGTAGTCTAATTCACTAATGCGTCCTAACGACTCTGTCAGACACACTAATGCATATCCTAGTTCCCTACAACCAACGCTCTGATACCATCTGTAACGACCCGACAAAATCGTCATTGACGGCGCCGTTAACTTAGGTCCCGTTGCGTGGTCATAGTCCCTATATGAGACACGTTTGACCAAAATTATGTCGCATTCTTTTGAAACGTGCATGACTTGCAAAGTTTAGTTTACCAAACGGATCGACAACAAGTTTAAGTTTACAAAAGTAGTGATGTATAAATGAAATAACTTGTGACATAATAAGTTTAAAATCACAGTTGCTATAAATAGCGTATGCATATAAACAATATGTTTAAGTTTGAATCCAAAAGTGCTATCGCTAGCGTATGCATGTATGCTTGACTCCAAGCAAGTAATCAAAGTGTGCAGAAGCATGTATCAAGTAGTCAAGTATGAACCTGAGAAACATATAGAAAACTGTCAACGAAAAACGTTGGTGAAATCATAGAGGTGGTAATAAACGTTATTTTTGAATCACAAGATTTAGTATTTCCATAAAATTGATCATCCAAAAGTTACATTCCAAAAGTTTGTTCGCGAGCACCCAATTATCAATGCTTAACATTCCTCCCATAGAACCCCATCACAATAGTGTTAGAACATACATTGTTTCTCGAAAATATATTTCATTCGTAAACGGTAGCGAACCGTTTGAATGAGGGTTTGTCAAACCCATATGGATCCATACAACATAAGTTCTCGCTTACACCCGGCAAGTGTAACTAATGATAATCGAATTGAGGATTTTGTTCTAAAATCGCTGTAGAATGTTTGTTTCATCGGACTTGTGTTCAAAACATAAAAGTAAGTAGTACAAGATGTAACAAAGTATATGTTTCTCAGCCCATAATTTAAAAGTATAAAAGTTGTTGAAAAGGTGGGACTATGATCTCACCTCGAGTGCACGAGCATAAATGTACTTCACAAAGTAAACGTGTGCATGATAGTTGCTTAGCCTTGACCTAAACAAGTAAGTTGTATCAATTAACCGATTACGACACAAGGTCGGGCGAAATGTGTTCAATTAGTTCTGTGGCTCATTACGACTCGATTATGTAGCATGTGAATCAAATTGTCCAAGTTTCATGCAAGATACAAGTATAGAAACAAGTTAGAAAGATTGCATAATCATTTGGTTAAGTTTGACAAAAAGTCAAACTTTGGTCGGTCAAAGTCAACGAAAAAGTCAACACGTTCGGGTCGGGTCCCGAACTATTTTTTTGAGGTTTTTATTCATATATAAGCATGTTAGAACAAGTTACATGTGAATCGGAGGTGCGTAGCATAGCAAATATTTTTCGATGTAGGTCGGAACCTGGACACGCCTTAGGTCGCGCCGCGACCCAAGACTGCCGCGCCGCGGCATTTAACGTGTGCTGGTACCTGGTCAGTCTCAAATGTCCAAGTCTCAAATCAAAACTCTTTCAAGCATAAATCACAAACCGCAAACACTTAGAACTCGTATCTTATATCGTTAGAAAGGTAATTTGACAAAGAACACAACTAACCACTTTTCATCAAGCAAAAACATCATTTACAATAACCGAAAACTCGTCCAGTGATCATTAAATGTTCAAAATCATCGTTTCAAGTTTACAAAATGCATTTTAAGATTCGGGAATCCAATTCACACATATGATATGCCGTTTTGAAGGTAATGAAACATACATTACAACTAAACACTTACTAATAATATTTCATGGCATTCGAAACATCAAAAGCTCATTTTAAGTCTATCAAACCCTAACCAAAATTCACCAAAAATCAATAATCATGTGTTTGAAGTTTTCTTACTCAACCTACGCATCAAAACGAAGCTAGTGATATTAGTAACACAATTAAAACATGAACTTTAACAAATTAACAACATTAACTCATCCAAAATCAAAGATTAAGCACACCCATTTCAAATGTTCAAACTAGTTACTCAAAACAACGAATCGAGCAAACAAAACATATATTCATGTTATACACGAGCCATAGACACTAACTAACACAATTTCAAGTATATAAAATGAATTTAGAGAAATCTAGTGTTTTAGAAATGTTACCCAAACGAGATGAAATTGATATCAAATTGTAGAGGATGAAGATAGGATTTCAAATATGTAATTTGTTTTGTTGCAAGCTTATTTGATCGAATTTAGATGATGATTTAGTGAATTGGGTGTTTGAGTTCAAAGATGGAAGAGAGAAAAGAGAGAAAGAGATGAGGAGGATGAATGAGTGGTGGTAGTGGTGGGTTGACTAGTTGACCTAGTCAACTAGTTTGCCCAATTGACGCCAATAGTCCCTCGAGTTTAAAAGCGGGAGCGGGAATTAACCGAACGAATATTTTAAAAACGCTCGAGTAAACGAGTGATGTTATAATTAAATAACGGGAATATTATGAACGTTAGTCAACGGAAACTACGAATTTAAATAACGAAAGATGTTATTTAAAAAAAAGACAGTGTTAAAAATAAATTTAACGGAAAAATGCGGGATGTTACAGATCTTAGCCTTGTTAATTATAATTGTTTGAATATTGAACACACTTTGGTAATTATCTTAACAAGGATTAAATATATCAAACTAACTAATACAACTTACTTTAAAAATATAATAGATGTCTGCAACAAACACAAATCCTACTCCATCATCAATCACTAATTTCTGCCTTAAAGGGCTCCTCGAAAAGGACAAGCTTACGGGCTTGAACTACATGGACTGGCTTCGCAACCTAAGAATTGCTCTTAGGATGGAAGGAAAGATCAGGGCAATTGAGGAACCCTTACCGGAAGAACTCGGATCGAGAGCTACTCAAGCGGCTAGGGACGAGTTTGAAAAACGTCTTTCCTAGTCTAATGAGGTAGCATGCTTGATGTTGGCGACCATGTCTCCAGAGCTCCAAAAGGGCATGGAGAGCTTAGGGTCATATGACATGCTTGAAATGACCCGTTCATATACATTATAAACGATTCACAATAGTTGATTTCACTGCGAGGTACTTGACCTCTATATGATACATTTTACAAACATTGCATTCATTTTTGAAAAGACAAACTTCCATTACATCGAAAGTTGACGACATGCATACCATTTCATAATGTATCCAACTATAATTGACTTAATAATAACCTTGATTAACTCAACGAATCGAATGCAACGTCTTTTGAAATATGTCATGAATGACTCCAAGTAATATCTCTAAAATGAGCAAATGCACAGCGGAAGATTTCTTTCATACCTGAGAATAAACATGCTTTAAAGTGTCAACCAAAAGGTTGGTGAGTTCATAGGTTTATCATAAAACAATAAAATTCATCATTTTGATAGACCACAAGATTTAAATCCTGCATGGTATAAATGGGCCCGAATCCTATACCCACCTGTAATGTACATGCGATATATTTTAAATACAGTACACCTTTCTCGTGTACAAAATCATCTTTCATAAATCTTAGTAACCGTATACATATCTTGTGCACAAAAATAACATACACATAACCTGTGTATAAAATCATTCTCTCGATACATAACATTCACTTTTTATTGCTTTCATAGCTTGGCTTGGTAACCGAAATTAACATATAATGCGCATAATAATATCCCCAAAACAGAACATCTCGTCTGTATAATAATCATATAAACTTCGAAGTACTAAACACCACGCCCACTAGCCCTTCCGTCTAGTGAACATTCTGGGTGGGGGTGTTAAACCCGGTAGCTACCTTTAGCATTCGCGTCAATTAGGCATGCACTAATTCTCAAAATTAGTGATGTTCCCTAATTCTTAGGTTACCAAGCAATAATAATCAGGGGAAAAATATTTATATTAATTGTGGCAATTATCACGTCCACATAATTCAATGGTGGCAATTATCACGTCCACATAATTCATTCGAGGAATGTTTTGCTTGTGCCTATCTTGTCAAACATTTATAAAAGCATTTCATGTATTCGCAGTTCAAAATGTATTTCAAAAGCATTTAATAAAGCAGTTGTAAAAGTAGCGCATGTATTCTCAGTCCCAAAAATGTAAAGAGTAAAAGGGAACAAATGAACTCACCATACTGTATTTTGTAGTAAAAATACATATGACTATATTGAATAATGCAGGGTTGGCCTCAGATTCACGAACCTATATCATTGGTATGTATATATTAAAACGTATATTCATAATCGAACAATTTATAATATCTTAATTTATATATCATATATTTAATTTGTGTTTATATTTAAAATAGTTGTTATTTATATAATTATATTAATATATCCATACTTGTTTAAATGTTATATTTAAAAATCGATAGTTTGTTATTTATAAGTATTTATATAAATAATATTAGTAAGTTTGATATATATATATATATATATATATATATATATATATATATATATATATATATATATATATATATATATATATATATATATATATATATATATATATATATATATATATATATATATAGTTATGTGAGATTTTAATATAATTATAGTTTACGTAATAAGTATATTTTATGTACAAAATATTTATCGGCTTAAAAATGATAGTGTTGATATTAATGATTTACTAATAATCATAATAATAATAACCTTATTAAAAATGATAATATTAATAATAATGATATTGATATTATTAATAATAATACTAATAGTTACAAAGGTGTTACTAATACTAATATTAATGAAAATAATGATAAGTTGTATTATTTTCATAATGTGACGATCGCTCCAAATCCATATGGACGATCACGTCATTCATCGATTTCATTGCGAGGTATTTGACCTCTATATGATACGTTTTATAAACATTGCATTCGTTTTGAAAAGGTATATCATAAATGAATATTTAAATTCAAAGTTTTCAACATCTGATGATTTCTACATATAGACAATCACCGTAAATAATGGTTTACAATAATACTTCCGTTGACAATGCAGTCAAAATAAGATACATGGTGATGATTTGGTGAATGCAACATTTCCTTGAATAAAGTATGTCATGTAAGACTCCATGCACATAGCTTGTCTAACATATAAGCAAACAGCGGAAGGCTTCTAGGAACCTGAGAATAAACATGCTAACAAGTGTCAACACAAAGGTTGGTGAGTTCATAGTTTTAGTGTTTCGTATAATCTGTATATAAAAGTGGATCACAAGATTTCAGTTGTTTCATCCAGAAATGTTTATCAAAATATTCTACAAAATTGAGCACCCTGGTAACTAAACTTAACGTATATATAATTTATACCCTTTGTATAATCATCTTAATAATACACGCAAACCAACGTGTACGCTTCTCAAATAGCATACGTCCGTTAAAAGGCTAGTGCTCTAGCTCGGACGGGGATATCAAGCCCTATGGATCCATATACAACTACTCGTGCCCACCAGTTCTTATAACCGGCAGTTACTAGTTACCAAAGCTAAGGGATTTTCGGTTCAAACTCAGTGTAGAATTAAGTATGTACTTGTGTCCATTGCGTTTAAAATAAAGTGCATGTATTCTCAGCCCAAAAATATAGATTGCAAAAGCAATTAAAAAGGGAACAAATGAAACTCACCTTAGCAGCATATAAAGTCGTTCACCAAAATGTGATTGAAACTCGGATTACCAAATAATCGTAGATCTCAACCTAGAGAACATATGTTGGTCAATAAATGTCTATCAAGCTAGGTCAGGTCATAGTGTATAACAATCCTAATGCTCGAGATCGACATGCAAAAGTTATCCAAAGTCGTTTAAAAAAGTCAATTTTGACAATAATTCAACAAAACGAGACGTGCCTTATATATGAATTCATTTACTTGGCTGGTAATATTCAAAAATCTAATTTATCAATCTTACAAACAAGTTTCAAAAGCAATTTCAATTAATGTCAATCATAATTCAGTTGATCATATCTTTTAATTCGTTCACCGAAATTACGCGATTTCTAAATGAAAAGTTATTGATTTTTCGCCAGCTTTCCAAAAACATGCATATCATATACCTTTTATCAGTAATATATGTATTTACTTCGTGATTCATCATAACTGTTTAACGACAAAATTTAGCATACAAGCATGCATAAATATATATACCCGAGCACTAGACATGGATACACAATTAATATATAAAAGATAAGATATGAATGCTCACGTATCAATATTGTGATCCAATATTGCAGGAAAGTATGTAGACGCAATAGAGATGATAAACACTAGGTTTGTCTTGCGAATAATACCCATGAATATTACCCATAACTTCCATAGTTATAACCCATAATTTCCTTAGCTCTATCCCGTTTGAAAACCCATTTTGAAAGTGACACGCTCATGACCTCGTCGTAGTATTTTATGTATAAATAATAATAATACTAATACTACTAATAATGGTAAGATTAATAATAATATTAATCTTAATATTAATAATAATAATAATAATAATAATAATAATAATAATAATAATAATAATAATAATAATAATATATAATTTAAATATATACGGAGTAAAATGATTGAGGAAACAAACTGAACGAAATCGAGTTTTTATAGTATGTGGCCTGCTACAGTACCCCATGCGATCGCATGAGTTTTCAGTGTTTTTTCCATGCGATCGCATGGCCGCCTTATCCGTTTTTGTTTGCTAATTCGTCGACATCAAATAGTCTTTACTGTAGCAAATAGTGTCTTACTGTAGCAAATAGTGTTTTACTGTAGCAAAGTCATTTTTACTGTAGCAAATAGTGTTTTACTGTAGGAAAGTCATTTTTACTTGTATATATATATATATATATA
Organism: Rutidosis leptorrhynchoides; assembly: GCF_046630445.1. Lineage (NCBI taxonomy): Eukaryota > Viridiplantae > Streptophyta > Magnoliopsida > Asterales > Asteraceae > Rutidosis > Rutidosis leptorrhynchoides. Next base: position 14,551,086 of record NC_092334.1, read on the forward strand.
TATATATATATATATATATATATATATATATATATATATATATACATACATACATATAATTGTTCATGAATTGTCGAGAACAACCGAAAGGTATTTGAATATATGAAAGTAGTTCAAAAATTTTGAGATTCAGTTTTACAGACTTTGCTTATCGCGTCAGAAATGTTGATCATACAAAGATTAAGTTTAAATTTGATCAGAAATTTCCGGTTCATCACAGTACCTACCCGTTAAAGAAATTTCGTCCCGAAATTTGAGTGAGGTCGTCATGGCTAACAATAAAAATGTTTTCATGACGTATATGAGTCGATAAATAGAGTTTTATCACCGTTGAATAATATGGATAAAGCAATCCAATTACTCGAAGCGTATGAGAGAAGTTATCGTAATCGAGTGAAATGGAGAATAGAGATGCGTCTTATCTCTTGACGTAGTAACGATTGATTTCCAGAATTTAAGGAATAGAAAATCTTCATAATCTAAATAAGATTTGATTCTTCGAATTTTAAGGAAATTAAGATTTCCTTTGATTAAATGCGTAATCTGCCTCGATTGCTATGTCTGATATTTTGCTATAAATTAACCACTTCCGTTTCATTATTTTCATCACTCCTACATCTTCTTCCTTAATTCATACTTTCAAAAGATTGTGAAAATGCTTCATCCAGTTCTGATTCTTGATATACTCCTAACTTTCATATCTGTCATTATTCTTTTTCATCTACCACCGGAGGAAGTTATTTTCTTCTACCATTACCTTGGGGTTATAGTGTTTTTCATTCTCTCGTGTCTTTATATTGCTATACACGGTTTGTAAATTTCGGGGTTGTTATCGGTCTTATATTCTCCTTTATATTTCGGAGCTTCATGCTTTCGTTTTCTCTTCCCGACTTTAAGTCAAGCGAATAATGGTTCAGAATTCATAGGTATGAAATTTTGGATAAACAATACTAACGTTCTAAGAAAGAAATTGTAATGGCACGATCTTGATTTGTCAAATTACCAGAATATCTGGAAAAGACCGAATCATCAAGAAAAATATTTTCTTGATATGTTTAGAGATTAGAATGTAAGAGTCGTGTAACATGGCACATGATGAGGGTGGAATCTGTAAACCTTTATCACGTTCCATTAGAAACTCAGCATGACTTACTGTAATATAATCACGTTGATCAAGTGTCATTATATTATACTAATTCATGCTTCAGTTCCCAACACTACTTCAAAACATTAAATTTTTTCGAATTTTTCAGATGTTAGAAACTAAAATAGTTTCTTTTATGTTATAACACATATAGTGCGAAGAGATGAATGATTTCAAATAAGAATGGTTATGAAAATATCTTCAGAAATATCGAGGATATTTATAATGCAAGATATGATGATATCTTAGAATATTTAAGATAATGATGATGATGAAGAATATTGTCCGCAAAGGTTTTAGAGTAAGGAGCAAGGTATTTACTAAGGATTTCAGCAGACACTGAATCATTTGGATTCTTTGAAGGCAGGTTCAGTCTTTGTGATTTATCCAGTCTCTTTCATACTTTTCTCAATCCGTTTTCCAGTTCCAAACCTTCTCTTTTTCTCAGCTTTACCACCATACTATTCTTTATCATTAAACTTTTGACTGTTAAGGTCATTTACAGTTTTTGCTGCTTCACCAGCATTGTTCCAATTTCAGAGAACTAGTTCATAGTTTGGGATATTTTTCAGAAACTTCACATTCGAAGTATGTAAGTCTAGAAGATAGACATTATATGTATATATATAACTGTTGACGTAGAATTGCTGCGATATTCGAAATACTGATTGCTAATTCCCGGTAGTTGATATGGCAATTATTGTTACAAGATGTGGATGAGTACATGATAGGGTTTCAATGAATATTATGATTTTTCGGAAGGTCAAAGATTAATGGAGTTGTTGGTAAATTTACTGCTAATGTGGTGGAACATGAAAGATTTCCCAGTAACAAGAACGTATATATCAAATTCACAATAAGGCTAATATGAAAAGTCGAAGTTGGTTGGAAGTGTGATAAAACTGGATACTTTGAAAAGGATTGCAAGATTATTTTCGATAAAAACAACGCTAAAGGATCTTGCATAGTTTTGAAGTCAAAGTATAGCTTTGAAAGATATCGAGATCTAAGAATGATGTCACCGGTTCAGAGTTATGACTTGGATTCTGATCCGTCAATATGTAATCGAATTTGTATGAAAACGATTGTATATCGTTGTGAGCATTGTTAATAATTTTTGAATCAAAGTTGAAGAATGTACAGTATAACATATTAATTGTGAACTTATATATTTCCCGAGTATTACCTACCCGTTAAAGATTTCACAATTAATACTTTGTACAAAAGAATTTTTATTACCGTTTTTATAAAAATATATGTATGTATATTTTCTTCAGATGTAATACAGATTTAATGAGTTAATATCATATTAAGCTCATTTGATTTTCGGCTTGAATTAGAAATGAGTAATCTCTAAAATATTAAAGATTACATAATCTTTGCGGAGTATTTCGCTAATGAAATCAATACTTCATTATTTATTCTTATTGATATTCCTTGGTGAAGGGTGTTGATATTCGTGGAATTCTTGCAAACTTCGCAAGGTGCAAATGATGTTTTCTAGAAAGTTTCGAGTGCATCGAAGATGAAAGTGTAAAATCAACCATATTATTGAATAATACACTTGGTTTATTATGAAACGGAATTCATTGAATTGAAACAGAGATTGTAGTTAACGAAGGTTAAGTTGTTAACGAAGGATGTACATCATAGCATATTAGTAATATGAATTTAACCGAGTAGTATTTACCCTTTTTCAATTCATACTTAATAGCTTAGTACGAAAAGATTTATGATGGTTTTAAAATATATATAAGATATACATATAAATTCTTCAGAGGGAATGAGTTAATATTTCATAACTTGTTGATTACAATATACGCGTTGTTGACTTGTAATAATATCCACAGTGCTTTCTTGAACTGGCGGAGCTTGTGATGTTAGAGGTGCTGATGATTCTAATGATGTTGACAGCACTGACTGTGCTGGTGAGGCTAAGGGTACTATTGATGCTATTAGTAAAACAAGTCTAGCTTGTACCTTACGCATCATTCTTGTCAAGGTTTCTATTCTTCCTTCTATTCATCTGATTTACGGTTAGAACTGGGATAAATAATCACTAAGATTTTAGAGATTACATTATCGCTGTAGAATATTTCTTCGATGAAGTTATGAATCAATACTTAATCATTTATTTTTGTTGGCACTCCTTGGTATCTACGGTGCGTATGATGTTGATATCCGAAGTACAGTTTTTAGATGTGATATTGAGGTGTGGGATGCGGATGTGGTTGTTGGTGGTGGTAATGGTACTGTTGTTGTTGATGATGGTGGTACTGGTTATGCTGCTGGTGCTGCTGCTAGTGTTTGTAACCTTCGCACCATATTCTCCAAAGCCACTACCCGAGCGCGAAGCTCATTGACTTCTTCTATTATACCGGGATGATCGGTGGTTCAGACGAGCGGACGAATAAGATTTAGAATGTGAGATAGTATATAATCATGACTAGATACTCTGGAAATGAGAGAGAAAATGGTATTACGAACAGGTTCGCCGGTAAGTGCTTCAGGTTCTTCGCCAAGAGGGCAATGTGGTGGATGGAAGGGATCGCCTTCTTCTTGTCTCCAATGACTAAGTAAGCTACGAACCCATCCCCAATTCATCCAGAATAGATGATGGCTAATTGGTTGATCCATTCCGATTACACTGTCTTCGAAGTTCAGGTGAATATCTATATCGGAATAGCTGTCGGAATTTAACTAATACCAAAATCCCGTAAATTACGGAGAAATTTTCGGAAGATGTCAGGAAAAGTTTACAGTAACAGATATGCTAAGATATGAATTTTGTCGGTACACTATCTATGCAGTAAATGCAGTAAGACGTGTCTAGACTTAGGAATGATAAGCAAGTAATTTCTGACGATAAATGGTAAGCAAAACTTGGTAAAAACATATACGGTCATAGTCCAAACTCACTAATGCATCCTAACAATAACCAGTTAGACACACTCATGCAAGACCTGGTTCACTAGGACCAACGCTCTGATACCAACTGTGACGATCGCTCCAAATCCATATGAACGAACACGTCATTCATCGATTTCATTGCGAGGTATTTGACCTCTATATGATACGTTTTATAAACATTGCATTCATTTTGAAAAGGTATATTATAAATGAATATTTAAATTCAATGATGATTTCTACATATAGACAATCACCGTAAATAATGGTTTACAATAATACTTCCGTTGACAATGCAGTCAAAATAAGATACATGTTGATGATTTGGTGAATGCAACGTTTCCTTGAATAAAGTATGTCATGTAAGACTCCATGCACATAGCTTGTCTATCATATAAGCAAACAGCGGAAGGCTTCTAGGAACCTGAGAATAAACATGCTAACAAGTGTCAACACAAAGGTTGGTGAGTTCATAGTTTTAGTGTTTCGTATAATCTGTATATAAAAGTGGATCACAAGATTTCAGTTGTTTCTTCCAGAAACGTTTATCAAAATATTCTACAAAATTGAGCACCCTGGTAACTAAACTTAACGTATATATAATTTATACCCTTTGTATAATCATCTTAATAATACACGCAAACCAACGTGTATGCTTCTCAAATAGCATACGTCCGTTAAAAGGCTAGTGCTCTAGCTCGAACGGGGATATCAAGCTCTATGGATCCATATACAACTACTCGCGCCCACCAGTTCTTATAACCGGCAGTTACTAGTTACCAAAGCTAAGGGATTTTCAGTTCAAACACAGTCTAGAATTAAGTATGTACTTGTGTCCATTGCGTTTAAAATAAAGTGCATGTATTCTCAGCCCAAAAATATAGATTGCAAAAGCAATTAAAAAGGGAGCAAATGAAACTCACCTTAGCAGCATATAAAGTCGTTCACCAAAATGTGACTGAAACTCGAATTACCAAATAATCGTAGATCTCAACTTAGAGAACATATGTTGGTCAATAAATGTCTATCAAGCTAGGTCAGGTCATAGTGTATAACAATCCTAATGCTAGAGATCGACATACAAAAAGTTATCCAAAGTCGTTTCAAAAAGTCAATTTTGACAATAATTCAACAAAACGAGACGTGCCTTATATATGGATTCATTTACTTGGCTGGTAATATTCAAAAATCTAATTTATCAATCTTACAAACAAGTTTCAAAAGCAATTTCAATTAATGTCAATCATAATTCAGTTGATCATATCTTTTAATTCGTTCACCGAAATTACGCGATTTCTAAATGAAAAGTTATTAATTTTTCGCCAGCTTTCCAAAAACATGCATATCATATACCTTTTATCAGTAATATATGTATTTACTTCTTGATTCATCATAACTGTTTAACAACAAAATTTAGCATACAAGCATGCATAAATATATATACTCGAGCACTAGACATGGATACACAATTAATATATAAAAGATAAGATATGAATGCTCACGCATCAATATTGTGATCCAATATTGCAGGAAAGTACGTAGACGCAACAGAGATGATAAACACTAAGTTTGTCTTGCGAATAATACCCATGAATATTACTCATAACTTCCATAGTTACAACCCACAATTTCCTTAGATCTATCCCGTTTGAAAACCCATTTTGAAAGTGACACGCTCATGACCTCGTCGTAGTATTTTATGTATAAATAATAATAATACTAATACTACTAATAATGATAAGATTAATAATAATATTAATCTTAATATTAATAATAATAATAATAATAATAATAATAATAATAATAATAATAATAATAATAATAATATATAATTTAAATATATACGGAGTAAAATGATTGAGGAAACAAACTGAACGAAATCGAGTTTTTATAGTATGTGGCCTGCTACAGTACCCCATGCGATCGCATGAGTTTTCAGTGTTTTTGCCATGCGATCGCATAGCCGCCTTATCCGTTTTTGTTTGCTAGTTCGTCGACATCAAATAGCATTTTCACTGTAGCACTGTAGCAAAGTACGGTCCACTGTAGTAAATAGTGTTTTACTGTAGCAAATAGTGTTTTACTGTAGCAAAGTCATTTTTACTGTAGCAAATAGTGTTTTACTTTAGGAAAGTCGTTTTTACTTGTACATATATATATATATATATATATACATACATATAATTGTTCATGAATCGTCGGGAACAACCGAAAGGTATTTAAATATATGAAAGTAGTTCAAAAATTTTGAGATTCAGTTTTACAGACTTTGCTTATCGCGTCAGAAATGTTGATCATACAAAGATTAAGTTTAAATTTGATCAGAAATTTCCGGGTCATCACACATAATAATGATAATAATAATGATCTTAATCATGATAATAATAATACAACTGTGAGTGATAATAATAATAATATTCATATTTGTATTTATAATCATAATAAATGAAAATTTTATCATAATACTATATTAGTGGTAATAATAGTATTAATAATTATAATACTTATAGTAATAACATTAATTAATAGTGATAATCATAATCCTAAAAGTGATAATAATACTAAAAATAATAACAATTATATATACTTATACTAATACTAATACTAATGATAATAATAATAATAACAATAATATTCCTAATACTTAATAATAATAATGTTGATAATAATAACAACATTACTAATACTTAATAATAATAACATTAATATTAATAATAATAATAATAATAATAATAATAATAATAATAATAATAATAATAATAATAATAATAATAATAATAATAATAATAATTAAAAAGAAAACTACCTTCAAAAGGATTTGTAAAAAAAAAATGCATAGGACGGGACTCGAACCCAAGGCCTCTCGCTCACCCGACAACCCACTTAACCACTGCTCTGGGATGACATTTCTGTTTATAATTTCCTACTAACACAATTTAACCCGTAAGATTTCCATTAGACCCAACACTCAAGCCCAGCTATATGATTGTGTGTTCTCGGCCCAAGTGCAACTCACGGCCCAACAACAATTTAAAAGGCTTCGGCCTGTTTAGCGATTTGATCTCAGCCCAACAATGATTAATCACGGCCCACATCAGTTTTCTCTTATAATTAATTAAAAAATGGTAGTGGCCTGGGTTCGAACACAGGACCTCTAAATACTCATAAACACCCAGAACCGTGAAATGTCCAGTTCTTATTGATTAAAAACGTTCCATATTAATTGATTTCGTTGCGAGGTTTTGACCTCTATATGAGACGTTTTTCAAAGACTGCGTTCATTTTTAAAACAAACCATAACCTTTATTTCATAAATAAAGGTTTAAAAAGCTTTACGTAGATTATCAAATAATGATAATCTAAAATATCCTGTTTACACACGACCATTACATAATGGTTTACAATACAAATATGTTACATCGAAATCAGTTTCTTGAATGCAGTTTTTACACAATATCATACAAACATGGACTCCAAATCTTGTCCTTATATTAGTATGCAACAGCGGAAGCTCTTAGTATTCACCTGAGAATAAACATGCTTTAAACGTCAACAAAAATGTTGGTGAGTTATAGGTTTAACCTATATATATCAAATCGTAACAATAGACCATAAGATTTTATATTTCAATACACATCCCATACATAGAGATAAAATCATTCATATGGTGAACACCTGGTAACCGACATTAACAAGATGCATATATAAGAATATCCCCATCATTCTGGGACACCCTTCGGATATGATATAAATTTCGAAGTACTAAAGAATCCGGTCCTTTGGATGGGGTTTGTTAGGCCCAATAGATCTATCTTTAGGATTCGCGTCAATTAGGGTGTCTGTTCCCTAATTCTTAGATTACCAGACTTAATAAAAAGGGGTATATTCGATTTCGATAATTCAACCATAGAATGTAGTTTCACGTACTTGTGTCTATTTTGTAAATCATTTATAAAACCTGCATGTATTCTCATCCCAAAAATATTAGATTTTAAAAGTGGGACTATAACTCACTTTCACAGATTTTTACTTCGTCGGAAAGTAAGACTTGGCCACTGGTTGATTCACGAACCTATAACAATGTATACATATATATCAAAGTATGTTCAAACTATATTTACAACACTTTTAATATATTTTGATGTTTTAAGTCAGCTGTCCTCGTTAGTAACCTACAACTAGTTGTCCACAGTTAGATGTACAGAAATAAATCGATAAATATTATCTTGAATCAATCCACGACCCAGTGTATACGTATCTCAGTATTGATCACAAATCAAACTATATATATTTTGGAATCAACCTCAACCCTGTATAGCTAACTCCAACATTCACATATAGAGTGTCTATGGTTGTTCCGAAATATATATAGATGTGTCGACATGATAGATCGAAACATTGTATACATGTCTATGGTATCTCAAGATTACATAATATACAATACAAGTTGATTAAGTTATGGTTGGAATAGATTTGTTACCAATTTTCACGTAGCTAAAATGAGAAAAATTATCCAATCTTGTTTTACCCATGACTTCTTCATTTTAAATCCGTTTTGAGTGAATCAAATTGCTATGGTTTCATATTGAACTCTATTTTATGAATCTAAACAGAAAAAAGTATAGGTTTATAGTCGGAAAAATAAGTTACAAGTCATTTTTGTAAAGGTAGTCATTTCAGTCGAAAGAACGACGTCTAGATGACCATTTTAGAAAACATACTTCCACTTTGAGTTTAACCATAATTTTTGGATATAGTTTCATGTTCATAATAAAAATCATTTTCCCAGAATAACAACTTTTAAATCAAAGTTTATCATAGTTTTTAATTAACTAACCCAAAACAGCCCGCGGTGTTACTACGACGGCGTAAATCCGGTTTTACGGTGTTTTTCGTGTTTCCAGGTTTTAAATCATTAAGTTAGCATATCATATAGATATAGAACATGTGTTTAGTTGATTTTAAAAGTCAAGTTAGAAGGATTAACTTTTATTTGCGAACAAGTTTAGAATTAACTAAACTATGTTCTAGTGATTACAAGTTTAAACCTTCGAATAAGATAGCTTTATATGTATGAATCGAATGATGTTATGAACATCATTACTACCTCAAGTTCCTTGGATAAACCTACAGGAAATGAGAAAAATAGATCTAGCTTCAAAGGATCCTTGGATGGTTTGAAAGTTCTTGAAGCAGAATCATGACATGAAAACAATTTCAAGTAAGATTTCCACTCGAAATAAGATTGTTATAGTTATAGAAATTGAATTAAAGTTTGAATATGATTATTACCTTGTATTAGAAAGATAACCTACTGTAAGTAACAAAGGTTTCTTGATCTTGGATGATTACTTGGAATGGATTTAGAAAACTTGGAAGTAAACTTGCACTCTTGGAAGTATTCTTGATTTTATGAAACTAGAACTTTTGGAATTTATGATTAATACTTAGAACTTGAAGATAGAAATTGAGAGAGATCAATTAGATGAAGAAAATTGAAGAATAAAGGTGTTTGTAGGTGTTTTTGGTCGTTGGTGTATGGATTAGATATAAAGGATATGTAATTTTGTTTTCATGTAAATATGTCATGAATGATTACTCATATTTTTGTAATTTTATGAGATATTTCATGCTAGTTGCCAAATGATGGTTCCCACATGTGTTAAGTGACTCACATGGGCCGCTAAGAGCTGATCATTGGAGTGTATATACCAATAGTACATACATCTAAAAGCTGTGTATTGTACGAGTACGAATACGGGTGCATACGAGTAGAATTGTTGATGAAACTGAACGAGGATGTAATTGTAAGCATTTTTGTCAAGTAGAAGTATTTTGATAAGTGTCTTGAAGTCTTTAAAAAGTGTATGAATACATATTAAAACACTACATGTATATACATTTTAACTGAGTCGTTAAGTCATCGTTAGTCGTTACATGTAAATGTTGTTTTGAAACCTTTAGGTTAACGATCTTGTTGAATGTTGTTAACCCATTGTTTATTATAACAAATGAGATGTTAAATTATTATATTATCATGATATTATGATATATAATATATCTTAGTATGATATATATACAGTTAAATGTCGTTACAACGATAATCGTTACATATATGTCTCGTTTCGAAATCATTAAGTTAGTAGTCTTATTTTTACATATGTATTTCATTGTTAATACACTTAATAATATATTTACTTATCATTTAATATAATTAACCAAGTGTATCAATATCTTAATATGATTCATATGTACCTAGTAAGACGTTGTTATAACGATAATCGTTATATATATCGTTTTCGAGTTTCTTAAATTAATAGTCTCATTTTTATGTATATAACTCATTGTTAAAATACCTAATGAGATACATACTTATAATAAAATCATTTTAACTATATATATAACCATATATATGTCATCGTATAGTTTTTACAAGTTTTAACGTTCGTGAATCACCGGTCAACTTGGGTGGTCAATTGTCTATATGAAACCTATTTCAATTAATCAAGTCTTAACAAGTTTGATTGCTTAAAATGTTGGAAACACTTAATCATGTAAATAACAATTTCATTTAATATATATATAAACATGGAAAAGTTCGGGTCACTACAGTACCTACCCGTTAAATAAATTTCGTCCCGAAATTTTAAGCAGTTGGAGGTGTTGACGTATCTTCTGGAAATAAATACGGGTATTTCTTCTTCATCTGATCTTCACGCTCCCAGGTGAACTCGGGTCCTCTACGAGCATTCCATCGAACCTTAACAATCGGTATCTTGTTTTGTTTAAGTCTCTTAACCTCACGATCCATTATTTCGACGGGTTCTTCAATGAATTAAAGTTTTTCATTGATTTGGATTTCGTCCAACGGAATAGTGAGATCTTCTTTAGCAAAACATTTCTTCAAATTTGAGACGTGAAAAGTGTTATGTACAGCCGCGAGTTATTGAGGTAGCTCTAGTTGGTAAGCTACTGGTCCGACACGATCTATAATCTTGAATGGTCCAATGTACCTTGGATTTAGTTTCCCCCGTTTACCAAATCGAACAACGCCTTTCCAAGGTGAAACCTTAAGCATGACCATTTCTCCAATTTCAAACTCTATATTTTTTCTTTTACTGTCCACGTAGCTCTTTTGTCGACTCTGGGCGGTTTTCAATCTTTGTTGAATTTGGATGATTTTCTCGGTAGTTTCTTGTATTATCTCCGGACCCGTAATATGTCTATCCTCCACTTCACTCCAACAAATCGGAGACCTGCATTTTCTACCATAAAGTGCTTCAAACGGCGCCATCTCAATGCTTGAATGGTAGCTGTTGTTGTAGGAAAATTCTGCTAACGGTAGATGTCGATCCCAACTGTTTCCGAAATTAATAACACCAGCTCGTAGCATGTCTTCAAGCGTTTGTATCGTCCTCTCACTCTGCCCATCAGTTTGTGGATGATAGGCAGTACTCATGTCTAGACGAGTTCCCAATGCTTGCTGTAATGTCTGCCAGAATCTTGAAATAAATCTGCCATCCCTATCAGAGATAATAGAGATTGGTATTCCATGTCTGGAGACGACTTCCTTCAAATACAGTCGTGCTACCTTCTCCATCTTGTCATCTTCTCTTATTGGCAGGAAGTGTGCTGACTTGGTGAGATGATCAACTATTACTGATGTTAAAGCTAAGGGGTATAAAATACTATTAAATTTTACAAGGAAATACTATTAAATACGATACAATTTTACACAAGATATTTATTTATTTACAAAATGGATATACTTAAACCTTGCTGCAACACTATAGGCAGTGTACCTAATCGTAGAGTAGTATAGTTTTTAGTAAGTCCGGTTCGTTCCACAGGGAGCGGGCTTATTGCACACTATATTTTTAAACAATTATATTTGTACAAAATATATTATATTGATAATATATAAAAGGGGGTTTACCGTTTAATGACTGGTTTGTCGATTTTATATTTTAAGTTACAATTAAAACCTAATGCAAAATATAAATGACGATAGTTAAAGTAGCGAAAAATAAATGACAATAAATAAATGACGTTAAATAAAATAGCGAGTAAATAAAAGTACAATGAAATATGAAATAAAATATATTATGCTTATTTAAACTTCCGTAACCATGATGGTTGACGTGTTGATTTTAATTTTATGCCCATGGGTTAATTGTCCTTTGTCCTGGATTATTTAATATGTCCGTCTGGTTTTTGTCCATAACAGTCCATCGGTCATAAATTTAAAGTGCGAGTGTCCTCGTCAAATTATCCTTATACCCGAAGTCAAATATTCCAACTAATTGGGGACTTTAAACTGTAACAAGGTTTTAATACTTTGTTTAATAATTACACCAGGATATCGACTGCGTGTAACCCAAGGTTTTAATACTTTGTTATCAATTATGCCAAGTGTCCTTGTACATAATTTCACCCCTGTTTTAATAATTCCATAGATTATTAATCCATTCCCGTGTCCGGTTAAATGAACGATTATTCGTACATATAAATATCCCGCCCATCGTATCTGATCGAGTGTATATGGTTATTTATAGGAACGTCCAATTGTAAATCTTTATATTAAAATTAACAAACTATCATTTAGTTAAACAAATATAAAGCCCATTAATATCCCATAGTCTAATTTCCACAAGTGTCGTTCTTTTGTCCAAACCCCAATTAAGGTACAAAGCCCAATTATCCAATTTTAGTATTTTAGCCCAACATCATGATTACTTCGTCTTAAATAAGCATAATAATAACTTAAGTACGAGACATTAATTTAAAAAGGAGAACATAGCTTACATTGATTATTTATCGCGTAGTGTTACATGGACAGAGCTTCGACTTTAAAACCCGTAAAATAACCTTTACATAACTCAAACTAATCTAATATAAAACTACCCTATACTATATTATATATATATATATATATATATATATATATATATATATATATATATATATATATATATATATATATATATATATATATATATATATATATATATATTTATTATTATTAGAGGAGTATTATTCTTCTTATTTTTTATGGCCAAAACTCGTTGCCTTTTATAGATGTGGTCTGATCCTGAGGCCCATGCAATCGCATGGGTTCTCAGTGTTAATCTCATGCGATCGCATGGCCAGTCTGGCCATGCCCAATTGCTTTGTTTGCTAGCTTGTCGACGTTATATTTAATTATATAATATAATATATATAATTTTATATAATTATATATATATTATATTATATTCTTGTGCATAGTAGACTCATAATTTTTGGTCCGTTGCGTCGGGCGTTGATAGTTGGCTCAGGTCCCGGTTCCGGATTTTTGAACGTCCTTTCGTATAATTTAATATCTTGTACTTTGCGTTCCGCAACTTGTACTTTTGTCATTTTTAGACGTTTCTTATCAATAAATTGAACCACTTGGATTGTATCTCGTACATTTGAGTTTTTTGGTCATTTGCGTCTTCAAATTGTCGTTTTCGCCTTTTGTCTTCTCACTTATTTAATATAAACGATTACAACTTAAAATAGGACAATTACAACTAAATAATTTACATATTGGGAGGATATTGCTACTAAATATATGTTCATTTGGAGCACTATCAAATATCCCCACACTTGAACTTTGCTTGTCCTCAAGCAATACAGAACTTGAAATTAAATCACACTTCACTCGAATCACTTTTTTTTTCTCACACTTTATACATCAGTGATTTTGATACGTCGGTATAAACAATGATAGTAACGATGTGGTTTACAGTCCCACATGACTATGAAAATTTAGATCCTTTAAGGAAATTGGATCTTTATGAAAACATTTGATCTTTTGAAAATTCAAGCTAGATTTTACCCTAGACAAGTTTTCCGGAATAACCCTTCACCAGTGTTGCAAAATATTTTTGTGGGTTTTGTGGGTTTCATATTTGAAAATTTTAGCTCAACATTTGCGGTTTTGTGTCACCCACTTGCTAACCTTGTATTAGGAAAGCAACACGTCCAGTTTACTTGTCCCGTATATTACCTTTCGGCAAACTACCGTCCGGTTGTAAAGGAAAGCGATGAACAAGAAACTGTTAAGGCAATGTCTAATGACATGCATTTGTTCATGGTCTAAAACGTGTCGGATGCAATTACTATCCTTTGTAGGAGCAATAGTAAAGCTCACCCTGTAGTTTTTCGGTCTGGCACAAGGTCCTGTCTTTGACCATGCTATGCAACCACCGTTCTTACGGTTGACACCCGATTTGGTTCAGGTGACCTAATGAATTCCAGGTGAATTCCTAGGATTTTACGTTCAATGGTAATGAACGCATTGAAAATGGGTTTTTAGAAAATAAATCGGTTTGTAATTTGATCAAAATATTTTCTCATTCAAGCTCGAGTTTAGATATCATTGAATTCCATGAGTTTGAATTCTTAATCTTTAAGGTCAATCTCAAGGATTGAGTAATATCAGGCTTAAAAGCTGATTTTTAATCTTTTAAGGAGATTATCCTTTCTGGGGGTCTGATTCATTAGTCTTATCAAGCTAATTTGCACGGCGCCCTCCCCATTTTACGAGACATATCCTCTCATGGTTAGGATAAGTCTGACCACTTGGCGACCCTGTTTGATGCTGAGGTCCGTGGATTTCCTGCTGATTTTAGAGATGACTTTTCTAGATTTTTCGTCAACCTACAGCTGGTCTGGACGACAACTTCCTGACCTAAATCAAGAAGCGCGTGTCTTTTTCGGAAGACTTTACTTTCTCTTAATGATGGAATTGATTCATCGTGTAGATCCATCTTTTCTTTCAAATGTATTACAATAAACCGGGTAAAACAGTTAATTTAGTCCAAAACAAAAGCACCTGCAATAACTTTACAGAAACATGTGATAGATATTTTTTTTTAAATGAATAACTTGGTACATTCTCCCCACACTATGCTTTTTTCATTCGTCTTTTTATATCTTAATAAATAAATTCAAGTGTTTTAGTTGTTTCTCAATTTATGTCCTTTCCGAGGTAACAATAATTTTGGTATTAACACCTTGTTTTATCGTTCATAAAGATGTATAAACATGATTTTGAATTCATTTAGTTGAAAAAAAATTTAAAATTTTCACAATATTTAGAAAATAAGCCAAGTATAAATCCGAGAGAATTTATAACACTTCCCCACACTTTAGATCATGCAATGCCCTCATTTGCATGAAATCAGACTCTAATTATAAATTCATGAGGGTGATTAGTGTAGAAAAGTGATTGAAAATACCCAGTTTGTAATTACAAAACTCGTCGAATGATAGATGGCGCGCCTCATCGTTCATTCCTTCTTGTTTTATCACACATGTTTTTCTTCAAAAACGGTTGCTTTTCTGAACTGTTTGCTAATTTTTGAAAATGCGTCTTTTACCCTAATCGTGCATTTTTATTAACGAGTTATGCACTAACCCGAACCCCGAATTTAACGTTTAGTGGGGTTAGACTTCCCCACACTTAGCTGACGACATGTGAAGTCGGTAGAATAAGTTCCACGAATTAAAATAGTGAGCCAGTTATTTACATCTCGGGTGGTGTATAATATATCAATGGGTTTAAAGTTTAGACTCACCCGATCGTCACTACTTAATTCTTTTTTAAGTGTAGCTTTTAGTAAATAGATATGTCTCTTTTCTGGTTCTTGGTCAAATGGATCGATATACACCGACATACATATTATAGGGTGGACAATTCCTAACATTTCCTTCCTTTTATTCTCGGGATTAAAGGTTTCACCTCTATTACCTAATTGGGTGAAATTCGAGGTGTCAATATCTATTACAGCTTGTAGTTCATCTTTGGTAGATGACTCGTCTATTGAGAATATTGGGTTGGAAGGTTGTGGAATGGTGAATTTCAGGATCAAAGCAAATTCTTCTTCATTAATCGGTCCCACCATTTTGGTCTTGGGGGTAAAATTTTCAACGTTATCGTTTTTTCAAGAGTACCAATTTGTCACCCTTACTTCTTCTTCTTCATCCATTGATGGATCGTTGATTTCATCGGTAGAGGCTAATGTGTCGATATGTTGTGAAATTGGTAAAGCTGAATAAAAAGTATCATCGGGATAATTGGTGATTTCGGAGCTCTCGAATTCATTAAAATTCGATGATATGAGATTTTCTTGCACAATACTCCTCAGATTAACAGGTTTGTAATCTGATAGAGTTTCAGCTTGCCGATTTACAAACTCTCTCATTTGTTCATTTTGAGCATCGAGTTCTTCGAGTTTGATTTTCATATTGTCTAAAAGATTTTCAGACACATAATTCTCCTCGTCTTCTGATTGTTGAGTTTGGATATATTCTTGGGAATAATCCCAATTTGAATTGTATTCTTCATAATCATTCCATTCAGGTTCCATGGGTGCATAATTTTTCATAGGAACGTAATAATAACATTCCCATGTTGAGTGATAATCTCCACAAATTTCACAACCAGTTATTGTTTCGTCATTCATGATCCAAGATTGACCGAACGAATTGTCATCACCACCCGTTTGAGAGTATTGATTAAATTGATTTCGGATGTCATAAAGAGTTTCCAAGGCCTTGTTTTCAAAATTTTCTATTTTATTGCGATGGCCAAATTTTAGCTACAATGTGGTGCATTCACTAATTATCCTATTAGTTATAAAAAGATAAAAATTATTTAAAGTTATCAAATTAATAGACTTTTCTGCTTTTGCCCACGTTTCGAATAGCCAAAAGATGTAGCAGGGAGCCAGAACCCTTTAAATCGGAAGCTCACAACTCAGCCACTAACAAATCCAACTATTACTACGAAGCAGAAAATTTGGATGTCTATCAATTTAACCGCTTAAAATAAATTTTCGTAATTTAAAGAAATTTAGATAAGAAGTAGAAAAAATTCTATGTCCTAAAACTAGAATGTCGAGAAATAAGAAAGAAAAAGAGCGCGTCGAAAAACGTCGAAAAAAAAAATAAAAAAAAAATAGCGCGTCGAAAAATAAAAATAAGAAAGTAGCGCGTCTAAACTTAAAAAGGCACTAAAAACTAAAAATTAAAAGTTGCGTCTAAAAATTTTAAAGCTTAATAGAAAAACTATATCCCAAATGGCAATATCTTAAAAAGGAACTAAAAACTTAGAACAGCGTCGCAAAATTCTAAAGCACCTAAATCTTAGTCTAAAGAAAAAGCACTTAAGGGATTTTATGGCAAAGCCTAAAAATCTAGAAGTAAAAATAACTATGGCAAAAACTATGTCTTAAAACTAAATATGAACGGAAAATACAAATATTACGCTAAAAACAATTAAAAAGGAACAAAATATAAAAATATATACTAAAAGTTGTAAAAATTACAATTTTTATAAAAATATTATTTTTATATTATATATTTTATAAAAGTATTAATTTTTTTATAATTATAAAACTAATTAAAACTTAAATTACAAATTAAATTAAAACTAAAACTAAATATTATTATAAATAACCCTAAATAATAATAATAATAAATAATACCCCGTAATAAATGCTGAAATAGGGTTTCTGGCGTGTTAGATCAGGCCATGCGATCGCATGGCTTTAGAACACCCGGCTCATGCGATCGCATGG
Source organism: Rutidosis leptorrhynchoides (assembly GCF_046630445.1). NCBI lineage: Eukaryota > Viridiplantae > Streptophyta > Magnoliopsida > Asterales > Asteraceae > Rutidosis > Rutidosis leptorrhynchoides. Next base: position 14,568,747 of record NC_092334.1, read on the forward strand.
GTCTGGGTTCCAGGTTTTTTTTTTTTTTTTGTTTTTTATTGTTTTTCTAAAAATGATATATAAATATATGTATACAAATATATATTAAAAATATAGCGTTTCGCCGAGTCCCCGGCAGCGGCACCAAAAACTTGATGTTAAAGCTAAGGGGTATAAAATACTATTAAATTTTACAAGGAAATACTATTAAATACGATACAATTTTACACAAGATATTTATTTATTTACAAAATGGATATACTTAAACCTTGCTACAACACTATAGGCAGTGTACCTAATCGTAGAGTAGTATAGTTTTTAGTAAGTCCGGTTCGTTCCACAGGGAGCGGGCTTATTGCACACTATATTTTTAAACAATTATATTTGTACAAAATATATTATATTGATAATATATAAAAGGGGGTTTACCGTTTAATGACTGGTTTGTCGATTTTATATTTTAAGTTACAATTAAAACCTAATGCAAAATATAAATGACGATAGTTAAAGTAGCGAAAAATAAATGACAATAAATAAATGACGTTAAATAAAATAGCGAGTAAATAAAAGTACAATGAAATATGAAATAAAATATATTATGCTTATTTAAACTTTCGTAACCATGATGGTTGACGTGTTGATTTTAATTTTATGCCCATGGGTTAATTGTCCTTTGTCCTGGATTATTTAATATGTCCGTCTGGTTTTTGTCCATAACAGTCCATCGGTCATAAATTTAAAGTGCGAGTGTCCTCGTCAAATTATCCTTATACCCGAAGTCAAATATTCTAACTAATTGGGGACTTTAAACTGTAACAAGGTTTTAATACTTTGTTTAATAATTACACCAGGATATCGACTGCGTGTAACCCAAGGTTTTAATACTTTGTTATCAATTATGCCAAGTGTCCTTGTACATAATTTCACCCCTGTTTTAATAATTCCATAGATTATTAATCCATTTCCGTGTCCGGTTAAATGAACGATTATTCGTACATATAAATATCCCGCCCATCGTATCCGATCGAGTGTATATGGTTATTTATAGGAACGTCCAATTGTAAATCTTTATATTAAAATTAACAAACTATCATTTAGTTAAACAAATATAAAGCCCATTAATAGCCCATAGTCTAATTTCCACAAGTGTCGTTCTTTTGTCCAAACCCCAATTAAGGTACAAAGCCCAATTATCCAATTTTAGTATTTTAGCCCAACATCATGATTACTTCATCTTAAATAAGCATAATAATAACTTAAGTACGAGACATTAATTTAAAAAGGAGAACATAGCTTACATTGATTATTTATCGCGTAGTGTTACATGGACAGAGCTTCGACTTTAAAACCCGTAAAATAACCTTTACATAACTCAAACTAATCTAATATAAAACTACCCTATACTATATTATATATATATATATATATTTATTATTATTAGAGGAGTATTATTCTTCTTATTTTTTATGGCCAAAACTCGTTGCCTTTTATAGATGTGGTCTGATCCTGAGGCCCATGCAATCGCATGGGTTCTCAGTGTTAATCTCATGCGATCGCATGGCCAGTCTGGCCATGCCCAATTGCTTTGTTTGCTAGCTTGTCGACGTTATATTTAATTATATAATATAATATATATAATTTTATATAATTATATATATATATTATATTATATTCTTGTGCATAGTAGACTCATAATTTTTGGTCCGTTGCGTCGGGCGTTGATAGTTGGCTCAGGTCCCGGTTCCGGATTTTTGAATGTCCTTTCGTATAATTTAATATCTTGTACTTTGCGTTCCGCAACTTGTACTTTTGTCATTTTTAGACGTTTCTTATCAATAAATTGAACCACTTGGATTGTATCTCGTACATTTGAGTTTTTTGGTCATTTGCGTCTTCAAATTGTCGTTTTCGCCTTTTGTCTTCGCACTTATTTAATATAAACGATTACAACTTAAAATAGGACAATTACAACTAAATAATTTACATATTGGGAGGATATTGCTACTAAATATATGTTCATTTGGAGCACTATCAATTACCCAAATAGTATCATAACCACTTGCAGTCCTTGGCAATTTAGTAATGAAATCCATGGTAATGTTTTCCCATTTCCATTCCGGGATTTCAGGTTGTTGTAGTAGACCTGATGGTTTCTGATGTTCAGCTTTGACCTTAGAACACGTCAAACATTCTCCTACATATTTAGCAATATCGGCTTTAATACCTGACCACCAAAAATGTTTCTTAAGATCCATGTACATCTTCCCCGTTCCAGGATGTATTGAGTATCTGGTTTTATGAGCTTCTCTAAGTACAATTTCTCTCATATCTCCAAATTTTGGTACCCAAATTCTTTCAGCCCTATACCGGGTTCCGTCTTCCCGAATATTAAGATGCTTCTCCGATCCTTTGGGTATTTCATCCTTTAAATTTCCCTCTTTTAAAACTCCTTGTTGCGCCTCCTTTATTTGAGTAGTAAGGTTAGTGTGAATCATTATATTCATAGATTTTACCCGAATGGGTTCTCTGTCCTTTCTGCTCAAGGCGTCGGCTACCACATTTGCCTTCCCCGGGTGGTAACGAATCTCAAAGTCGTAATCATTCAACAATTCAATCCACCTACGCTGCCTCATATTCAGTTGTTTCTGATTAAATTTGTGTTGAAGACTTTTGTGGTCGGTTTATATAATACTTTTGATCCCATATAAGTAGTGCCTCCAAGTCTTTAATGCAAAAACAACCGCGCCTAATTCCAAATCATGCGTCGTATAATTTTGCTCGTGAATCTTCAATTGTCTAGACGCATAAGCAATCACCTTCGTCCGTTGCATTAATACACAACCGAGACCTTGCATTGATGCGTCACAATAAATCACAAAATCATCATTCCGTTCAGGCAATGACAATATAGGTGCCGTAGTTAGCTTTTTCTTCAATAATTGAAACGCCTTCTCTTGTTCATCCTTCCATTCAAATTTCTTCCCTTTATGCGTTAATGCAGTCAAGGGTTTTGCTATTTTGGAGAAATCTTGGATGAATCTTCTGTAGTAACCAGCCAATCCTAAAAATTGATGTATATGCTTCAGAGTTTTTGGGGTTTCCCACTTTTCAACGGTTTCGATCTTTGCCGGGTCCACCTGGATACCTTCTTTGTTCACTATGTGACCGAGGAATTGAACTTCTTCCAACCAAAATGCACACTTTGAAAACTTAGCGTACAGTTTTTCTTTCCTCAATACTTCTAGCACTTTTCTCAAATGTTCTTCGTGCTCTTGATCATTCTTTGAGTAAATAAGTATGTCATCGATGAAAACAATGACAAACTTGTCAAGATATGGCCCACACACTCGGTTCATAAGGTCCATGAACACAGCTGGTGCGTTAGTCAATCCAAACGGCATAACCATAAACTCGTAATGACCATAACGTGTCCTAAAAGCAGTTTTTGGAATATCATCCTCCTTTACTCGCATTTGATGATATCCAGAACGTAAATCGATCTTCGAATAAACCGACGAGCCTTGTAGTTGATCAAATAAGTCGTCAATTCTCGGCAGTGGATAACGGTTTTTGATGGTAAGTTTGTTCAATTCTCTGTAGTCAATACACAACCTAAATGTACCATCCTTCTTCTTGAGAAACAAAACAGGAGCTCCCCATGGTGATGTGCTTGGTCGAATGAAACCACGTTCTAATAGTTCTTGTAATTGGCTTTGCAGTTCTTTCATCTCGCTGGGTGCGAGTCTATAAGGAGCATGAGCTATTGGTGCAGCTCCTGGTACAAGATCTATTTGAAATTCAACAGATCGATGTGGAGGTAGTCCCGGTAATTCTTTCGGAAATACATCAGGAAATTCTTTTGCGACGGGAACATCATTGATGCTCTTTTCTTCAGTTTGTACTTTCTCGACGTGTGCTAGAACAGCATAGCAACCTTTTCTTATTAGTTTTTGTGCCTTCAAATTACTAATAAGATGTAGCTTCATGTTGCCCTTTTCTCCGTACACCATTAAGGGTTCTCCTTCTTCTCGTACAATGCGAATTGCATTTTTATAACATACGATCTCTGCTTTCACCTTCTTCAGCCAGTCCATGCCAACTATTACATCAAAACTCCCTAACTCTACTGGTATCAAATCAATCTTAAATATTTCGCTACCCAGTTTAATTTCTCGATTCCGGCTTATATTATCTGCTGAAATTAATTTACCGTTTGCTAATTCGAGTAAAAAATTTACTATCCAACGACGTCAATGAACAACTTAATTTAGCACAAAAATCTCTACTCATATAGCTTCTATCCGCACCCGAATCAAATAAAACGTAAGCAGATTTATTGTCAATAAGAAACGTACCCGTAACAAGCTCCGGGTCTTCCTGTGCCTCTGCCGCATTAATATTGAAAACTCTTTCGCGGCCTTGTCCATTCGTGTTCTCCTGGTTCGGGCAATTTCTAATAATGTGGCCCGGTTTTCCACATTTATAACAAACTACATTGGCATAACTTCCTCCGACACTACTTGCTCCGCCATTACTCGTTCCGACACCATTTGTTCCTTTCGTTCTGTTAACCCCTGGTGATACTTTCACCGCGCTATGACCATTTCTTTTACACTTGTTGCAAAATTTGTTGCAGAACCCCGAGTGATACTTTTCACACCTTTGGCATAGCTGCTTCTGATTGTTGTTGTTGTTGCGGTTGTTATTGTTGTTGGGATGATTGTTGTAGTTGCTGCTGTTGTTGTTGTTGTTGTTGTTGGGCCGTTTGTTATAGTTGCAATTGATGGTGCGATTGTTGGGATAATTGTTGCGATTATTATTGTAATTGCTGTTGTTGTTGTATTGGTGATTCTTATCACCGTTTTCCTCCCACTTTCTTTTGACTTGCTTCACATTGGCCTCTTCAGCCGTCTGTTCTTTAATTCTTTCCTCAATCTGGTTCACTAGTTTGTGAGCCATTCTACATGCCTGTTGTATGGAGGTGGGCTCGTGTGAACTTATATCTTCTTGGATTCTTTCCGGTAATCCTTTCACAAACGCGTCGATCTTCTCTTCCTCATCTTCGAACGCTCCCGGACACAATAGGCACAATTCTGTGAATCGTCTTTCGTATGTGTTAATATCAAATCCTTGGGTTCGTAACCCTCTAAGTTCTGTCTTGAGCTTATTGACCTCGGTTCTGGGACGGTACTTCTCGTTCATCAAGTGCTTGAATGCTGACCACGGTAGTGCGTACGCATCATCTTGTCCCACTTGCTCTAGATAGGTATTCCACCATGTTAACGCAGAACCTGTGAAGGTATGCGTAGCGTACTTCACTTTTTCCTCTTCAGTACACTTACTTATGGCAAACACCGATTCGACCTTCTCGGTCCACCGTTTCAATCCGATCGGTCCTTCGGTTCAATCAAATTCCAAAGGTTTGCAGGTAGTGAATTCTTTGTAGGTGCATCCTACATGATTTCCTGTACTGCTAGATCCAAGGTTATTGTTGGTATGTAGCACAGCCTGTACTGCGGCTATGTTTGAAGCTAGAAAAGTACGGAATTCCTCTTCATTCATATTCACGGTGTGTCGAGTAGTCGGTGCCATTTCCTTCAAAATAGTCAAATGGAACAAGTTAATCATACAGAATATTAAGAGTAGTTAATAGTATTTCGTAGCATAATATGAACTCATTTATAAAAGCTTTTTCTTCATATTAGTGTTTTATAAGTTTAAATTCGGGTAGTACCTACCCGTTAAGTTCATACTTAGTAGCTAATATACAATTCAACTACTACAATTCTATATGAAAAACTGATTATAATAATATTTCGCGTTCAAACTTTTATACAATATTTTACAAACTTTCAATACCGCTTATTTTACATAAAGCATGAAAAATAACACACAATAACTTTGATACAAGATAGTTGTGAAGATAATTCTAGCTAGTACATAAGTCGTTCACCAAAGGCAATAAAGACACGTAATTCATACGTCCAGAAACAAGTCATGCATTCTGGTTATACTAGGACTACTTCCCATCCTTGGTCTTGTGGAACATAACCGTTATGGCCGTTGATAAGACAGCGTGTTGTAACGTCGTCAAAGGGACGAGGGTTACGTAATGACCAACAGTCTCGTAATAACCTAAAAACCTCATTTCTTACCCCAATTACCGACTCCGTCACTTGTGGGAACGTTTTGTTTAATAGTTGTAGCCCGATGTTCTTTTTCTCACTTTGGTGAGAAGCGAACATTACTAACCCGTAAGCATATCATGCTTCTTTATGTTGTGAAATGTCCCGTTCTTATTGATTAAAAACGTTCCATATTAATTGATTTCGTTGCGAGGTTTTGACCTCTATATGAGACATTTTTCAAAGACTGCATTCATTTTAAAATAAACCATAACCTTTATTTCATCAATAAAGGTTTAAAAAGCTTTACGTAGATTATCAAATAATGATAATCTAAAATATCCTGTTTACACACGACCATTACATAATGGTTTACAATACAAATATGTTACAACAACATAAGTTTCTTGAATGCAGTTTTTACACAATATCATACAAGCATGGACTCCAAATCTCGTCCTTATTTAAGTATGCGACAGCGGAAGCTCTTAATAATCACCTGAGAATAAACATGCTTAAAACGTAAACAAAAATGTTGGTGAGTTATAGGTTTAACCTATATATATCAAATCATAATAATAGACCACAAGATTTCATATTTCAATACACATCCCATACATAGAGATAAAAATCATTCATATGGTGAACACCTGGTAACCGACATTAACAAGATGCATATATAAGAATATCCCCATCATTCCGGGACACCCTTTGGATATGATATAAATTTCGAAGTACTAAAGCATCCGGTACTTTGGATGGGGTTTGTTAGGCCCAATAGATCTATCTTTAGGATTCGCGTCAATTAGGGTGTCTATTCCCTAATTCTTAGATTACCAGACTTAATAAAAAGGGGCATATTCGATTTCGATAATTCAACCATAGAATGTAGTTTCACGTACTTGTGTCTATTTTGTAAATCATTTATAAAACCTGCATGTATTCTCATCCCAAAAATATTAGATTTTAAAAGTGGGACTATAACTCACTTTCACAGATTTTTACTTCGTCGAGAAGTAAGACTTGGCCACTGGTTGATTCACGAACCTATAACAATATATACATATATATCAAAGTATGTTCAAAATATATTTACAACACTTTTAATATATTTTGATGTTTTAAGTCAGCTGTCCTCGTTAGTAACCTACAACTAGTTGTCCACAGTTAGATGTACAGAAATAAATTGATAAATATTATCTTGAATCAATCCACGACCCAGTGTATACATATCTCAGTATTGATCACAACTCAAACTATATATATTTTGGAATCAACCTCAACCCTGTATAGCTAACTCCAACATTCACATATAGAGTGTCTATGGTTGTTCCGAAATATATATAGATGTGTCGACATGATAGGTCGAAACATTGTATACATGTCTATGGTATCTCAAGATTACATAATATACAATACAAGTTGATTAAGTTATGGTTGGAATAGATTTGTTACCAATTTTCACGTAGCTAAAATGAGAAAAATTATCCAATCTTGTTTTACCCATGACTTCTTCATTTTAAATCCGTTTTGATAGAATCAAATTGCTATGGTTTCATATTGAACTCTATTTTATGAATCTAAACAGAAAAAGTATAGGTTTATAGTCTGAAAAATAAGTTACAAGTCATTTTTGTAAAGGTAGTCATTTCAGTCGAAAGAACGACGTCTAGATGACCATTTTAGAAAACATACTTCCACTTTGAGTTTAACCATAATTTTTGGATATAGTTTCATGTTCATAATAAAAATCATTTTCTTAGAATAACAACTTTTAAATCAAAGTTTATCATAGTTTTTAATTAACTAACCCAAAACAGCCCGCGGTGTTACTACGACGGCGAAAATTCAGTTTTACGGTGTTTTTCGTGTTTCCAGGTTTTAAATCATTAAGTTAGCATATCATATAGATATAGAACATGTGTTTAGTTGATTTTAAAAGTCAAGTTAGAAGGATTAACTTTTGTTTGCGAACAAGTTTAGAATTAACTAAACTATGTTCTAGTGATTACAAGTTTAAACCTTCGAATAAGATAGCTTTATATGTATGAATCGAATGATGTTATGAACATCATTACTACCTTAAGTTCCTTGGATAAACCTACTGGAAAAGAAAAAAATGGATCTAGCTTCAACGGATCCTTGGATGGCTCGAAGTTCTTGAAGCAGAATCATGACACGAAAACAAGTTCAAGTAAGATCATCACTTGAAATAAGATTGTTATTGTTATAGAAATTGAACCAAAGTTTGAATATGATTATTACCTTGTATTATAATGATAACCTACTGTAAGAAACAAAGATTTCTTGAGGTTGGATGATCACCTTACAAGATTGGAAGTGAGCTAGCAAACTTGAAAGTATTCTTGATTTTATGTAACTAGAACTTGTAGAATTTATGAAGAACACTTAGAACTTGAAGATAGAACTTGAGAGAGATCAATTAGATGAAGAAAATTGAAGAATAAAAGTGTTTGTAGGTGTTTTTGGTCGTTGGTGTATGGATTAGATATAAAGGATATGTAATTTTGTTTTCATGTAAATAAGTCATGAATGATTACTCATATTTTTGCAATTTTATGAGATATTTCATGCTAGTTGCCAAATGATGGTTCCCACATGTGTTAGGTGACTCACATGGGCTGCTAAGAACTGATCATTGGAGTGTATATACCAATAGTACATACATCTAAAAGCTGTGTATTGTACGAGTACGAATACTGGTGCATACGAGTAGAATTGTTGATGAAACTGAACGAGGATGTAATTGTAAGCATTTTTGTTAAGTAGAAGTATTTTTATAAGTGTATTGAAGTCTTTAAAAAGTGTATAAATACATATTAAAACACTACATGTATATACATTTTAACTGAGTCGTTAAGTCATCGTTAGTCGTTACATGTAAGTGTTGTTTTGAAACCTTTAGGTTAACGATCTTGTTAAATGTTGATAACCCAATGTTTATAATATCAAATGAGATTTTAAATTATTATATTATCATGATATTATCATGTATGAATATCTCTTAATATGATATATATACATTAAATGTCTTTACAACGATAATCGTTACATATATGTCTCGTTTAAAAATCATTAAGTTAGTAGTCTTATTTTTACATATGTAGTTCATTGTTAATATACTTAATGATATGTTTACTTATCATAGTATCATGTTAACTATATATATATATATATATCCATATATATGTCATCATATAGTTTTTACAAGTTTTAACGTTCGTGAATCACCGGTCAACTTGGGTGGTCAATTGTCTATATGAAACCTATTTCAATTAATCAAGTCTTAACAAGTTTGATTGCTTAACATGTTGGAAACACTTAATCATGTAAATAACAATTTCATTTAATATATATATAAACATGGAAAAGTTCGGGTCACTACAGTACCTACCCGTTAAATAAATTTCGTCCCGAAATTTTAAGCAGTTGGAGGTGTTGACGTATCTTCTGGAAATAAATGCGGGTATTTCTTCTTCATTGATTCTTCACGCTCCCAGGTGAACTCGGGTCCTCTACGAGCATTCCATCGAACCTTAACAATCGGTATCTTGTTTTGTTTAAGTCTCTTAACCTCACGATCCATTATTTCGACGGGTTCTTCAATGAATTGAAGTTTTTCATTGATTTGGATTTCGTCCAACGGAATAGTGAGATCTTCTTTAGCAAAACATTTCTTCAAATTTGAGACGTGGAAAGTGTTATGTACAGCCGCGAGTTGTTGAGGTAACTCAAGTTGGTAAGCTACTGGTCCGACACGATCAATAATCTTGAATGGTCCAATATACCTTGGATTTAATTTCCCTCGTTTACCAAATCGAACAACGCCTTTCCAAGGTGCAACTTTAAGCATGACCATCTCTCCAATTTCAAATTCTATATGTTTTCTTTTAATGTCAGCGTAGCTCTTTTGTCGACTTTGGGCGGTTTTCAACCGTTGTTGAATTTGGATGATCTTCTCGGTAGTTTCTTGTATAATCTCCGGACCCGTAATCTGTCTATCCCCCACTTCACTCCAACAAATCGGAGACCTGCACTTTCTACCATAAAGTGCTTCAAACGGCGCCATCTCAATGCTTGAATGGTAACTGTTGTTGTAGGAAAATTCTGCTAACGGTAGATATCGATCCCAACTGTTTCCGAAATCAATAACACATGCTCGTAGCATGTCTTCAAGCGTTTGTATCGTCCTTTCGCTCTGCCCATTAGTTTGTGGATGATAGGCAGTACTCATGTCTAGACGAGTTTCTAATGCTTGCTGTAATGTCTGCCAGAATCTTGAAATAAATCTGCCATCCCTATCAGAGATAATAGAGATTGGTATTCCATGTCTGGAGATGACTTCCTTCAAATACAGTCGTGCTAACTTCTCCATCTTGTCATCTTCTCTTATTAGCAGGAAGTGTGCTGATTTGGTGAGACGATCAACTATTACCCAAATAGTATCAAAACCACTTGCAGTCCTTGGCAATTTAGTGATGAAATCCATGGTAATGTTTTCCCATTTCCATTCTGGGATTTCGGGTTGTTGAAGTAGACCTGATGGTTTCTGATGCTCAGCTTCGACCTTAGAACACGTCAAACATTCTCCTACGTATTTAGCAACATCGGCTTTCATACCCGGCCACCAAAAATGTTTCTTGAGATCCTTGTACATCTTCCCCATTCCAGGATGTATTGAGTATCTGGTTTTATGAGCTTCTCTAAGTACCATTTCTCTCATATCTCCAAATTTTGGTACCCAAATCCTTTCAGCCCTATACCGGGTTCCGTCTTCCCGAATATTAAGATGCTTCTTCGATCCTTTGGGTATTTCATCCTTTAAATTTCCCTCTTTTAAAACTCCTTGTTGCGCCTCCTTTATTTGAGTAGTAAGGTTATTATGAATCATTATATTCATAGATTTTACTCGAATGGGTTCTCTGTCCTTCCTGCTCAAAGCATCGGCTACCACATTTGCCTTCCCCGGGTGGTAACGAATCTCAAAGTCGTAATCATTCAATAATTCAATCCACCTACGCTGCCTCATATTCCGTTGTTTCTGATTAAATATGTGTTGAAGACTTTTGTGGTCGGTATATATAATACTTTTGACCCCATATAAGTAGTGCCTCCAAGTCTTTAATGCAAAAACAACCGCGCCTAATTCCAAATCATGCGTCGTATAATTTTGTTCGTGAATCTTCAATTGTCTAGACGCATAAGCAATCATCTTCGTTCGTTGCATTAATACACAACCGATACCTTGCTTTGATGCGTCACAATAAATCACAAAATCATCATTCCCTTCAGAAAATTACAATATAGGTGCCATAGTTAGCTTTTTCTTCAATAACTGAAACGCTTTCTCTTGTTCATCATTCCATTCAAATTTCTTCCCTTTATGCGTTAATGCAGTCAAGGGTTTTGCTATTCTGGAAAAGTCTTGGATGAACCTTCTGTAGTAACCAGCTAGTCCTAAAAACTGGCGTTTGTGTTTCGGAGTTTTCGGGGTTTCCCACTTTTCAACAGTTTCTATCTTTGCCGGATCCACCTTAATACCTTCTTTGTTCACTATGTGACCGAGGAATTGAACTTCTTTCAACCAAAATGCACACTTTGAAAACTTAGCGTACAATTCTTTCTTCCTCAATACTTCTAACACCTTTCTCAAATGTTCACCGTGTTCTTGGTCATTCTTTGAGTAAATAAGTATGTCATCAATGAAAACAATGACAAACTTGTCAAGGTATGGTCCACACACTCGGTTCATAAGGTCTATGAACACAGCTGGTGCATTAGTTAAACCAAACGGCATGACCATAAACTCGTAATGATCGTAACGTGTTCTGAAAGCAGTCTTTGGAATATCATCTTCTTTCACCCGCATTTGATGATACCCGGAACGTAAGTCAATCTTTGAATAAACAGACGAGCCTTGTAGTTGATCAAATAAGTCGTCGATTCTAGGTAGTGGGTAGCGGTTCTTGATGGTAAGTTTGTTCAACTCTTGGTAGTCGATACACAACCTGAATGTACCATATTTCTTCTTGACAAACAAAACATGAGCTCCCCACGGTGATGTGCTTGGTCGAATGAAACCACGCTCTAAAAGTTATTGTAATTGGCTTTGCAGTTCTTTCATCTCGCTGGGTGCAAGTCTGTAAGGAGCACGAGCTATTGGTGCAGCTCCTGGTACAAGATCTATTTGAAATTCAACGGATCGATGTGGGTGTAATCCCGGTAATTCTTTCAGAAATACATCGGGAAATTCTTTTGCAATGGGAACATCATTGATGCTCTTTTCTTCAATTTGTACTTTCTCGACGTGTGCTAGAACAGCATAGCAACCTTTTCTTATTAGTTTTTGTGCCTTCAAATTACTAATAAGATGTAGCTTCATGTTGCCCTTTTCTCCGTACACCATTAAGGGTTTTCCTTTTTCTCGTATAATGCGAATTGCATTTTTGTAACAAACGATCTCTGCTTTCACTTCTTTTAACCAGTCCATACCGATTATCACATCAAAACTCCCTAACTCTACTGGTATCAAATCAATCTTAAATGTTTCGCTAACCAGTTTAATTTCTCGATTCCGACATATATCATATGCTGAAATTAATTTACCATTTGCTAATTCGAGTAAAAATTTACTATCCAACGGCGTCAATGGACAACTTAAATTAGCACAAAAATCTCTACTCATATAGCTTCTATCTGCACCCGAATCAAATAAAACGTAAGCAGATTTATTGTCAATAAGAAACGTACTCGTAACAAGCTCCGGGTCTTCCTGTGCCTCTGCCGCATTAATATTGAAAACTCTTCCGCGGCTTTGTCCATTCTCGTTCTCCTGGTTCGGGCAATTTCTAATAATGTGGCCCAGTTTTCCACATTTATAACAAACTACATTGGCATAACTTGCTCCGACACTACTTGCTCCGCCATTACTCGTTCCGACACCATTTGTTCCTTTCGTTCTATTAACCCCTGGTCCGTAGACCTCACACTTCGCCGCGCTATGACCATTTCTTTTACACTTGTTGCAAAATTTGGTGCAGAACCCCGAGTGATACTTTTCACACCTTTGGCATAGCTGCTTCTGATTGTTGTTGTTGTTGCGGTTATTATTGTTGTTGGGATGATTGTTGTAGTTGTTGTTGTTGTTGTTGTTGTTGGGCCGTTTGTTGTAGTTGCGATTGATGTTGCGATTATTGGGATAATTGTTACGATTATTGTTGTAATTGCTGTTGTTGTATTGGTGATTCTTATCACCGTTTTCCTCCCACTTTCTTTTGACTTGCTTCACATTGACCTCTTCAGCAGTCTGTTCTTTAATTCTTTCCTCAATCTGGTTCACTAGTTTGTGAGCCATTCTACATGCCTGTTGTATGGAGGCGGGCTCGTGTGAACTTATATCTTCTTGGATTCTTTCCGGTAATCCTTTCACAAACGCGTCGATCTTCTCTTCCTCATCTTCGAACGCTCCCGGACACAATAGGCACAATTCTGTGAATCGTCTTTCGTACGTGGTAATATCAAATCCTTGGGTTCGTAACCCTCTAAGTTCTGTCTTGAGCTTATTGACCTCGGTTCTGGGGCGGTACTTCTCGTTCATCAAGTGCTTGAATGCTGACCACGGTAGTGCGTACGCATCATCTTGTCCCACTTGCTCTAGATAGGTATTCCACCATGTTAACGCAGAACCTGTGAAGGTATGCGTAGCGTACTTCACTTTGTCCTCTTCAGTACACTTACTTATGGCAAACACCGATTCGACCTTCTCGGTCCACCGTTTCAATCCGATCGGTCCTTCGGTTCCATCAAATTCCAAAGGTTTGCAGGCAGTGAATTCCTTGTAAGTGCATCCTACACGATTTCCTGTACTGCTAGATCCAAGGTTATTGTTGGTATGTAGCGCAGCCTGTACTGCGGCTATGTTTGAAGCTAGAAAAGTACGGAATTCCTCTTCATTCATATTCACGGTGTGTCGAGTAGTCGGTGCCATTTCCTTCAAAATAGTCAAATGGAACAAGTTAATCATGCAGGATATTAAGAGTAGTTAATAGTATTTCGTAGCATAATATGAACTCATTTATAAAAGCTTTTTCTTCATATTAGCATTTTATAAGTTTAAATTCGGGTAGTACCTACCCGTTAAGTTCATACTTAGTAGCTAATATACAATTCAACTACTACAATTCTATATGAAAAACTGATAATAATAATATTTCGCGTTCAAACTTTTACACAATATTTTACAAACTTACAATACCGCTTATTTTACATATAGCATGAAATATAGCACACAATAAATTTGATACAAGATGGTTGTGAAGATAATTCTAGCTAGTACACAAGTCGTTCAGCAAAGGCAATAAAGACACGTAATTCATACGTCCAGAAACAAGTCATGCATTCTGGTTTTACTAGGATTACTTCCCATCCTTGGTCTTGTGGAACATAACCGTTATGGACGTTGATAAGACAGCGTGTTGTAACGTCGTCAAAGGGACGAGGGTTACGTAATGTCCAACAGTCCCGTAACAATCTAAAAACCTCATTTATTACCCCAATTACCGACTCCGTCACTTGTGGGAACGTTTTGTTTAATAGTTGTAGCCCGATGTTCTTGTTCTCACTTTGGTGAGAAGCGAACATTACTAATCCGTAAGCATAACATGCTTCTCTATGTTGCATGTTAGCCGCTTTTTCTAAATCACGAAGTCCAATATTCGGATATATTGAGTCAAAATAATTTCTTAACCCATTGCGTAAAATAGCATTTGGGTTCCCCGCAATATATGCGTCAAAGTAAACACATCGTAACTTATGGATTTCCCAATGTGATATCCCCCATCTTTCGAACGAAAGCCTTTTATAAACCAAGGCATTCTTGGAACGTTCTTCGAATGTCTTACAAACTGATCTCGCCTTAAATAGTTGTGCCGAAAAATTCTGACCGACTCTAGACAAGATTTCATCAATCATGTCTCCGGGCAGGTCTCTTAAAATATTGGGTTGTCTATCCATTTTGTGTTTTTATACTGTAGGTGTTTGTAGGTGTTTTTGGTCGTTGGTGTATGGATTAGATATAAAGGATATGTAATTTTGTTTTCATGTAAATAAGTCATGAATGATTACTCATATTTTTGTAATTTTATGAGATATTTCATGCTAGTTGCCAAATGATGGTTCCCACATGTGTTAGGTGACTCACATGGGCTGCTAAGAGCTGATCATTGGAGTGTATATACCAATAGTACATACATCTAAAAGCTGTGTATTGTACGAGTACGAATACGGGAGCATACGAGTAGAATTGTTGATGAAACTGAACGAGGATGTAATTGTAAGCATTTTTGTTAAGTAGAAGTATTTTGATAAGTGTATTGAAGTCTTTCAAAAGTGTATAAATACATATTAAAACATTACATGTATATACATTTTAACTGAGTCGTTAAGTCATCGTTAGTCGTTACATGTAAGTGTTGTTTTGAAACCTTTAGGTTAACGATCTTGTTAAATGTTGTTAACCCAATGTTTATAATATCAAATGAGATTTTATATTATTATATTATCATGATATTATCATGTATGAATATCTCTTAATATGATATATATACATTAAATGTCTTTACAACGATAATCGTTACATATATGTCTCGTTTAAAAATCATTAAGTTAGTAGTCTTATTTTTACATATGTAGTTCATTGTTAATATACTTAATGATATGTTTACTTATCATAGTATCATGTTAACTATATATATATCCATATATATGTCATCATATAGTTTTTACAAGTTTTAACGTTCGTGAATCACCGGTCAACTTGGGTGGTCAATTGTCTATATAAAACCTATTTCAATTAATCAAGTCTTAACAAGCTTGATTACTTAACATGTTGGAAACACTTAATCATGTAAATAACAATTTTATTTAATATATATATAAACATGGAAAAGTTCGGGTCACTACATGTTGCATGTTAGCCGCTTTTTCTAAATCATGAAGTCCTATATTCGGATACATTGAGTCAAAATAATTTCTTAACCCGTTGCGTAAAATAGCATTTGGGTTCCCCGCAATATATGCGTTAAAGTAAACACATCGTAACTTATGGGTTTCTCAATGTGATATCCCCCATCTTTCAAACGAAAGTCTCTTATAAACCAAGACATTCTTGGAACGTTCTTTGAATGTCTTACAAACTGATTTCGCCGTGAATAGTTGTGACGAAGAATTCTGACCGACTCTAGACAAGATTTCATCAATCATGTCTCCGGGTAGGTCTCTTAAAATATTGGGTTGTCTATCCATTTTGTGTTTTTATACTGTAAAATAGACAAGAGTTAGATTCATAAAAAAAAATACTTATTAATACAAGCAATTTTTACATATATCATAAAGCATAAGCACACTATATTACATATATTACACCACACGAATACAACTATCCTATTCCAACTCGCTCGTTTCTTCTTCTTTGGTTTTGGTTCGTTTTACCAAGTTTCTAGGGATATATGATGTTCCCCTAATACGAGCTGTCATTTTCCACAACGGTTTAGAAAAAACCTGGTGGTCTAGAGATTCCCGGGTCATTGTTACAACTTAAGGGCTTTGGGGGTTGACGATACATATAAAGTTCATCGGGGTTGGAATTAGATTTCTCTATTTTTATGCCCTTTCCCTTATTATTTTCTTTTGCCTTTTTAAATTCAGTTGGGGTAATTTCTATAACATCATCGGAATTCTCGTCGGAATCCGATTCATCGAAGAATTGGTAATCCTCCCAATATTTTGCTTCCTTGGCGGAAACACCATTGACCATAATTAACCTTGGTCGGTTGGTTGAGGATTTTCTTTTACTTAACCGTTTTATTATTTCCCCCACCGGTTCTATTTCCTCCTCCGGTTCCTCCTCTTCCGGTTCTGATTCTTCTTCCGGTTCTTCTTCGAGAACTTGTGAATCAGTCCAATATATATTCGACTCTTCGTTATTATTAGGTGAGTCAATGGGATTTATGCTAGAGGTAGACATCTATCACACAATATCAAACATGTTAAGAGATTAATATATCACATAATATATACATGTTAATAATATATAGTTTTCAACAAAAATGTTAAGCAATCATTTTTAAAGAAAACACGGTCGAAGTCCAGACTCACTAATGCATCCTAACAAACTCGATAAGACACACTAATGCAAATTTCTGGTTCTCTAAGACCAACGCTCGGATACCAACTGAAAAGTCCCGTTCTTATTGATTAAAAACGTTCCATATTAATTGATTTCGTTGCGAGGTTTTAACCTCTATATGAGACGTTTTTCAAAGACTGCATTCATTTTTAAAACAAACCATAACCTTTATTTCATAAATAAAGGTTTAAAAAGCTTTACGTAGATTATCAAATAATGATAATCTAAAATATCCTGTTTACACACGACCATTACATAATGGTTTACAATACAAATATGTTACATCAAAATCAGTTTCTTGAATGCAGTTTTTACACAATATCATACAAACATGGACTCCAAATCTTGTCCTTATATTAGTATGCAACATCGAAAGCTCTTAGTATTCACCTGAGAATAAACATGCTTTAAACGTCAACAAAAATGTTGGTGAGTTATAGGTTTAACCTATATATATCAAATCGTAACAATAGACCACAAGATTTTATATTTCAATACACATCCCATACATAGAGATAAAAATCATTCATATGGTGAACACCTGGTAACCGACATTAACAAGATGCATATATAAGAATATCCCCATCATTCCGGGACACCCTTCGGATGTGATATAAATTTCGAAGTACTAAAGCATCCGGTACTTTGGATGGGGTTTGTTAGGCCCAATAGATCTATCTTTAGGATTCGCGTCAATTAGGGTGTTTGTTCCCTAATTCTTAGATTACCAGACTTAATAAAAAGGGGCATATTCAATTTCAATAATTCAACCATAGAATGTAGTTTCACGTACTTGTGTCTATTTTGTAAATCATTTATAAAACCTGCATGTATTCTCATCCCAAAAATATTAGATTTTAAAAGTGGGACTATAACTCACTTTCACAGATTTTTACTTCGTCGGGAAGTAAGACTTGGCCACTGGTTGATTCACGAACCTATAACAATATATACATATATATCAAAGTATGTTCAAAATATATTTACAACACTTTTAATATATTTTGATGTTTTAAGTTTATTAAGTCAGCTGTCATCGTCAGTAACCTACAACTAGATGTCCACAGTTAGATGTACAGAAATAAATCAATAAATATTATCTTGAATCAATCCACGACCCAGTGTATACGTATCTCAGTATTGATCACAACTCAAACTATATATATTTTGGAATCAACCTCAACCCTGTATAGCTAACTCCAACATTCACATATAGAGTGTCTATGGTTGTTCCGAAATATATATATAGATGTGTCGACATGATAGGTCGAAACATTGTATACGTGTCTATGGTATCTCAAGATTACATAATATACAATACAAGTTGATTAAGTTATGGTTGGAATAGATTTGTTACCAATTTTCACGTAGCTAAAATGAGAAAAATTATCCAATCTTGTTTTACCCATGACTTCTTCATTTTAAATCCGTTTTGAGTGAATCAAATTGCTATGGTTTCATATTGAACTCTATTTTATGAATCTAAACAGAAAAAGTATAGGTTTATAGTCGGAAAAATAAGTTACAAGTCATTTTTGTAAAGGTAGTCATTTCAGTCGAAAGAACGACGTCTAGATGACCATTTTAGAAAACATACTTCCACTTTGAGTTTAACCATAATTTTTGGATATAGTTTCATGTTCATAATAAAAATCATTTTCCCCGAATAACTACTTTTAAATCAAAGTTTATCATAGTTTTTAATTAACTAACCCAAAACAGCCCGCGGTGTTACTACGACGGCGTAAATCCGGTTTTACGGTGTTTTTCGTGTTTCCAGGTTTTAAATCATTAAGTTAGCATAACATATAGATATAGAACATGTGTTTAGTTGATTTTAAAAGTCAAGTTAGAAGGATTAACTTTTATTTGCGAACAAGTTTAGAATTAACTAAACTATGTTCTAGTGATTACAAGTTTAAACCTTCGAATAAGATAGCTTTATATGTATGAATCGAATGATGTTATGAACATCATTACTACCTCAAGCTCCTTGGATAAACCTACAGGAAATGAGAAAAATAGATCTAACTTCAAAGGATCCTTGGATGATTTGAAAGTTCTTGAAGCAGAATCATGACACGAAAACAATTTCAAGTAAGATTTCCACTCGAAATAAGATTGTTATAGTTATAGAAATTGAATTAAAGTTTGAATATGATTATTACCTTGTATTAGAAATATAACCTACTGTAAGTAACAAAGGTTTCTTGATCTTGGATGATTACTTGGAATGGATTTAGAAAACTTGGAAGTAAACTTGCAATCTTGGAAGTATTCTTGATTTTATGAAACTAGAACTTTTGGAATTTATGAAGAACACTTAGAACTTGAAGATAGAAATTGAGAGAGATCAATTAGATAAAGAAAATTGAAGAATGAAAGTGTTTGTAGGTATTTTTGGTCGTTGGTGTATGGATTAGATATAAAGGATATGTAATTTTGTTTTCATGTAAATAAGTCATGAATGATTACTCATATTTTTGTAATTTTATGAGATATTTCATGCTAGTTGCCAAATGATGGTTCCCACATGTGTTAGGTGACTCACATGGGCTGCTAAGAGCTGATCATTGGAGTGTATATACCAATAGTACATACATCTAAAAGCTGTGTATTGTACGAGTACGAATACGGGTGCATACGAGTAGAATTGTTGATGAAACTGAACGAGGATGTAATTGTAAGCATTTTTGTCAAGTAGAAGTATTTTGATAAGTGTCTTGAAGTCTTTCAAAAGTGTATGAATACATATTAAAACACTACATGTATATACATTTTAACTGAGTCGTTAAGTCATCGTTAGTCGTAACATGTAAATGTTGTTTTGAAACCTTTAGGTTAACGATCTTTTTGAATGTTGTTAACCCATTGTTTATTATAACAAATGAGATGTTAAATTGTTATATTATCATGATATTATGATATATAATATATCTTAGTATGATATATATATACAGTTAAATGTCGTTACAACGATAATCGTTACATATATGTCTCGTTTCGAAATCATTAAGTTAGTAGTCTTATTTTTACATATGTATTTCATTGTTAATACACTTAATAATATATTTACTTATCATTTAACATAATTAACCAAGTGTATCAATATCTTAATATGATTCATATGTACCTAGTAAGACGTTGTTATAACGATAATCGTTATATATATCGTTTTCGAGTTTCTTAAATTAATAGTCTCATTTTTATGTATATAACTCATTGTTAAAATACCTAATGAGATACATACTTATAATAAAATCATGTTAACTATATATATAACCATATATATGTCATCGTATAGTTTTTACAAGTTTTAACGTTCGTGAATCACCAGTCAACTTGGGTGGTCAATTGTCTATATGAAACCTATTTCAATTAATCAAGTCTTAACAAGTTTGATTGCTTAACATGTTGGAAACACTTAATCATGTAAATAACAATTTCATTTAATATATATATAAACATGGAAAAGTTCGGGTCACTACAGTACCTACCCGTTAAATAAATTTCGTCCCGAAATTTTAAGAAGTTGGAGGTTTTGACGTATCTTCTGGAAATAAATACGGGTATTTCTTCTTCATCTGATCTTCACGCTCCCAGGTGAACTCGTGTCCTCTACGAGCATTCCATCGAACCTTAACAATCGGTATCTTGTTTTGTTTAAGTCTCTTAACCTCACGATCCATTATTTCGACGGGTTCTTCAATGAATTGAAGTTTTTCATTGATTTGGATTTCGTCCAACGGAATAGTGAGATCTTCTTTAGCAAAACATTTCTTCAAATTTGAGACGTGGAAAAACAATGATTAATCACGGCCCACATCAGTTTTCTCTTATAATTAATTAAAAAAAATGGTAGTGGCCTGGGTTCGAACCCAGGACCTCTAAATACTCATAAACACCCAGAACCGTCCCTCCATCTCACTCTTTCTGTTTTAATACTCAAACTAAATGTTATAAACTATTTGCTGTATACTTCTCCTTCTTCACATTAAATCGACATCATTCATCATCCTTTATCTTCATCATACTTGTGATCAACATCTTCCATTTCATCGTCACTAACATTCACGATCATCATCATCTCATAATCACATCGTCATCTTAATTGTTCTAACTCCATGGTATCATCATCGTTCCCATCATTCGTTATCATTATTTTATGTACTATCTTCATCTTATTTATTGTTATAACTGGGAACAGAAACAGAAATCGTGAAGCAGCAATCTTATTTCACTAATAGCAACAGAAGTTATAAAGGGGTTGTGGTGTTATGGTCGACTTGAACAGGCCTATAGCAGCGATTATCAACTGAAGAAAAAAAATATGAGAGATATAAAGGAGAGAGAGAGGTGTCAGTTTTACACAGGAAACAAGCTGTAGCAGCAGCTTGTAAATGTGCTGTAAAGAAAACGAGTACCAGAACGTTGTGGATTCATGAAGAAAATTAAGTGAGAGAGATAGAGAGAGAGAGTGATGAAGGTGGTGGTTCGTTGCCGGTGATTATGGTAACCGGTGGTGGTTGATTGCCGGAGATCAAGGTGGTCGAAGTGGTTGCTATGGTGGTGATACGGATGGTTGTTTGATGGTTTCGAATATCACAACATTACGGCAATAACTATTAAAATGTGTTAATGGGTGGTGATAATTCGGTAAATGAATGGGTTAAAGGTGTATGGTGGCGGACGTTGGTGATTGTGGGGTGATGGAAGGCGGCCGTTGGTGGTGACTCTAGGTGGAGCTGTAGTAGCTCGTAAAAAAAAAATATATTGATGATGGAGAGCCGTATGTTTTGGTGTTGAGGTTTGTTATCTTCATATATATGTTGAGTACATAATAATAATATAATATATTAATAATTAATAATTAATAATAATAATAACAAAAGTCTTAATTAAAACAGTAAAGCCATCGCCAAAATTGGATTTACATTACCGACATCAATTAATACGGGTATTATCTCGTACTCCGTTGTTAAACAGTAACGATTAACAGTCTCAGAAAAATTCTAAATTTTTACAGTAATTATCTTTCATTATTTCGTTCATCATGGTATAAAATTCAATCATAAATTATTAAATAAAAATTACATCAACTGTCCCTCTCATTTCTGGGTAAAATATAAAAAGTGTTAAAATTTAATAACTAGATCCTAAATACATTTTAATAAGCCTAAAATTTATAGAACTCATTTTCGTATCACCGTTTATTTTAAAATTACATATGTTTGAATTTAACTTGCTTAATATCAATCGGAACATCAGACGAGTATTACAATCATTTAATATTTATTTTTAATGTACTTTATATATATTGATTCAGGTTTTTATTATTTAATTAAATACATTAAATATATATTTTCAAATAAATAAATTTAATATTTAATCTTATATATTTACAATTAATATTCATATGCATATATATATATATATATATATATATATATATATATATATATATATATATATATGCATATATATATGCATATACATACTTAAATATATGAATCTATTTACAAATATTTGTTCGTGAATCGTTGGGAACAATCGAAGGTCAACTGAATATATAAACATAGTTTCAAAATTTTCGAGACTCAACATTACAGACTTTGCTAATCGTATCGAAATCATATGAAGATTAAGCTTAAATTTGGTCGAAAATTCTCGGGTCGTCACAGTACCTACCCGTTAAAGAAATTTCGTCCCGAAATTTGAGTGAGGTGGTCATGGATAACAATAGAAATGTTTTCATGACAAATATGAGTTGATGAATAGAGTTTTATCATTACCGAGTAATATTGATAAAACAATTCAATTGTTCGAAGAGTATGAATGAAGCTATCACAAAAGATTGAGATAGAGATTTAACTTTTGATGTGTTCACAATTGAATTTAGAAAATAAGGTGCTTCTTTCCTTTTGACGTTGTCTTGGTGGAATTCCAGGGATTTAAAGAAAATCTTCTAAATCTAAAAGATTTAATTCTTCGACGAATAAGAAAATTAAGATTCTCTAATTAAATGCGGAGATCTGCCTTGATTTTTCTATCAGATATTTCACTATAAATTAACTTCTTCCATTCCGTTACTTTTACCATTCCTATACCCAATTCCCAAATTCAAAAGTTTATGAAAATGCTAAATCCAGTTCTGATCCTTGTCCTTATCCTTACTATCACAAACATCATTCTCCTTTTCCAACTTCCACCAGAGGAATCTGCTTACTTCTACTTTGCCCTTGGGGTTATAGTGCTTTTAATCCTCCCGTGTCTTTATGTTGCTATAAACATTGATATACACGGTGAAAGGACCCGTTCATATACATTATAAAGGATTCACAATAGTTGATTACATTGCGAGGTATTTGACCTCTATATGATACATTTTACAAAAATTGCATTCGTTTTTAAAAGACAATCTTTCTTTACATCGAAAATTGACAGGCATGCATACCATTTCATAATATCCACTATCCAACTATAAATTGATTTAATAATAATCTTTGATGAACTCAATGACTCGAATGCAACGTTCTTCGAAATATGCTATGAAAGACTCCAAGTAATATCTTTAAAATGAGCAAATACACAGCGGAAGATTTCTTTAACACTCGAGAATAAACATGCTTTAAAGTGTCAACCAAAAGGTTGGTGAGTTCATTAGTTTATCATAATCATTTATTTCCATCATTTTAATAGACCACAAGAATTTCATTTCCAGTTCTCATAAATATACGTCCCATGCATAGAGACAAAAATAATCATTCATATGGTGAACACCTGGTAACCGACATTAACTAGATACACATAAGAATAACCCCTATCATTCCGGGATCCTCCTTCGGACATGATATAAATTTCAAAGTACTAAAGCATCCGGTACTTTGGATGGGGTTTGTTAGGACCAATAGATCTATCTTTAGGATTCGCATCAATTAGGGTGTCTGTTCCCTAATTCTTAGATTACCCGACTTTAATAAAAAGGGGTATATTCGATTTCGATAATTCAACCATAGAATGTAGTTTCAATTACTTGTGTCTATTTCGTCAAACATTTATAAAAGCGCATGTATTCTCAGTCCCAAAAATATAAAGGGTAAAAAGGCAAATGAAACTCACCATACTGTATTTCTTAGTAAAAATACATATAACGTCATTGAACAAGTGCAAGGGTGGCCTCGGATTCACGAACCTAAATTAATTATATATAATTATGTGTTGGTCAATATTTGTCTAAAAAATTAGGCCAAGTCATAGTGTACCACAATCCTAATGCTCGAGACTAATATGCAAAAGTCAACAAAAGTAAATTTGACTCAAAATAATTTCCAAAAATCTATACATGATTAATATATAGTTTAAATATCGTCGTTTTATATTTTTAAATATTTTTAAAAGATTTATTAGAGTAAATAATATAATTTATTTATTAATAAATAAAATTTTATATTAAATTTATATAATATAATATACTTTTATATATATTAAGTAATAAAATTTATAGAGTCCATTTAATATCATAAAGATAATATGATAGGTATAATTAAAGTAAGTTATTACACGTAGTAAAATATGTTTGTATCACATATTTATTTGATAAAATAATATCTATAATGATAGTAAGTAAAAGTTGTATTATTTTGTAATAATAATTATTATTATAAAAATATCAATATTTATAATTACTAAGATGACATTATGATAAAACGATAATTCTAATTATGATAACTTTAATATTTACGATAATTTTTAATATTATCTTTAAAATAATAATTCTATTTAAAATAATAATAATAATGATATTTTATAGTAACAATGACATTTCTATTAAAATGATAATTTTTATTAAAATGATAGTTTTAATACTAACGATATTTTTAATAATAATAGTAATGATAAAAATAATAAGAATGATAATTTTATCTAAATCAATATCTTATAATATTTTAATTTCATCATGATACTCCTACTCATTATTTCCTAATCGTTTCGTTTAATAGCTTTTATATCGTGTTCATAATAATGATAATAATAGTAATCAAAATAATTAGGTGTTACAAATATTTGTTTTAATTACACTAATATTAATAATGATAGTTACTATAACATTTTTAACGATAATACTAATAATTATCTTAATGATAATATAGTAATAATAATAATAACAATGACAATATCCATTTTTAAATAATGATATATATATTAATAATGATAATAATAATAATAATAATACTAATAATAATAATAATAATAATAATAATAATAATTGGATAATAATAATAATACTAATTATAACTTTAACGATAATAACGATAGTAATAATAAAAAAATAACAATTTTTAATGATAAATCCCTTTTATTGATAAAGATAATAATAATGATAATAATAAGATAAAACTAGAACGACGATAAAAACGACGATAATAATAATCATTTTTAATAAAAATATCGAAAATTCAATTGATTATAACTTCTAATCCGTTCATCGAAACCATTCGATATCTAAAGAAAAAGTCCTTAATTTTTCGCTAGCTTTCCAAGGACATGCATATCTTATATCTTATCTCAACCGCAAGTGTAACTAATTCAATATTCAACCTAACCTGTCTAAGGGCAATATCAGGGATACACTATTAGTATGTAAAAGTTAAATTATGAGTACTCACGTATCAATATTGAGATTCAATATTGCAGGAAAGGTACGTAGACGCAACGGAAATGATAAACACTATATTGACCTCACGAGCATACCCATGAACCATACTCAATCACCTCCATAGCTATAACCCATAATTTCCTTAATCCTATCCTACTCGAAAAACAATTTTGAAATCACTCGGACAGCACTCTGTCGTAATATTTTATGTATACTAATAATATCTTGAAATAATACGGAGTAAATATATATATGTAAATCGATTGAGAGAGTTTAGAGAAAAATATTTTCAAGTTTTTATGAAATAATGAAACCTATTGAATTCTATTTATAATAGATTTTTGAATTATTAAAGTGAATTATTAAAGTATGAATTATTAAAGTGAATTATTAAAGTATGAATTATTAAAGTGAATTATTAAAGTATGAATTATTAAAGTGAATTATTAAAGTATGAATTATTAAAGTGAATTATTAAAGTATAAATTATTAAAGTGAATTATTAAAGTTAAAGTAAAGTAAAAATAAAGTAAAGGTAAAGTTTAAGTATAGTAAAAGTATAAAACTATGTACGTATAATACGCGTATAAATATATATAATATTAATTTAAATCGTTATATATATTTAATAAAATAAAATATAAATATCGTTATCTTTATCATACTAGTTAAGTAATGAGTTGTCAAAAGTGGTTCTAGATATTTATAAAAGTTATATACGTTTTAATAATAAAGTTCTTTTTAAACTGAAAACGTTTTTGTACGTTTGAAACTAAATAGATCAATCGAGTCTTTATGAGATTCAATCTTCCACTATCCTTTGTCTAGTTCTCAATGATTGATAATTTGTTCTTATTTATAAATCACTTTACCATTTTCCGAATATTGTTAAAACGGAAAGATTTCTCAAATCAACGTGGGCCTTTCAACAGAGACTTGTAATCATAATTCAATATATCTGATAATTTAATCATTTAATCTTATCTTCTAATTCCATTGATAAATATTTTGAAACAGATACAATCATATAAAGTATTTAATCTAATATTTTGTTTACGTTTCAAGTTATAATATATATACACATATACATATATAATCATATTCATTTAATGGTTCGGGAATCGTTGGAACTTGGTCTAGGTTGAATGAATGTATGAACATAGTTTAAAATTCTTGTAATTTAACTTAACAAATATTGCTTATCGTGTCGGAAACATATAAAGATTAAAGTTTAAATTTGGTTGGAAATTTCCGGGTTGTCGCAGTACCTACCCGTTAAAGAAATTTCGTCCCGAAATTTGAGTGGAAAGGTCGTGAATGATAATAAGTATGTTTTCATGATGCATACGGGCTAAAAATTAGAGTTTTATCATCAACGTATAATTTGGATAAACAATCCATTTATATGAAGAGTACGAATGAAGCTAACATAGAAGAGTGAAATGAGTAAGTGTAGATTCATCTTATCATTTGACGTAGATATGATTGATTCCCAGATTTCACGGGATTTGAAGAAAATCTTCTTAATAAGATTTGACTCTCCGGTAATCAAGGGAATTAGGATCCGCTTTAAATGCGATCGTCCATTTTAATTGTTCTGTCGGAGATTTTCTTATAAATTCACCTCCTTCGTTTACTTACAATTCACACCTTCTGTTGATGCATTTTATGCAAGTCCTTAGACATCTACCCACGTCCATTGCAGGTACAACAGTTTATAGGCCACCATGATTGCTCGTTATTATCCTATCCGTGTTTGTATGTGGTTACAGGAACTGCAGGAACGAGATTTAGATGTTTGACTATGTTAGACTTAGTCAGACGTACGAGTGAAGCCTCACTAGTACGGCTGACAGGCTCATACGCACGGTTGATGTTGAGCTAAGTCACAATTACAACCTAAATGAGAAGACACGAGTGAGTGATCACCCGTACGGCTGATGAAGCCAACTCGTACGTGTGATGAATGAATCGTATGGGTGAGTCAACATCAGGGGTATATAAAGTCTTATGTTCTTCATTTTAGGTTAAGCCTCTCATTTGTTACACACACTCAGATCTAGTGAGCTCCTCCGATTTTCTCTCAGTCCAAATCACCCAGGTGGCGAATAATAGCTCTAGGTGTTGATCTAATCACACTTGATTTAGTTATGATTTGACTAAATTAATCAAAAAAAAAAAAACTTAACCTATTCACTAGAGGGTTTGATTCACTTATTCCGCCATTGTGTGAGTTAAATCTGTTAATTTCTAAGTTCCTAGTCATGTTTCATCACCTTCTATTCTTTCCCCCTCAACTCATATTTTAAAGTATTCATCAATATGCTCCATCCAGTTCTGATTCTCGATATATTTCTAACTTTTAAATCGGTCATTCTTCTTTTTCATCTACCGCCGGAAGAATCTATTTACTTCTACTATACTCTTGGGTTTATAGTGTTTCTAGTTCTCTCGTGTCTTTATATTTCTATATGCATCGATATATATGATTTATAATTTCTGGTTTATCGTTGGGATTTATATGTTCCCTTATATTTCAAAGTCTCTGCTTCTGTCTTCTATAATCATTATCATTCACAGTTAATGCTCTCTTTTATTTGCTGCAATTTATACCCCAATTTCTATTTCGGAGTTTTGTCCTTTTGTTTCTTCTTCTTGCGATTAAGCACCGCTTGTAATGGTCCAGAATTCACAGTTATGAATTTCGGAATGAACATTGTTAATGTTCTAGGAAGGAAATTGTGATGGCACGATCTTGACTTGTCAAATTACTAGAATACCTTGGAAAAGGCCGAATCATCAAGAAACATTTTCTTGATATTTTAGAGGTTAAATAGAATACAAGAGTCGTATAACATGGCACATGATGATGTTATGATCTGTGAATCATCACGTTCTATTTAGAAACTCAGCATGACTTACTGTAATATAATCACATTGATCAAGTGTCATTATATTATACTAATTCATGCTTCAGTTCCCAACATTACTTCAAAATATTCCTATTTTAAACTTGAATGTTTCAGAATTTTGAAACTAAAATAGTTTGTTTTATGATGTAATACAGATAGTGCGAAGAGGTAAATGATTTCAAATAGGAAAAATTAAGAAAATATCTTCAGAAATATGGAGGATATTTATAATGAAAGATATGATGATATTTTAGAATTTCTAATATCAGAGGATGATGAAGAATATTGTCCGCAGGGGTTTAGAGTCAGGAGCAAGGTATTCGTTAATGACTTCAGCTGGTACTGAATCATTTGGATCCTTTGAAGTCAGGTTCAGTCTTTGTAATTTGTCCAAAGCCTCCTTCCTACTTTGCTCAATCCGTTTTCCAGTTCCAAAACTTCTCTTTTTCTGCGCTTTGCCAGCACACTTCATCATTATCATCCAGCTTTTACCGTTTACAGTCGTTTTTAGTTTTTGCTGCTTCATCGGCATTTTTTCCATTTTCGGAGAACCAATTCTTAGTTCGGAGTGTTTTTCAGAAACTTCACATTCAAATTAAGTCCAGAAGATAGACGTTATATATACACATATAACTGTTGGCGTAGACATGCTGCGAGATTTCAAAATACTGATTGCTAATTCCCAATGATTCGTATGGCAATTCTCATTACAAGATGCGAATGAGTAAATGATGGGGTTTCAATAAATAATTATAATGACTTTTTGGAGAGGCTAAAGTCAAAGGATAATGAAGTTGTTGGTACATCTGCTAATAATGTGGTGGAATGTAAAAGCTTCCCTGGTAACGATGGTGTATATCTCAAGGTTATAATAAGGTTAGTCTGACTGAAAAGTTGAAGTTGACTTGCTGGAGCTGTGACAAAACTGGCTACTTTGAATAGGAGTCGCAAAGTTATTTTTGCTAATAAATGCCAAAGAATCTGACGCGGATACGTTGTTTAAACTTTTACTTTGGTTTCAAGAGTTTTTCGGGTACATAACTGTGGGTAACATGTGGTTGGATCATCATCTCGATTGCTCATCATTCGAAGTGTCTTCAGAAATTTTCGAAGGGTTTGAACACAGATTGTAATCGTTAACATACATTTGATGTTCTAACATAGTTTTGAAGTCAAAATATAGCTTGTGAAAGATGTAAGGATCTAAGAGTGATGATTTTGGTCATATCTCGAGTTGAATTTTGAGATTTCAAAATCAGAATATGTAATTAAATTTTGAATGAGTATGGTTGTTTTGATTTCTATAAAAGAATGTATATTGTTGTGAAAGTAGGGAGTATAATGGATGATTTGCTGAATCAGATTCGAAGAATGTAATATATTATTTGTGAATTTATATATCTCTCGGGTATTACCTACCCGTTAAAAAAAATTTCACAATTAATATTTTGTACAAAAGAATTTTATTACAGTCTTTATAAAAATATATATATGTATATTTTCTTCAGATGTAACATAGATTTAATGAGTTAATGTTAAATTAAACTCATTTGATTTACGGTTGAAACTAGAATTTAATAATCCCTAAAGGCTTTAAAAAGTACATAACTTTTACGCAGTATTTCTTTAATGACATTGAAATTATGAATCAATACTTCGTTATTTATTGATGTATGATGTTCGGTTCGTGGAATTCTTGTGAATTTCGCAAAGTACGAATAATGTTATCTGAAAAGTTTCGGGTACATCGATGATGAAAGTGTAAAATCAAATATATACTTGATTTATTATGAATTGGAATTTGTTGAATTGTGACAGAGATTGTAGTTAACGCTGGTTAAGTTGCGACCGAAGGACGTACATTATTGCATATTTGTAATATGAATTAACCGAGTAGTTAAGATTCACACACAATAGTTTAGCACGGAAAGATTTATTTCAAAATATATATATATATAATATACATATAATTTCTTCAGAGGGAATGAGTTAATTCTTCATAACTCGTTGATACAATATACACGTTATTGATTCGTAATGATGTCTACAGTGATTCTTGAACTGACGGAGTTTGTGATGTTATCGGTGCTGTTGATTCGGATGTTGACTGTACTGACGATGCTGGTAACTCTGACGGTACTGCTGATGCTGTTGGTAAAGCAAGTTTAGCTTGTTAATCACACACCATTTTTGTCAGGGTTTCTACTCTTCCTTCTATCATTTTTGGTTCGCTTAACTGATTTATGGTTAGGGCTAGATTAGATAATCTCTAAGACTTTAGAGATTACATAATCGCCGCGGAATGTTTCTTCAATGAAGTTATGAATTAATACTTCGTCAGTTATTGTTGTTAGTACTCCTTGGTATCTATGGTGTGTATGACGTTGATGCTCGTGGGACAGATTGTGAAGTTGAGGTTTACGACGCGGTTGTGGTTGGAGGTGGTAATGGTACTGTTGGCGTTGATGATGGTGGTACTGGTTATGCTGCTGATGCTGCTGCTGGTGTTTGTAATCTCTGCACCATATTCTCCAAAGCCACTACCCGAGCGCGAAGCTCGTTGACTTCTTCTATTACACCGGGGTGATTGTCAGTTCGGACGAGCGGATAAATAAAATCTAAAATTTGATGTAATATATAATCGTGACGAGATACTCTGGAAATGAGCGAGAACATGGTGTTTCGGACAGGTTCACCGGTAAGTGCTTCAGGTTCTTCGTCAAGAGGGCAATGTGGTGGATGGAAGGGATCACCTTCTTCTTGTCTCCAATGATTGAGGAGGCTACGAACCCATCCCCAATTCATCCAGAATAGGTGATGACTGATTGTTTGATCTATTCCGGTCACACTACTTTCGGAGCTTGAATGGGATTCCATTTCGGAATCTGAGTGACTTGAACTGAAGACGAATTCCATTTCGTACAATTGGATAAAGGATTTTTTTTTTTCGGTATGAAATGATTTTGACTAACAGATGGTATTCTAATTACATAGAATATATATATATATATATATATATATATATATATATATATATATATATATATATATATATATATATATATATATATATATATATGTATATAGATCAAAAGATTTCGTATATTACGGAGGACTTTGCGGGATATGTCAGGCAAAGTTTAAAGTAACAGATACGATAAGATATGATTTAGCAGATATGCTAAGATATGAATTTTTGTCTATACACTATTTATGCAATCAATGCAGCAAGACGTGTCTTAGACTAAAAATGATAAGCAGGTAATTTCCTGAGGATGATAAGTAGTTAATTTTTGACACAAAATGATAAGCAAAACTTTTGACATGCAGACACGGTCGAAGTCCAGACTCACTAATGCATCCTATTGACTTATCAGTTAGACACACTAATGCAGACCAGGTTCGCTAAGACCACCGCTCTGATACCAACTGAAAGGACCCGTTCATATACATTATAAATGATTCACAATAGTTGATTACATTGCGAATTATTTGACCTCTATATGATACATTTTACAAAAAATTGCATTCGTTTTTAAAAGACAATCTTTCTTTACATCGAAAATTGACAGGCATGCATACCATTTCATAATATCCACTATTCAACTATAAATTGATTTAATAATAATCTTTGATGAACTCAATGACTCGAATGCAACGTTCTTCGAAATATGCTATGAAAGACTCCAAGTAATATCTTTAAAATGAGCAAATACACAGCGGAAGATTTCTTTAACACCTGAGAATAAACATGCTTTAAAGTGTCAACCAAAAGGTTGGTGAGTTCATTAGTTTATCATAATCATTTATTTCCATCATTTTAATAGACCACAAGAATTTCATTTCCAGTTCTCATAAATATACGTCCCATGCATAGAGACAAAAATAATCATTCATGTGGTGAACACCTGGTAACCGACATTAACTAGATACATATAAGAATATCCCCTATCATTCCGGGATCCTCCTTCGGACATGATATAAATTTCGAAGTACTAAAGCATCCGGTACTTTGGATGGGGTTTGTTAGGCCCAATAGATCTATCTTTAGGATTCGCGTCAATTAGGGTGTCTGTTCCCTAATTCTTAGATTACCCGACTTTAATAAAAAGGGGCATATTTGATTTCGATAATTCAACCATAGAATGTAGTTTCAATTACTTGTGTCTATTTCGTCAAACATTTATAAAAGCGCATGTATTCTCAGTCCCAAAAATATAAAGGGTAAAAAGGCAAATGAAACTCACCATACTGTATTTCTTAGTAAAAATACATATAACGTCATTGAACAAGTGCAAGGGTGGCCTCGGATTCACGAACCTAAATTAATTATATATAATTATGTGTTAGTCAATATTTGTCTAACAAATTAGGCCAAGTCATAGTGTACCACAATCCTAATGCTCGAGACTAATATGCAAAAGTCAACAAAAGTAAATTTGACTCAAAATAATTTCCAAAAAGCTATACATGATTAATATATAGTTTAAATATCGTCGTTTTATATTTTTAAATATTTTTAAAAGATTTATTAGAGTAAATAATATAATTTATTTATTAATAAATAAAATTTTATATTAAATTTATATAATATATTATACTTTTATATATATTAAGTAATAAAATTTATAGAGTTCATTTAATATCATAAAGATAATATGATAGGTATTATTAAAGTAAGTTATTACACGTAGTAAAATATGTTTGTATCACATATTTATTTGATAAAATAATATCTATAATGATAGTAAGTAAAAGTTGTATTATTTGGTAATAATAATTATTATTATAAAAATATCAATATTTATAATTACTAAGATGACATTATGATAAAACGATAATTCTAATTATGATAACTTTAATATTTACGATAATTTTTAATATTATCTTTAAAATAATAATTCTATTTAAAATAATAATAATAATGATATTTTATAGTAACAATGACATTTCTATTAAAATGATAATTTTTATTAAAATGATAGTTTTAATACTAACGATATTTTTAATAATAATAGTAATGATAAAAATAATAAGAATGATAATTTTATCTAAATCAATATCTTATAATATTTTAATTTCATCATGATACTCCTACTCATTATTTCCTAATCGTTTCATTTAATAGCTTTTAATCGTCTTTTATATCGTGTTCATAATAATGATAATAATAGTAATCAAAATAATTAGGTGTTACAAATATTTGTTTTAATTACACTAATATTAATAATGATAGTTACTATAACATTTTTAACGATAATACTAATAATTATCTTAATGATAATATAGTAATAATAATAATAACAATGACAATATCCATTTTTAAATAATAATATATATATTAATAATGATAATAATAATAATAATACGAATAATAATAATAATAATAATAATAATAATAATAATAATAATAATAATAATAATAATAATAATAATAATACTAATTATAACTTTAACGATAATAACGATAGTAATAATAAAAAAATAACAATTTTTAATGATAAATCCCTTGTATTGATAAAGATAATAATAATGATAATAATAAGATAAAACTAGAACGACGATAAAAACGACGATAATAATAATCATTTTAAATAAAAATATCAAAAATTCAATTGATTATAACTTCTAATCCGTTCATCGAAACCATTCGATATCTAAAGAAAAAGTCCTTAATTTTTTGCTAGCTTTCCAAGGACATGCATATCTTATACCTTATCTCAACCGCAAGTGTAACTAATTCAATATTCAACCTAACATGTCTAAGGGCAATATCAGAGATACACTATTAGTATGTAAAAGTTAAATTATGAGTACTCACGTATCAATATTGAGATTCAATATTGCAGGAAAGGTACGTAGACGCAACAGAAATGATAAACACTATATTGACCTCACGAGCATACCCATGAACCATACTCAATCACCTCCATAGCTATAACCCATAATTTCCTTAATCCTATCCTACTCGAAAAACAATTTTGAAATCACTCGGACAGCACTCCGTCGTAATATTTTATGTATACTAATAATATCTTGAAATAATACGGAGTAAATATATATATGTGAATCGATTGAGAGAGTTTAGAGAAAAATATTTTCAAGTTTTTATGAAATAATGAAACCTATTGAATTCTATTTATAATAGATTTTTAAATTATTAAAGTGAATTATTAAAGTATGAATTATTAAAGTGAATTATTAAAGTATGAATTATTAAAGTGAATTATTAAAGTATGAATTATTAAAGTGAATTATTAAAGTATGAATTATTAAAGTGAATTATTAAAGTATAAATTATTAAAGTGAATTATTAAAGTTAAAGTAAAGTAAAAATAAAGTAAAGGTAAAGTTTAAGTATAGTAAAAGTATAAAACTATGTACGTATAATACGCGTATAAATATATATAATATTAATTTAAATCATTATATATATTTAATAAAATAAAATATAAATATCGTTATCTTTATCATACTAGTTAAGTAATGAGTTGTCAAAAGTGGTTCTAGATATTTATAAAAGTTATATACGTTTTAATAATAAAGTTCTTTTTAAACTGAAAACGTTTTTGTACGTTTGAAACTAAATAGATCAATCGAGTCTTTATGAGATTCAATCTTCCACTATCCTTTGTCTAGTTCTCAATGATTGATAATTTGTTCTTATTTATAAATCACTTTACCATTTTCCGAATATTGTTAAAACGGAAAGATTTCTCAAATCAACGTGGGCCTTTCAACAGAGACTTGTAATCATAATTCAATATATCTGATAATTCAATCATTTGATCTTATCTTCTAATTCCATTGATAAATATTTTGAAACAGATACAATCATATAAAGTATTTAATCTAATATTTTGTTTACGTTTCAAGTTATAATATATATACACATATACATATATAATCATATTCATTTAATGGTTCGTGAATCGTTGGAACTTGGTCGAGGTTGAATGAATGTATGAACATAGTTTAAAATTCTTGCAATTTAACTTAACAAATATTACTTATCGTGTCGGAAACATATAAAGATTAAAGTTTAAATTTGGTTGGAAATTTTCGGGTTGTCACACACAGTTTGTAATTTATGTATTATTATCGGGCTTTATATCTTCCCTTATACTTCGAAGTCCTTGCTTCTGTTTTCTATAATCATCGTCATCCCCAATTAATACTTCCCTCTATTTGCTGCGATTTATACTCCAATTTCTATTTTGGAGCTTTGTCCCTTCGTTTCTTCTTCTTGAGATTGGGCATCTCTTGTAATGGTCCAGAATTCGCAGATATAAGTTTCAGAATGAACATTGTTAATGATCTAAGAAAGAAACAGTAATAGCACAATTTGACTTGTCAAATTACCAGAATTCAAGGAAAGATAGGACTATTAAGAAAAATATGTTCTTAATATGTTTATAGATTAGACAGAACGTAAGAGTCGTGTAACATGGCACATGATGACGTTATGATCTGTGAATCATCACGTTCCATTTAGAAACTCAGCATGACTTAATGTAATATAATCACATTGATCAAGTGTCATTATATTATAGTAACTCATGCATCAGTTCCCAACACTACTTCAAAATCATTCATATTTTAAACTCGACAGTTTTACAGAAATTTCCAATATAATGTGTTACAGATAGCACGAGGAGGTAAATAATTTCGGACGAGAATATTTATGAAAATATCTTCTGAAATATCGAAGATATTTATGATGATATTTTGGGATTTCTAAGTTCGATGGTTGATGAAGAAAGATTTTCCGCAAGATTTTAACATGACTTCGGAGCAAGATATTCTCTAAAGATTTCATCGAATCCAGAATTACCTGGATTCTTTGAATATAGGGTTTGGTCCTTGTATTTGTCCTTGGTCTCCTTCATAGTTCACTCAATCTGTTTTTCAGTACCAAATTTTCTATCGAGCGTTCCTACACTCCTTTCTTTATCATCAAACTTTTGGCCGTTTAGACCACCTACCATTTTTCTGTTTCCTCTGCATTTAATGCTACGATATCTGAATCATCGGTTATCAATCCGAGGTGGTTTCAGGAGAATTATGTTTTTAGATGATTAAACGATGGTGGAATATGAAAGGTTCCCCGGTAACAATAAAAGAGCACGCGTATATATCAAAGTTATAATAAGGTTGTTTCGAACAAAAAGTCAAAATTGTCTTGCTGAAGCTGTGACAAAATTTGCTACTTTGAAAGGAATTATTAAGTTATTTTGGGTAATAATAACACTAAGGAATTAGCACGGCTACGTGTTAAACGTTTACTCAGGTTCCGAGTGTTTTTCAGGTGCATAACTATATGCATCAATATTTTCTGCCGTAGATGAAGTGCGGTTAGTTCATCCTCTCGAGTGAGGTGTGTTCAAGAATTATGAAAGGTTTGAACGCAGATCGTAATCGTCAAGATACAAATGAGGTTCAAGATGAAATCAAGTGGCAAACTTGAAGAATTGTTTAGTTTCATATGTTATAATCAATATTTTAATTCATTTTAATTGTCCAATGTTGGTAGTCCACGGTCGATAGTCCACATTTAACAATCCAATATTTCATATATAGTTTAATATATAATATTCGAATTGATTAATACGTATCGTGACCCGTGTACATGTCTCAGACTCGATCACAACTCAAAGTATATATATTATTTGAAAATCAACCTCAACCCTGTATAGCTAACTCTATCATTACTGTATATAGAGTGTCTATGGTGATTCCAAATAATGTATATATATATGCGTCGATATGATATGTTAAAACCTTGTATACGTGTCCCGATATTTAAAGTGCGTAAAATAAATAACAAAAATTAAATGACGATAAATAAAATTGCGAGAATTAAAATTGCGATAAATAAAATGCAATAAATAAATTGCGATAAATAAATTGTGATAAATAAAATGTAATCAATTAGCTAGGAACAGTTAACGTGGATTCTTAACAAAATTTCTCATAGTTAATTTGTTTGTTTCTAACAAATTTTATTTTGTCCAATATTTTCTTCATTGTGCCACTTGTTGGATTCTGATATGTCAAAATCCAAATATGAAATTGAATGAAAATGGTTATTCTGCGGTGAACGGATACATATACCTGTGAACGTAAGTAGGATAGTAAATAACTGTTGAATCATATTCGAAGAATGTACAGTGTAACTTATTAATGTGAAATCTAAATATTCCTCGGGTATTACCTACCCGTTAAAATATTTTCACCATTAATAGTTTGTACAAAAGAATTTTTAATTACAATCTTTATAAAAATATATATACATATATATTTTCTTCAGATGTAATATAGATTTAATGAGTTAATATGATATTAAACTCATCTGATTTATGGCTAGAACTAGAGTACATAATCTCTAAAACATTAGAGATTACATAATTGCCATAAGGAACAAAGATAATGATGTAGAACGAAGATAAAGTAAATAGAACGACAGATAGAACGAAGATAAACGATATAGAACGATATGTAAAATGATGATTAAGTTCGAAGTGTTGATTGTGATATGGAAGCGTGTGATGTTGAAACTTGGGTTGTTGGGGATACTGGTGTTGATGTTGGTGGTACTGTTAGTGCCGGTGATGTTGCTGAAGCTGGTAAATTTTGCACCATATTCTCCAAATTGATTACTTGAGCGTGAAGTTCCCTGACTTCTTTTATTATTCCGGTATGATTGTCGGTCAGAACGAGCGAATGAATAAGGTTTAGAATTTTAGCTAGAATATAATCGTGGCGAGATATTCAGAAAATGAGGGTGAAAATAGTGTTTCTGACTGGTTCGCCGGTAAGTGCTTCGGGTTCTTTGTCAAGAGAGAAATTTGGTTGGTGGAAAGGATCGCCTTCTTCTCGTCTCCATCGGTTAAGTCGACTACGAACCCGTCCCCAATTCATTCAGAATTGAAGATGACTAATTGGTTGATCTATTTCATTTACGCTGCTTTCGGAGCTTAGGTGAATATCCATGTCGGAAGAGCTGCCGGAATAACTATCGAAATAGCTATCGAAATCTGAGGGACTCGAACTGGTTGAGGGATTCATCTCGTATGATCAGATGATGGATTTTCGGCAAGAAAATAGATTATAGGATGTAGATTATTACCCTGCAATACATAATTTACATATGCATATATAATACTAAAATCCCATAAGTTACGGAGGAATCTATGAAAACTGTCAGGCAAAGGTAACAATAACAGAAACGCTAAGATATGAATTTATCTATACACTGTCTATGCAATAGAGGTAGTAAGACGTGTCTAGACTTTAAGGATGATAAGCAATTAATTTTCGACACTAAATGATAAGCCAAACTTTTGACATGCAGACACGGTCGAAGTCCAAACCCACTAATGCATCTAAACAACTATCAGTTAGACACACTAATGCAAGACCTGGTTCGCTAAAACCACCGCTCTGATACCAACTGAAATGACCCGTTCATATACATTATAAACGATTCACAATAGTTGATTTCATTGCGAGATACTTGACCTCTATATGATACATTTTACAAATATTGCATTCATTTTTGAAAAGACAAACTTCCATTACATCGAAAGTTGACGACATGCATACCATTTCATAATGTATCCAACTATAATTGACTTAATAATAACCTTGATGAACTCAACGACTCAAATGCAACGTCTTTTGAAATATGTCATGAATGACTCCAAGTAATATCTCTAAAATGAGCAAATGTACAGCAGAAGATTTCTTTCATACCTGAGAATAAACATGCTTTAAAGTATCAACTAAAAGGTTGGTGAGTTCATAGGTTTATCATAAAACAATAAAATTCATCATTTTGATAGACCACAAGATTTAAATCCTGTATGGTACAAATGGGCCCGAATCCTATACCCACCTGTAATGTACATGCGATATCTTTTAAATACAGTATACCTTTCTCGTGTACGAAATCATCTTTCATAAATCTTAGTAACCGTACACATATCTTGTGCACAAAAATAACATACACATAACCTGTGTATAAAATCATTCTCTCGATACATAACATTCACTTTTCATTGTTTTCATAGCTTGGCTTGGTAACTGACCTTAACATATAATGCGTATAATAATATCCCCAAAAAAGAACATCTCGTCTGTATAATAATCATATAAACTTCGAAGTACTAAACACCACGCCCACTAGCCCTTCCGTCTAGTAAACATTCTGGGTGGGAGTGTTAAACCCGGTAGCTACCTTTAGGATTCGCGTCAATTAGGCGTGCACTAATTCTCAAAATTAGTGATGTTCCCTAATTCTTAGGTTACCAAGCAATAATAATCAAGGGAAAAAAATTCATATTAATTGTAGCAATTATCACGTCCACATAATTCAATGGTGGCAATTATCACGTCCACATAATTCATTCGAGGAATGTTTTGCTTGTGTCTATCTCGTCAAACATTTATAAAAGCATTTCATGTATTCGCAGTTCAAAATGTATTTCAAAAGCAGTTAATAAAGCAGTTGTAAAAGTAGCGCATGTATTCTCAGTCCCAAAAATGTAAAGAGTAAAAGGGAGCAAATGAACTCACCATACTGTATTTTGTAGTAAAAATACATATGACTATATTGAACAATGCAGGGTTGGCCTCGGATTCACGAACCTATATCATTGGTATGTATATATTAAAATGTATATTCGTATTCGAACAATTTATAATATCTTAATTTATATATCATATATTTAATTTGTGTTTATATTCAAAATAGTTGTTATTTATAAAATTATATTAATATATCCATACTTGTTTAAATGTTATATTTAAAAATCGATAGTTTGTTATTTATAAGTATTTATATAAATAATATTAGTAAGTTTGATATATATATAGTTATGTGAGATTTTAATATAATTATAGTTTACGTAATAAGTATATTTTATGTACAAAAAATTTATCTGCTTAAAAATGATAGTGTTGATATTAATGATTTACTAATAATCATAATAATAATAACCTTATTAAAAATGATAATATTAATAATAATGATATTGATATTATTAATAATAATACTAATAGTTACAAAGGTGTTACTAATACTAATATTAATGAAAATAATAATAAGTTGTATTATTTTCATAATAATGATAATAATAATGATCTTAATCATGATAATAATAATATAACTGTGAGTGATAATAATAATAATATTCATATTTGTATTTATAATCATAATAAATGAAAATTTTATCATAATACTATATTAGTGGTAATAATAGTATTAATAATTATAATACTTGTAGTAATAACATTAATTAATAGTGATAATCATAATCCTAAAAGTGATAATAATACTAAAAATAATAACAATTATATATACTTATACTAATACTAATACTAATGATAACAATAATAATAACAATAATATTCCTAATACTTAATAATAATAATGTTGATAATAATAACAACATTACTAATACTTAATAATAATAACATTAATAATAATAATAATAATAATAATAATAATAATAATAATAATAATAATAATAATAATAATAATAATAATAATAATAATAATAATAATAATAATAATAATAATAATAATAATATTAATAATTAAAAAGAAAACTACGTTCAAAAGGATTTGTTAAAAAAAATGCATAGGACGGGACTCGAACCCAAGACCTCTCGCTCACCCGACAACCCACTTAACCACTGCTCTGGGATGACATTTCTGTTTATAATTTCCAACTAACACAATTTAACCCGTAAGAATTTCATTAGACCCAACACTCAAGCCCAGCTATGTGATTGTGTGTTCTCGGCCCAAGTGCAACTCACGGCCCAACAACAATTTAAAAGGCTTCGGCCTGTTTAGCGATTTGATCTCAGCCCAACAATGATTAATCACGGCCCACATCAGTTTTCTCTTATAATTAATTAAAAAAAATGGTAGTGGCCTGGGTTCGAACCCAGGACCTCTAAATACTCATAAACACCCAGAACCGTCCCTCCATCTCACTCTTTCTGTTTTAATACTCAAACTAAATGTTATAAACTATTTGCTATATACTTCTCCTTCTTCACATTAAATCGACATCATTCATCATCCTTTATATTCATCATACTTGTGATCAACATCTTCCATTTCATCGTCACTAACATTCACGATCATCATCATCTCATAATCACATCGTCATCTTAATTGTTCTAACTCCATGGTATCATCATCGTTCCCATCATTCGTTATCATTATTTTATGTACTATCTTCATCTTCTTTGTTGTTATAACTGGGAACAGAAACAGAAATCGTGAAGCAGCAATCTTATTTCACTAATAGCAACAGAAGTTATAAAGGGGTTGTGGTGTTATGGTCGACTTGAACAGGCCTATAGCAGCGATTATCAACTGAAGAAAAAAAATATGAGAGATATAAAGGAGAGAGAGAGGTGTCGATTTTACACAGGAAACAAGCTGTAGCTGCTGCTTGTAAATGTGCTGTAAAGAAAACGAGTACCAGAATGTTGTGGGTTCATGAAGAAAATTAAGAGAGAGAGAGAGATAGAGAGAGAGTGATGAAGGTGGTGGTTCTTTGCCGGTGATTATGGTAACCGGTGGTGGTTGATTGCCGGAGATCAAGGTGGTCGAAGTGGTTACTATGGTGGTAATACGGATGGTTGTTTGATGGTTTAGAATATCACAGCATTACGGCAATAACTATTAAAGTGTGTTGATGGGTGGTGATAATTCGGTGAATGAATGGGTTAAAGGTGTATGGTGGCGGACGTTGGTGGTTGTGGGGTGATGGAAGGCGGCCGTTGGTGGTGACTCTAGGTGGAGCTGTAGTAGCTCGTAAAAAATATATATATTGATGATGGAGAGCCGTATGTTTTGGTGTTGAGGTTTGTTATCTTCATATATATGTTGAGCACATAATAATAATATAATATATTAATAATTAATAATTAATAATAATAATAACAAAAGTCTTAATTAAAATAGTAAAGCCATCGCCAAAATTGGATTTACATTACTGACATCAATTAAATACGGGTATTATCTCGTACTCCGTTGTTAAACAGTAACGATTAACAGTCTCAGAAAAATCCTAAATTTTTACAGTAATTATCTTTCATTATTTCGTTTATCATGGTATAAAATTCGATCATAAATTATTAAATAAAAATTACATCAACTGTCCCTCTCATTTCTGGGTAAAATATAAAAAGTGTTAAAATTTAATAACTAGATCCTAAATACATTTTTAGTAAGCCTAAAATTTATAGAACTCATTTTCGTATCACCGTTTTAATATCAATCGGAACATCAGATGAGTATTACAATCATTTAATATTTATTTTTAGTGTACTTTATATATATAGATTCAGGTTTTTATTATTTAATTAAATACATTAAATATATATTTTCAAATAAATAAATTTAATATTTAATCTTAAATATTTACAATTAATATTCATGTGCATATATATATATATATATATATATATATATATATATATATATATATATATATATATATATATATATATATATATATATATATATATATATATATATATATATATATATATATATATATATATATATATGCATATACATACTTAAATATATGAATCTATTTACAAATATTTGTTCGTGAATCGTTGGGAACAATCGAAGGTCAACTGAATATATAAACATAGTTTAAAAATTTTCGAGACTCAACATTACAGAGTTTGCTTATCGTATCGAAATCATATGAAGATTAAGCTTAAATTTGGTCAAAAATTCCCGGGTCGTCACAATGCTTAACCAACTCAAGGACATGTTCCAACAACAAGCAAAGCAAGAAAGGTTTGACACCGTGAAAGCTATCGTATCTTGCAAAATGGCAACGGAAAGTAGCGTTAGTGTC
The DNA here is from genome assembly GCF_046630445.1 of Rutidosis leptorrhynchoides. NCBI lineage: Eukaryota > Viridiplantae > Streptophyta > Magnoliopsida > Asterales > Asteraceae > Rutidosis > Rutidosis leptorrhynchoides. Next base: position 14,612,525 of record NC_092334.1, read on the forward strand.
CATGTACTACAAATGAAAGGGTACATAGACCGACTGGAGCGCCTTGATTTTTCCATAAGTCAGGAGCTTACAACGGATTTTATCCTGAACTCGCTGACTAGTGCATATGAAGGATTCATTATGAACTATAATATGAACAATATGGAGAAAACAATCATGGAGCTCCATGGCATGTTGAAAATCGTTGAGGCTAATATGGCCAAAGTTAAACCCGCAACTACCGTCCTAGCCATTCGTGAAGGTGGGATCAAGAAGAAGAAAAACAAAATAAAGGGCAAGAACAAGGGCAAAGGTAAGGTTGGTACGTCCAACTTCAAACCTAAACCTAAGGGCATTGCTAACTCTTCTACTTCAAAGATTCCGCAAACCAAGTCTCCTGAAGAAGCAATATGCTTTCATTGTGGGGATAAAGGACATTGGAGGCGCAATTGTACCAAGTACTTGAAGGAACTTAATGAACTACGGGCTAAGGGAGTCGTCGTACCTTCAGGTTTGTTCATGATTGAACTAAACAATACTGATATTTCTAATTCCTGGGTATTGGATACAGGATGTGGTACTCACATTTGTACAAATGTGCAGGGACTCACAAGAAATAGGAAGCTGAAGACCGGAGAGCTCAATCTAATCATGGGGAATAAGAACGTTGCCTCTATTGATATGATTGGATAATATAAGCTCACTTTTGATTCTGGTCTATGTATTGTTTTGTCTAATGTTTGCTACAGTGCCGAAATGGCAAGAAACATTATATCATTTGATGCTTTATTTAATGATGGTTTTGATTTTAGTTTTGATAATGGATCAATACTTGTTTACAAGAATGTAATATTTTAATTCAAAGCTAGTCCTTGTAGAGGTATCTTGGAAACAACAATAAAACTAAATGATAGTTCAATCTATAATGTTGATTCATCCAAAGATGGTTTGGATAAAACGTATCTATGGCATTGTCGTTTAGGCCATATAAACAAGAAACGCATAGCAAAACTCCAGTCAGATGGAATTTTAGAATCATTTGATGTTACATCATATGACGAATGTGAATTTTGCTTGTTAGGAAAAATGACAAAAGCACCATTCACAGGAAACTGTGAAAGGGGTAAGGATCTGTTGAAGTTGGTACACACTGATGTGTGCGGTCCATTCAGATCCCCTACTAGACACCAGGAACGATACTTCGTTACATTTACTGATGACTTCAGTAGATATGGTTATGTTTATTTAATTAAACAAAAGTCTGAAACTTTGGGAGTGTTCAAGGCATACCAAAATGAAGTAGAAAATCAACTGAACAAAAAAATTAAGATTCTCCGATCTGATAGAGGTGGTGAATATCTTAATGATGAATTTCGTGATCATCTATGGGGTTGTGGGATAATCTCACAATTAGCTCCTCCTAGAACACCACAACATAATGGTGTGTCTGAAAGGAGGAATCGAACATTACTTGATATGGTTCGATTCATGATGAGCCGCACAATGCTTCCAATCAGTTTTTGGGGTTATGCCCTACAAACTGCCGCAAGGATCCTTAACCTCATCCCAACCAAGAAGGTTTCCAAAACTCCTTATGAGATATGGCATGGTAAAACTGTGTCTCTCTCGTATCTTAGAATCTGGGGATGTGAGGCTTACGTTCGTCGTGAAGCTCAAGATAAACTTGAACCCAGATCTGAAAAGTGTTTATTTGTTGGTTACCCGACCAATTCTTTTGGATATTTGTTTTACAACCCTACTGAGAACAAAGTCTTTGTGTCTCAAAGGGGAGTCTTCCTTGAAAAAGATCTCATATCAAAAGGAACCAGTGGGAGCAAAATTGACCTTGAAGAAATTCAAGAATCAACTGACATGGAAATCGATATTGGAATCGATTCTCCTCAAGAGGTCGACGAGCCTGCAGTTGAAAGAGAAACTGACCTATAACCACCACCCATACGTAGATTTAATAGAGTGCGTCGAACACCAAAGAAATATAATTTACACATATTTGAGGATGATGACGAAAATATAGATTCTAATGAACCTATTTCCTATCAGGAAGCAATGCAAGGACCCGAGTCTGTCAAATGGAAGGAGGCTATGGACAACGAGATCTAATCCATGCATGATAATCAAGTCTGGACCTTGATTAATCGTATACTAGGTACTAAAACCATTGGGTGTAAGTGGGTCTTTAAGAAGAAGACCGATATGGATGGAAATGTACACACATTCAAAGCCAGACTGGTGGCTAAGGGTTACACGCAACAATATGGTGTAGACTATGATGAAACTTTTTCACCAGTAGCTATGTTGAAATCTATTAGAATACTTCTTACCATAGCTGCATTTTATGACTATGAGATATGACAAATGGATGTAAAAACAGCTTTCCTTAATGGTAAGCTAACAGAGGATGTGTTTATGACACAACCTCAGGGTTATGTACATCCTAAGTATCTTAATAGTGTGTGCAAGCTTTAAAAGTCCATTTATGGACTTAAACAAGCTTCTCGTAGCTGGAATCTTTGCTTTAATGAGAAAATCAAAGAATTTGGTTTTATTAGAGGCGAAGATGAGCTATGTGTCTATGTTAGGTCTAGTGGGAGTGTTGTAGTCTTCCTTGTACTATATGTCGATGACATATTACTCATGGGAAACGATATCCCGACATTGAAAGATGTCAAAGCTTGGCTAGGGAAATGTTTCTCCATGAAAGACATATGAGATGCATCATATATTTTGGAAATAAAGATCTATCGAGATAGGTCAAGGAGATTAATTAGGCTAAATGAAAGTGCATATATAGATAAGATATTGAAGAAATTCGGTATGCATAACTCCAAGAAATGGTGCGTTCCTCTGAACCCTGGAATGATATTGAGAAAGTCTCAATGTCCTAATTCTGACTTGGAGTCAGCTACCATGAGTCGGACTCCACATGCTTCAGCTATAGGATCGATCATGTATGCGATGATATGCACTAGGCCTGACGTGTCGTATGCACTAAGCATGACTACTCGTTATCAGGCCAATCCTGGTGAAGCTCATTGGATAGCAGTCAAGAACATTCTAAAGTATCTTAGGAGGACTAAAGAGATGTTCTTGGTCTATGGTGGGAATGACGAGATGAGCGTCAAAGGATACTCTGACGCTAGTTTCCAATCAGATAGAGATGATTGCTCTTCACAATTAGGATTTGTATTTATGTTGAACGGTGGAGCCGTCACATGGAGAAGTGGCAAGCAAAGTACTATTGCTGATTCTACGACAGAAGCCGAGTATATAGTGGTAAATGAAGCTGCTAAAGAGGCCATGTGGATAAAGAAATTCATCAGGGATCTGGGTGTGGTTCCTACAATCCATGACCCTGTTGAGATTTTCTGTGACAATGTGAGTGCGGTTGTCTTGGCTTAAGAACCGAGGTCACAAAAGTGCACACGGCACATACTCAGAAAGTACCATTACATCCGTCAACTTGTAGCAGAAAATGACATATTATTAAGTAGAGTAGACACGACTAAGAACTTGGCTGATCCTTTCACCAAGCCTTTGCCACAGACTAAGCATGATGCTCATAGCATGTCTATTGGCATTCGTGTCATTAATGATAAAGTTTGATTGCATTTTTTATGTTAAGTTTAAAACTTTAAACATTGGGTAACAATATATGTTGCAATTGATCTGATGATTAATATATTGAGATTATATTATACACACGATGCGGTCATTTCATTGTATTTTCATTTTGCATATTTAAACTTCCAATGAATATTATTTCATAAACTTTCACAGTCGGTCATTCTCTAAGGAAGAGAGAATTGAATTAAGGCTGCTATGAAGTGTAGTAATATAGGCTTATATGAAACTACATTCATGAGGAACTTGATAATTGATTTAAGGTTCTGGAATGACCACACTTAGACATTACTTCATGGTTTTATCCTAGAGTGGATATGTATGAGAAATCTTGACACAAACTATGTTATACTTTGACCTGTTTCTAACGCTGTGCATAAATGCCGGTCATAAGGGAGCAGATTGGGTATATCATGGAATGTGGTGGATGTCTATACAGTTGAAACAATTTGTTCCTTCTTCTTTAAGCGAGTTTAAGCGATATCTCTGGGCCCCTCGTTGATTTGTGCTGAATTAAATGCATGGCCATGCTATGACTGAATTAATGCAAATGCAGTCTATTTGATCACCACAACTCTCCATCGAAAAACATAATCTTGAACGATGATGATTGACACTTAACCATGTGACACGTTCATATAGATATCTTGAACAAAAGGATGATTGATATAAATCAAAATATATGAGTGTAACGTAGCAGACTAGTTGTTACACATGGTGTGTCTTTTAAGACAGGCCAATATTATTAATGTCAGTGCAAGTGGGAGTCTGTTGGAAATATGTTCTCGGGTTAGCTACGGTTCGACCGTGGTTTGACCGTGGTACATATATTCCGAAGATATGCCCCATGACATTAAATAATAAAAGTCTATTTATCCTATTCGGTCACACACAAAGGCCAATCATAAATTGTTTGATATACCTTCTAATCAGAAATTAATTTATTAATCATTAGTTAATGGTTTAATAAATTAAGTAAGTTTTTTTTATGTGTATACATATACTTACAAATCTAAATATGTAGAGATTTGATTAGATTTTGCGAATCATATTTTATATAAGATATAAGATTTGATTTGATTTATAAAATATGATTTGATTTTGTAAATCTTATTTTATATAAAGATTTGATTTTGCAAATCTTTCCAAATCTTTATTTATTATATTTGTACTAGATGTATTATTGTATCAATTATGTAATATATAATACCAAGTCTTGGTATTGAAAATGATATACTAAAGATACAAAACACATATACAAAAATGCTATTTTCTTTCTCATTTTCAAGTAACCAAAATACTTGAAATCTATAATTGGGTTCGGTTTTGGTGGAAATAAGGAAGAAGAAAAGATCCGTTAAGTAGAAGGTATAGATCGAAGCAAGGTTGGAACTTTGGGTGTCTACCGTTTAGAGGAACTCTTCTTTGAGTTTTCAAATTCGATCTTCAAAAGGCTACAAAGGTTGTATTCTAATCTTCTCTTGTTCGGTTTCGTTAATTTATTTTGTTTGCTAAAGTTTTGTACAATGATCCGTGGAAGAGTATGATTTTGTAAAGTTTTAAAAATGTTTCCGCTCGCTTTGAATTTGTATCATACTCTAACACTATCAAACCCATTTCATAGCAAGCATCCTTAAATGTTGCATATAACTTTCCGTTAACTGTACGAATATCTTCAAAGCACGTTGGACCCTTGACCTTATTCAAAAGAATCCTCAAAAAGTAAGCTTCACCGGCAGAAGAAGGAATGTGGCGGATACGTCCTAACTTCGGTTTTCTTTTACAACTCGACCAAAGTCTAGTGTTAGTACGATTTTTCGTATAGCGGCTGTATGGTACTAGTACAGAAAATTAGCTGCTCAGCATGTGGCGTATACTGTTGATTGTTGTTTGCCCTTGAGAAATAATCTCTGCAGACCCGGAACACAGATGTAAGATCTGTGGGGTAGCCACAATCAATCTGTGGATCAATCTGTAATGATCCGTCTAGCGCACTGCTGCTAAGCGGCTAATGTTATTTTAGAGTGAGAAAGAACTGTGTGAGAGAGAAAGTGTACTTCTCTCTGACTGAAGTTCAGATCAGAATGATGATGTGAAATGTGGTGACCCAGGGGGTCTATTTATAGGCACAGAATGTCCAAAATTCTCGGGATACACATGTCAATCACTGAATGGCTCTATTACATGAAGTATCTAGAATGTCGGTGGCGTGTGCTGACGTGGCTACGTGCCGCTCACGCGCTGAGTTAAAGGGCTTATGCATAGAAGCTGCCTGCAGGGCTTACGCTTGACGCTGGGTGGCAAACTCTGAAAACTGCCAAATTTAGTTATCTTTTGTGCTCTTTGATCGAGTTTTCTGTATGAAAATGATGTTTTTATGCGTGTATCTCCTAGGATACACCATTATCTAGCGTGAATCCCAAACATACTTTTGAGGGAATTCCGTGTATGTTAGATTTTTAGCATTCTCATCCCATTTATTCCTATCCATCCAACTGGTAAATTAATGTCAGTGCAAGTGGGAGTCTGTTGGAAATATGTACAATTGAATCTCATTTCCAAAGATTCTCCAAGCAGCTTCGCACGCTGAAATATATCTGATAAAACAAATGATATTTAATTGAAATTTAACATTTGGCCACAAAGGGAGTAATTAAAATCAGCTTATAAAAATATATGCTATGGGTATCATGTATGTTATAATACATGCAGTCGTAATATTCTTTGATTTCATCAATTTTTTCCCTCTACATTATCATTATTTTGATTATTCGTCACTATACCAGCAATAATCCTGTCAGGTCCTTTGTTTATATACTTAAACAAATACTTAATAGCACCAGATTAGTTACATCTTTCAACGTTTATATGTGACTGGTATTTTTTCAAAAGAAAAGGATTGTAGGGAACCACATATCCATTGCGAAGTTCAACGTCACCTTTCTTAACACCTAATCCATTGTCACGTCTTCTATAAATAGGGTATCCATTATCATCAACCGACGTATGTTCCTGAAAAAGCTTAGGAAATGATTTGTTGCACGTTTTTGTCATTTCATTCTGATATGAACTCATCCCATACTAGGTCCATAATCAAGCCACAAGGCTAAGTGTAGAACTCACTCCCAAAAGCTAGCTTGAAGGAGGAGGGAACACCCAACCTTATAAACCATCTTTTGGCACCCTCTCTTCAAGACCAACGTCCTCGTTGGTCACGGCTATGTTGGTCACAGTTGGCACCCTCTCTTCGGGTCCAAGCCACCACTCCATAGGCCACCACTACGAGGCCTCATTGGTCACAGCTATGTTGGTCACGGTTGACACCCTCTCTTCGGGTCCAAGCCACCACTCCATAAGCCACCACTTCGAGGCATTGGAATTGAAAGATGGTCTAGCTCTGATACCAATTGATATGAACCCATCCCATACTAGGTTCATAATCAAGCCACAAGGCTAAGTGTGGAACTCACTCCCAAAAGCTAGCTTGAAGGAGGAGGGAACACCCAACCTTATAAACCATCTTTTGGTGTGCACCCCATCCGATGTGGGATCATAACACATTCATACATGGAGCCTTTGGGTTTTGAGTACCACATGGACAAACCAATCTATAATCTATAATTTATATTAAAATGCTATAATGATTATGTTATTAAAAAACAATTTTCCTTTATAAAAAAATAAAAAAAAATCTAAATCCTCTTAGATGATGTCATATATCAAAATAATTTATATTTAAAAAAACACTTTACAAATATAAAATTAATTATTATTTAATATATGGAAAGTGTTAATATCATATCATTTTATTATAATTGTTAGGGAGTAAAAAAAAGAATAATTTTTTTTGGCAAAAAACTAAAACTTTATTGATAACTCGAGGTGTTCATCCGGAAGATAAACCTCACAACACTTACAAAACAAAGGCAAACGAAGCCTTAAAAACAAAACTAAAGAAAGACCGGACGAATACAAACAAACCACATCTAAATCATAAAACATACCACACAACCTAGAAACAAAACCAACAAAAATAAAACCGAACAAAACTAGACGAACACAAAACCCGACGAACCAAAGTCAAAGATCACAACCCCTCAGCGTTAATCTTCCTCAATTCCTCCCCATGAACCTTTTTTGGCTTAGGAATTCGCTTTTATTTTTGCTTAGGTTTCGGGGACGCCATCGAACCAATAAGTTTTCCTTCAACCATATACTCCTTTAATTCAATCCTAGCCTCATCAAAAAAAGTAGCACAGTTATCCGACGAAGACGCTCCACAATCGACAAAAGGCAGAACCGTAGACAAAGACGGGGTATCACAACTATCTAATGGTAATCTCTGACCACGATCAGGAACTTGTGTACAAACATTGGGCTTACGAGCCACATCCTCAACTCCCAACTAGGCAATCAATCCCGGGTCACCCAACCCCTTAGGCCCACCAGGCCCATTAACAGAGCAGCCCAAAACCGAGCCTGTTGGAATGAAACACACATGTTGTTTCCATCAACACCAACCCGTTTAGAACGAACAACAACAGACGAATTGCCTCCATCAATCCGATCATCACATTGATCAAGAGAAGCCATAGACGAAATCTCAACATCGACCACACCAACCCTAGAATCACCTTATCTTGAACCATCACGATAAGTTGAGTAATGATTTGCATATACCGCCGAGGAAGAATTGAATATCAGCGTCAACGGCGATGTCCCCACTTCAATATTACAATCTTCAAACATAGGCTCAACAGTGACCAGTCAGTTAGAATCCAATACAAAATCAGAAGAAAAACACACAGTCTTCAACCTCTCAGCAATAAACCCATCCGGAACTTCATTAACCCAAATATGTCCTTTTGAAACAGAAGAAGAAGAAACCAAACTAGCAGGCACCAACTCGTGTAAGTGTTTGACAAAGGAAGTTTCAATAAACACAAACGAAGATCCAACACTTGAAAGTTGAGCAGAAGATTGTGCCACTTTCAAAACAACACCCACTTTTCCAGCAACCTTTTTGATGTTATCAACCGAAACAAATTTGGCCGGAAAACCACGAAGCTCAACCCAAACATACCAGAAAAACGACTCCGCTTTAGGAGCAAATGGAGCAATTACAACGAACTCAGAGCAAGTTGTTTGAGCAAGTTGTTTGCGCCTTCTATAGTTTCGAGCTTAGTGTGTGTATGAGTTCTTTTTATGCGATTGCATGTCGTTGTGTGTTTTGTCTAGCTCCTGGCTAGTTTTTATTTCGTGTATTGTTCATTTTATTAATAAAATTTACTTGCCTTTCAAAAAAAAAAAAAAATTTGGAGTAACTATCAGAATCCGAACACACCACAACCACACCACAACACAACTAGAATACCAGCCTACTATAAGTTGAGATAATAGCTTTTACAATTAAAAAGAAAAACTTTAACCTTGTCTTCAAGTAAAATCTCAGAGTCAACCAAGATAATGCTTCTTTGCAGTTGACCGTCGATTGCACCGTTAGAAATCACCGCCTTTCCTGTACAGATACAAGAACATTAAGTAATAAAAAAGGGAGGTAAGGATGCTGACGTGTATAACATGTTCGAAACAACAAATAGAAGATAGAGGTGAGGAAGTGGGGGTGCGTGGGACACCTAGTTCTAAAGAAGCCGTCATAAGCCAGACGGCGCAGGATAGCATCCCTCCCTCAATAATTTCTCTCTTCTACACGCTCTGTATACTATTGTCTAACTTAAAACATATAAATGTTGTTACTTCACAAAAAAATAAAATAAAACACAATATCTATAAATATTATAAATGTAACTTCCAAAGTTTTTGTTAATCTATATCTTTATACATATTAAATTTAAAGTGATATTTATCGAGTTATTTTTAATAATTTTCTGCATATAAGGTTGATTCGAAGAAGTATGTTTAAAAATATTAGTACTTTTTATGTCCAAAGGGAATTTTTCATTTTTGTAAATCGTTTGAATATGTAACGTTTTTTGTCTTTATTCGACGTGAGTGGAGTAGCTAATTGGCTAATTACTAGCAGTACTCTCTTTGCTTTTTTACCTTGCTTCCAAGGCTTCTTTATTGTATCATATCTTTGTTTTGCTTTGTTCTAAACAAAACAAAATCTTGCTCAGACCATGCTTATGACATGTTTTTAGTGGTACCATCTGAAAAGAGTATATATACATGTATATGGTTGGTATTATTCTCATTATTATGAATTATGATTATGAATTTGTCTGTTATCTTGCGTGAAAGTTTAGATGTCAAATGCTTTATTGTATGGGGTACCTTTTGCTCATGTTTAATTTTGGAAATAATATGTTTTATTATTTGAAATGGTTTCTACAAAGCGATTATTGCATTAGGCTTGCTTATATGGTATATTGGAATGTACTCAAACACGCTCTAAGTGTGAGAGAGAATGGCAGGTGAGAGAGAGTGGATAGAGGTGAGGAACAACAAAAAATTGAGGAGAGAATGGAGAGAGGTGAGGAACAACAACAAAACGAGGACTCAAAGAGATCGAGATATCTATAGCGGTAACTATAAGAATTACAACTCGCGGTTTAGCGGACATCACTTAAAATCGTTCATGTTTTTCAATTTCCCGAAAGATTGGAAAGTGGTCGATTTGTGGAGAAAATTCAAGCAATTTGGAAGTGTAAGGGACGTCTACCTAGTCGAGAAGAGGTTGAAGTGTGGCAAGCGCTTCGCCTTTGTAAGATTTGAGAATGTTCCAAACGAAGAATCACTTCTCAACCGATTAAGGGACATTCGCTTTGATGGCTTAGAGATCAAAATTTTCAAAGCTCTAGAAAGGAATGCAAGCACATCGGAAAAGGATAAGTCGAGAGGTTTTGATACACATAAAGCAACAAACTTTCCCGTAAAAGGTGCCTCCCATCATGCTTACAGGGATGGCCGCTCATTTCACGAAGTTGTCAATAACCAAGGAGTCATGGCCAGCAATACTAAAAGTGATCATGTTAAGGGATTTGACCTGAGAGAAGTTATCCAAGGGGGAAATTGGACTCAAATATAAGTACAGTTAACCAACGAGAACGAACCGTCAACATTTCAGACGAGGAGGTTAATCAAGATTTTCTGAAAAAGGCGATAATTGGGGAGGTCAAGAAGTTTGAATACCTAGATCAATTCAGGTCACTATGTTGCGCAGAGGGATTAGACAAATTTATCATCAAATATCATGGAGGATTGTGAAATGTCCTGTTCATATCGATTATAAACGTTTCATATTAATTGATGTCTTTGCGAGGTTTTGACTTCTACATGAGACATTTTTCAAAGACTGCATTTGTTTTTAAAACAAACCATAACCTTTATTTTATCGACAAGGTTAAAAAGACACCACCTAGATTATCAAGAAATGATAATCTAAAAATATCACACTTACACACTACCAATACATATTGGTTTACAATATTAATATGTTACAACAAAGTAAATCTCGAATGCAGTTTTAAACAATATTATACAATCATGCTGACACCGAATCTTGACCATATTTTAGCATGCAACAGCGGAAGCTCTTAATAATCACCAGAGAATAAACATGCTTTAAATGTCAACAAAAATGTTGGTGAGTTATAGGTTTAACCTATATATTTATTAAATCGTAATAATAGACCACAAGATTTCATATTTCAATATACATCCCATACATAGAGATAAAAATCATTCATATGGTGAACACCTAATAACCAACATTAACAAGATGCATATAAGAATATCCCCTATCATTCCAGGAAATCCATCGGACATGATAAAAAAATGAATTCGAAGTACTAAAGCATCCGGTACTTTGAATGGGGTTCGTTAGGCCCAATAGATCTATCTTTAGGATTCGCGTTAATTAGTAGATCGGTTTACTAATTCTTAGGCTACCAAGCAAAAAGGCCATATTCGGCTTCGATCATTCACCCATATAATGTAGTTTCAATTACTTGTGTCTATTTTGTAAAACATTTATAAAACTGCATGTATTCTCATCCCAAAAATATTAGATTTTAAAAGTGGGACTATAACTCACTTTCACAGATTTTTAATTCGTCGGGAAGTAAGACTTGGCCACTGGTCAATTCACGAACCTATAACAAATATGTACATATATATCAAAGTATGTTTAAAATATATTTACAACATTTTTTATTACGTTTTAATGATTTGAGTTTATTAAGTCAGCTGTCCTTGTTAATAACCTACAACTAGTTGTCCACAGTTAGATGTACAGAAATAAATCGATATATATTATCTTGAATCAATCCACGACCCAGTGTATACACGTCTCAGGCTAGATCACAACTTAAAGTATATATATTTTTAGAATCAACCTCAACCCTGTATAGCTAACTCAAACATTACTGCATATAGAGTTTCTATGGTTTTTCCAAATAATATATATACATGGGTCGATATGATATGTCAAAACATTTGCATACGTGTCTATGGTATCCCAAGATTACATAATATATTAGAATAAATGTATAATACAATATAAGTTAGCTAGGATATGATTAATATAGATTTGTTACTAATTTTCACGTAGCTACAACAAGCAAAATTATCCAATCTTGTTTTACCCATAACTTCTTCGTTTTAAATCCGTTTTGAGTGATTCAAGTTGCTATGGTTTCATATTGAACTTAAGTTTATGAATATAAATAGAAAAAGTATAAGTTTATAGTCAGAAATATAGATTATAAGTCGTTTTTGTAAAGGTAGTCATTTCAGTCGAAAGAACGACGTCTAGATGACCATTTTGGAAAACATACTTCCACTTTGAGTATAACCATGATTTTTGGATATAGTTTCATGTTCATAAGAGAAATCATTTTCCCAGAATAATAGCTCTTAAATAAAAGTTTATCATAGTTTTTAATTAACTAACCCAAAACAGCCCGCGGTGTTACTACGAAGCCGTATATCCGGTTTTACGGTGTTTTTCGTGTTTTCAAATTTAAAACATTAAGTTAGCATATCATATAGATATATAACATGTGTCTATTTGATTTTAAAAATCAAGTTAGAAGGATTAAGTTTTTTTTGCGAACAAGTTTAGAATTAACTAAACTATGTTCTAGTGATTACAAGTTTAAACCTTCGAATAAGATAGTTTTATATATATGATTTGAATGATGTTATGAACATCATTACTATCTCAAGTTTTGTGCATAAACTACTGGAAATGAGAAAAATAGATCTAGCTTCAAGGATCCTTGGATGGCTTGAAAGTTCTTAAAGCAAAATCATGACACGAAAACAAATTCAAGTAAGATTTCCACTCGAAATAAGATTGTTATAGTTATAGAAATTGAATCAAAGTTTGAGTATGAGTATTACCTTGAATTAGAAAGATATCTTACTGTAAATAAGAAAGATTTCTTGAGATTGGATGATCACTTGAAATGGATTTGCAAGATTGAAAGTAAGCTAGCAAACTTGGAAGTGTTGTTGGAGTGTTCTTGAGTAGTTGTTTTGTAACTTTGTTTATGTATGGATTTGTGAACTAGATTGAGCTAGATTTTGATGAAGATGATGAAGAACACTTAGAACAATGGAAGAACACTTGAGAGAGTTTAGTTTGATGCATAAAAATTGAAAAATGAATGTGTTTATGGTGATGATTGAAAAAGTGATGTAGGAACTCCATATAAGGTCACATTAGTTTGTAATTTTGTGTAATTAGTCATGCTAGTTGACAAATGATGGTTCCCACATGGTTAGGTGACTCACATGGGCTGCTAAGAGCTAATCATTGGAGTGTATATACCAATAGTACATACATTTAGAAGCTGAGTATTGTACGAGTACGAATACGGGTGCATACGAGTAGAATTGTTGATGAAAATGAATGAGGATGTAATTGTAAGCATTTTTGTTAAGTAGAAGTATTTTGATAAGTGTCTTGAAGTCTTTCAAAGTGTATGAATACATATTAAAACACTACATGTATATTGTAGTGACCCGAACTTTTCGATGTTTATATATATTAAATGAAATTGATATTTACATGATTAAGTGTTTCCAACATGTTAAGCAATCAAACTTGTTAAGACTTGATTAATTGAAATAGGTTTCATATAGACAATTGACCACCCAAGTTGACCGGTGATTCACGAACGTTAAAACTTGTAAAAACTATATGATGACATATATATGGATATATATATATATATAGTTAACATGATATTATGATAAGTAAACATATCATTAAGTATATTAACATTGAACTACATATGTAAAAACAAGACTACTAACTTAATGATTTTGAAACGAGACATATATGTAACGATTATCGTTGTAACGACATTTAATGTATATATATCATATTAAGATATATTAATACATCATGATATCATGATAATGTAATAATTTAACATCTCATTTGATTTAATAAACAATGGGTTAACAACAGTTAACAAGATCGTTAACCTAAAGGTTTCAAAACAACACTTACATGTAACGACTAACGATGACTTAACGACTCAGTTAAAATGTATATACATGTAGTGTTTTAATATGTATTCATACACTTTTGAAAGACTTCAATACACTTATCAAAATACTTCTACTTAACAAAAATGCTTACAATTACATCCTCGTTCAGTTTCATCAATAATTCTACTCGTATGCACCCGTATTCGTACTCGTACAATACACAGCTTTTAGATATATGTACTATTTGTATATACACTCCAATGATTAGCTCTTAGCAGCCCATGTGAGTCACCTAACACATGCGGGAACAATCATTTGGCAACTAGCATGAAATATCTCATAAAATTTCAAAAATATGAGTAATCATTCATGACTTATTTACATGAAAACAAAATTACATATCCTTTATATCTAATCCATATACCAACGACCAAAAACACCTACAAACACTTTCATTCTTCAATTTTCTTCATCTAATTGATCTCTCTCAAGTTCCATCTTCAAGTTCTAAGTGTTCTTCATAAATTTCATAAGTATAGTTTCATAAAAATCAAGAATACTTCCAAGTTTGCAAGTCTACTTCCAAGCTTTCTAATCCATTCCAAGTAATCATCTAAGATCAAGGAACCTTTGCTATTTACAGTATGTTATCTCTCTAATTCAAGGTAATATTCATATTCAAACTTTGATTCAATTTCTAAAACTATAACAATCTTATTTGGAGTGAAAATCTTACTTGAACTGTTTTCGTGTCATGATTATGCTTCAAGAACTTTCAAGCCATCCAAGGATCCTTTGAAGCTAGATCCATTTTTCTCATTTCCAGTAGCTTTATCCAGAAAACTTGAGGTAGTAATGATGTTCATAACATCATTCGATTCATACATATAAAGCTATCTTATTCGAAGGTTTAAACTTGTAATCACTAAAACATAGTTTAGTTAATTCTAAACTTGTTCGCATACAAAAGTTAATCCTTCTAACTTGACTTTTAAAATCAACTAAACACATGTTCTATATCTATATGATATGCTAACTTAATGATTTAAAACCTGAAAACACGAAGAACACCGTAAAACCAGACATACGCCGGCGTAGTAACAACCGCGGGCTGTTTTGAGTTAGTTAATTAAAAACTATGATAAACTTTGATTTAAAAGTTGTTCTTCTGAGAAAATGATTTTTCTTATGAACATGAAACTATATCCAAAAATTATGGTTAAACTCAAAATGAAAGTATGTTTTCCAAAATGGTCATCAAGATGTCGTTTTTTCGACGGAAATGACTACCTCTTTAGTAATTGACATGTAACTTAAATTTCCGACTATAAACCTATTTTTTATGTTTAGATTATTAAATTAGAGTTCAATATAAAACCATAACAATTTGATTCACTCAAAACAGATTTAAAATGAAGAAGTTATGGGTAAAACAATATTGGATATTTTTGATTATTTTAGCTACGGGAAATGTTTAACAAATCTATACAAATCATATCCTAGCTAACTTATATTGTATTATACATGTATTTTAATATATTATGTAATCTTGGGATACCATAGACACGTATACAAATGTTTTGACATATCATATCGACCCATGTATATATATTATTTGGAACAACCAAAGACACTCTATATGCAGTAATGTTGGAGTTAGCTATACAGGGTTGAGGTTGATTCCAAAAATATATATGCTTTGAGTTGTGATCTAGCCTGAGACGTGTATACACTGGGTCGTGGATTGATTCAAGATAATATATATCGATTTATTTCTGTACATCTAACTGTGGACAACTAGTTGTAGGTTACTAACGAGGACATCTGACTTAATAAACTTAAAACAGTAAAACGTATTAAAAATGTTGTAAATATATTTTGAACATACTTTGATATATATGTACATATTTGTTATAGGTTTGTGAATCGACCAGTGGCCAATTCTTACTTCCCGACGAAATAAAAATCTGTGAAAGTGAGTTATAGTCCCACTTTTAAAATCTAATATTTTGGGATGAGAATACATGCAGTTTTATAAATATTTTACGAAATAGACACAAGTAAATGAAACTACATTATTTGGGTGAATGATCGAAGCCGAATATGCCCCTTTTGCTTGGTAACCTAAGAATTAGTAAACCGATCTACTAATTGACGCGAATCATAAAGATAGATCTATTGGGCCTAACGAACCCCATCCAAAGTACCGGATGCTTTAGTACTTCGAATTCGTTTTTATCATGTCCGAAGGATTTCCCGAAATGATAGGGGATATTCTTATATGCATCTTGTTAATGTCGGTTACCAGGTGTTCACCATATGAATGATTTTTATCTCTATGTATGGGATGTATATTGAAATATGAAATCTTGTGGTCTATTATTATGATTTGATAATATATAGGTTAAACCTATAACTCACCAACATTTTTGTTGACATTTTAAGCATGTTTATTCTCAGGTGATTATTAAGAGCTTCCGCTGTTGCATACTAAAATAAGGACAAGATTTGGAGTCCATGCTTGTATGATATTATGTAAAAATTGCATTCAAGAAACTTATTTTTGATGTAATATATTCTTATTGTAAACCATTATGTAATTGTCGTGTGTAAACGGTATATTTTAGATTATCATTATTTGATAATCTACGTAATGCTTTTTAAACCTTTATCGACAAAATAAAGGTTATGGTTGTTTTAAAAATGAATGCAGTCTTTGAAAAACGTCTCATATAGAGGTCAAAACCTCGCGATGAAATCAATTAATATGGAACATTTATAATCAATATGAACGGGACATTTCAGTTAGTATCAGAGCGTTGGTCTTAGAGAACCAGAAATTTGCATTAGTGTGTCTTATCGAGTTTGTTCGGATACATTAGTGAGTCTGGACTTCGACTGTGTTTTCTTTAAAAACGATTGCTTAACACTTTTGTTGGAAACTATATATTATTAACATGTAAATGTTATGTGATATATTAATCTCTTAACATGTTTGATATTGTGTGATAGATGTCTACCTCTAGTACAAATCCCATTGATTCACCTAATAATAATGAAGATTCGAATATATTTTGGGAAGATTCACAAATTCCCGAAGAGGAACCGGAAGAGGAGGAATCGGAAGAGGAGGAACCGGAAGAAGAGGAACCAGAAGAGGATGAATCAGAAGAGGAGGAACCAGAAGAAGAAGAGGTTCCGGAGGAAGAAATATTGATACCTATAGTAAATCGATTAAATAAAAGAAAATCCTCAACCAACAGACCAAAGTTAATAATGGTCAATGGTGTTTCCGCTGAGGAAGCAAAATATTGGGAAGATTACCAATTTTTCGATGAATCGGATACCGATGAGGATTCCGATGATGTTATAGAAATTACCTCGACCCAATTTAATAAAGCGAAAGAAAATAATAAGGGAAAAGGTATAAAAATAGAGAAACCCGATTCCAACCCCGATGAACTTTATATGTATCGACAACATCCGTATTTCCTAAAATGTAACAATGACCCGGGAACCTCTAAACCACCAGGTTTTTCTAAACCATTATGGAAAACGACGGCTCGTATTAGAGGAACATCATATATTCCTAGAAAATTAGGAAAACGAACCAAGTCCGAAGAAGAAGAAACCAGTGATTCAGATTAGAGGGTTGTAAACATGTTGTGTATTATATGAATTGTACTGTGCTTGTACTTTTATGTTCTATGTAAAAATTGCTTGTATTGTTTGTTAATTATCTTTTACGAATCTAATCCTTGTCTATTTTACAGTATAAAAACAAAATGGACGTTAAGGGTAGACAACCGAATATTTTAGAAGACCTACCAGAGGATATGATTGAGGAAATCTTGTCTAGAGTCGGTCAGAATTCATCAGCACATTTAGTTATGGCGAAATTAACTTGTCAAACATTTGAAGGACTTTTCGGAAATGCCTTAATTTATAAAAGGCTTTCCTTTGATAGGTGGGGTATATCACATTGGGGAGACCGTAAGTTACGTTGTGTTTTCTTTAAAGCATTAAATGCGGGGAACCCAAATGCAATTTTACGCTACGGGTTAAGAACCTATTTTGACTCAACATATCCCAACATAGGATTTCGTGAACTAGAAAGAGCTTCTAACATGCAACATAGAGTAGCATGTTATGCCTACGGGTTAGTGATGTTCGCTTCTTATCAAAGTGAGAAAAAGAACATCGGATTGCAACTTTTAAATAAAACCTTTCCACAAGTGACGGATTCAGTAGTTGGGGTGAGAAACAAGGTTTTTAGATTATTACGGGGCTGTTGGACATTACGAAACCCTCGTCCTTTGGACGACATTACAACATGCTGCCTAGCCA
The DNA here is from genome assembly GCF_046630445.1 of Rutidosis leptorrhynchoides. Lineage (NCBI taxonomy): Eukaryota > Viridiplantae > Streptophyta > Magnoliopsida > Asterales > Asteraceae > Rutidosis > Rutidosis leptorrhynchoides. The sequence continues at coordinate 14,630,957 of NC_092334.1, forward strand.
ATGGTCATAACAGTTATTTTCCACAAGACCAAGGATGGGAAGTCGTCTTAGTAAAACCAGAATGCATGACTTGTTTCTGGACTTATGAATTACGTGTCTTTATTTCCTTTGCTGAACAACTTGCGTATTAACTAGATTTATCTTCAAAACTGTCATGTATCATAGTGTACTATATTTCATGTTATATGTAATATAGCGAAGTTGTAAGTTTGAAGAATATTTGTATGTGATATATTATTATAATCAGTTTTTTCATATGGAATTGTAGTAGTTGAATTGTATATTAGCTATTAAGTATGAACTTAACGGGTAGGTAGTACCCGAATTTAAACTTATAAAACGCTAATATGAAGAAAAAGCTTTTATAAATGAGTTCATATTATGCTACGAAATACTACTGACTACTCTTAATATTCTGTATGATTAACTCGATTCAGTTGGCTATTTTGAAGGAAATGGCACCGACTACTCGGCACACCATGAATATGAGCGAAGAGGAATTTCGTACCTTTCTTGCTGCAAACATAGCCGCAGTACAGGCTGCGCTACATACCAACAATAACTCTGAATCTAGCAATGCAGCTAATGGCGCAAGAAATTGCGTAGGATGCTCCTACAAAGAATTCACTGCCTGCAAACCTTTGGAATTTGATGGAACCAAAGGACCAATTGGATTGAAACGATGGACCGAGAAAGTCGAATCGGTGTTTGCCATAAGTAAGTGTACTGAAGAGGACAAAGTTAAGTATGCTACGCATACCTTCACAGGTACTGCTTTAACGTGGTGGAACACCTATCTTGAACAGGTAGGACAAAATGCTGCTTACGCACTACCGTGGTCGGCATTCAAGCAATTGATGAACGAGCAGTACCGTCCTAGAAACGAAGTCAATAAACTCAAGGCAGAACTTAGAGAGTTACGAACACAAGGGTTCGACGTTACCACATATGAACGACGATTCACAGAGTTGTTCCTATTGTGTCCGGGAGCATTCGAAGATGAAGAAGAGAAGATCGGCGCGTTTGTAAAAGGATTACCAGTAAGGATTCAAGAAGATGTGAGTTCACACGAGCCCGCTTCTATATAGAAGGCAAGTGGAACGGCTCATAAACTCATAAATCAGATTGAGGGAAGAATTAAAGAGCAGGCGGCCAAAGAAGCCAACACGAAACAACTCAAGAGGAAGTGGGAGGAAAACGGTGACAAGAGTCACCAGTACAACAACAACAACAACCGCAACAACAATCGCAACAATAACCGCAATCCTAACAATAACTACAACAAACATCTCAACAATAACAACAACTACAACAACCATTTCAACAACAATAACAATCCCAACAACAACCTCAATAACAACAACGGCAACAAAAACCAAAAACAGTCATGTCATAGGTGTGAAGAAAATCATCAGGGGTTTTGCACGACATTTTTCAATAGGTGCAAAAGAAATGGTCATAGCGCGACAAAGTGTGAGGTCTACGGACTAAAGTTTAACAGAACTAAAGGAACAAATAATGTCGGAACAAGTAATGCCGAAACGAATAGTGCCGGAGCAAGTAATACCAACGCTGTTTGTTATAAATGTGGAAAATCGGGCCACATTATTATAAATTGCCCGAATCAGGGTAATATTAATGGGCAGGGCCGTGGAAGAGTTTTCAATATTAATGCGACAGAAGCACAGGAAGACCCAGAGCTTGTTACGGGTACGTTTCTTATTGACGATAAATCTGCTTATGTTTTATTTGATTCGGGTGCGGATAGAAGCTATATGAGTAGAGAATTTTGTGCTAAATTAAGTTGCCCATTGATGCCTTTGGATAGTAAATTTTTACTCGAATTAGCAAATGGTAAATTAATTTCAGCAGATAATATATGTCGGAATCGAGAAATTAAACTGGTTAGCGAAACATTTAAGATTGACTTGATACCGGTAGAGTTAGGGAGTTTTGATGTGATAATCGGTATGGACTGGTTGAAAGAAGTGAAAGCAGAGATCGTTTGTTACAAAAATGCAATTTGCATTATACGAGAAAAAGGAAAATCCTTAATGGTGTACAGAGAAAAGAGCAACGCGAAGTTAAATCTTATTAGTAACCTGAAGGCACAAAAATTAATAAGAAAAGGTTGCTATACTGTGCTAGTGCACGTCGAGAAAGTCAATACCGAAGAAAAGAACATCAATGATATTCCTGTCGCAAAAGAATTTCCCGATGTATTTTCGAAAGAATTACCGGGACTACCTCCACACCGATCCGTTGAATTTCAAATAGACCTTGTACTGGGAGCTGCACCAATAGCTCGTGCTCCATACAGACTCGCACCTAGCGAAATGAAGGAACTTCAGAGCCAATTACAAGAACTTTTAGAGCGTGGTTTCATTCGACCAAGCACATCACCGTAGGGAGCTCCTGTTTTGTTTGTCAAGAAGAAGGATGGTACATTCAGGTTGTGTATCAACTACCGAGAGTTGAACAAACTTACCATCAAGAACCGCTACCCACTACCGAGAATTGATGACTTATTTGATCAACTACAAGGCTCGTCTATTTATTCGAAGATCGATTTACATTCTGGATATCATCAAATGCGGGTGAAGGAGGATGATATTCCAAAGACTGCTTTTAGGACGCGTTACGGTCATTACCAGTTTATGGTTATGCTGTTTGGATTGACTAACGCACCAGCTGTGTTCATGGACCTCATGAACCGAGTGTGTGGGCCATATCTTGACAAGTTTGTCATTGTTTTCTTCGATGACATACTTATTTACTCGAAGAATGATCAAGAGCACGAAGAACATTTGAGAAAAGTGCTAGAGTTACTGAGAAAAGAAAAACTGTACGCTAAGTTTTCAAAGTGTGCATTTTGGTTGGAAGAAGTTCAATTCCTCGGTCACATAGTGAACAAAGGAGGTATTCAGGTGGATCCAGCAAAGATTGAAATAGTTGAAAAGTGGGAAACCCCGAAAACTCCGAAACATATACGCCAGTTTTTAGGACTAGCTGGTTATTACAGGAGATTCATCTAAGATTTTCCTAAAATAGCAAAACTCTTGACTGCATTAACGCATAAAGGGAGGAAATTTGAATGGAAGGATGAACAAGAAAAAGCGTTTCAATTGTTGAAGAAAAATTTAACAACGGCACCTATATTGTCATTACCTGAAGGGAATGATGATTTGTGATATATTGTGACACCTCAAATCAAGGTTTCGGTTGTGTATTAATGCAACGAACGAAAGTAATTGTTTATGCGTCTAGATAATTGAAGATTCACGAGTAGAATTATACGACGCATGATTTGGAATTAGGCGCGGTTGTTTTTGCATTAAAGACTTGGAGGCACTACTTATATGGGGTCAAAAGTATTATATATACCGACCACAAAAGTCTTCAACACATATTTAATCAGAAACAACTGAACATGAGGCAGCGCAGATCGATTGAATTGTTGAATGATTATGACTTTGAGATTCGTTACCACCCAGGGAAGGCAAATGTGGTAGCCGACGCCTTGAGCAGAAAGGATAGAGAACCCATTCGTGTAAAATCTATGAATATAATGATTCACACTAACCTTACTACTCAAATAAAGGAGGCGCAACAAGGATTTTTAAAAGAGGAAAATTTAAAGGATAAAATACCCAAAGGATCGGAGAAGCATCTTAATGTTCGGGAAGACGGAACACGGTATAGGGCTAAAAGGATTTGGGTACCAAAATTTGGAGATATGAGAGAAATGGTACTTAGAGAAGCTCATAAAACCAGATACTCAATACATCCTGGAACGGGGAAGATGTACAACGATCTCAAGAAACATTTTTGGTGGCCGGGTATAAAAGCCGATGTTGCTAAATACGTAGGAGAATGTTTGACGTGTTCTAAGGTCAAAGCTGAGCATCAAAAACCATCAGGTCTACTTCAACAACCTGAAATCCCGAAATGGAAATGGGAAAACATTACCATGGATTTCATCACTAAATTGCCAAGGACTGCAAGTGGTTTTGATACTATTTGGGTAATAGTTGATCGTCTCACCAAATCAGCACACTTCCTGCCAATAAGAGAAGATGACAAAATGGAGAAGTTAGCACGACCGTATTTGAAGGAAGTTGTCTCCAGACATGGAATACCAATCTCTATTATCTCTGATAGGGATGGAAGATTTATTTCACGATTCTGGCAGACATTACAGCAAGTATTAGGAACTCGTCTAGACATGAGTACTGCCTATCATCCACAAACTGATGGGCAGAGCGAAAGGACAATACAAACACTTGAAGACATGCTACGAGCATGTGTTATTGATTTCGGAAACAGTTGGGATCGACACCTTCCGTTAGCAGAATTTTCCTACAACAACAGCTACCATTCAAGCATTGAGATGGCATCGTTTGAAGCACTTTATAGTAGAAAGTGCAGGTCTCTGATTTGTTAGAGTGAATTGGGGGATAGACAGATTACGGGTCCGGAAATAATACAAGAAACTACCGAGAAGATCATCCAAATTCAACAACGGTTGAAAACCGCCCAAAGTCGACAAAAGAGCTACGCCGATATTAAAAGAAAAGATATAGAATTTGAAATTGGAGAGATGGTCATGCTTAAAGGCGTTGTTCTTTTTTAAATTCTATATCTTTTCTTTTAATGTCAGCGTAGCTCTTTTGTCGACTTTGGGCGGTTTTCAACCGTTGTTGAATTTGGATGATCTTCTCGGTAGTTTCTTGTATTATCTCCGGACCCGTAATCTGTCTATCCCCCACTTAACTCCAACAAATCGGAGACCTGCACTTTCTACCATAAAGTGCTTCAAATGGTGCCATCTCAATGCTTGAATGGTAGCTGTTGTTGTAGGAAAATTCTGCTAACGGTAGGTGTCGATCCCAACTATTTCCGAAATCAATAACACATGCTCGTAGCATGTCTTCAAGCATTTGTATCGTCCTTTCGCTCTGCCCATCAGTTTGTGGATGATAGGCAGTACTCATGTCTAGACGAGTTCCTAATGCTTGCTGTAATGTCTACCAGAATCTTGAAATAAATCTGCCATCCCTATCAGAGATAATAGAGATTGGTATTCCATGTATGGAGACAACTTCCTTCAAATACAGTCGTGCTAACTTCTCCATCTTATCATCTTCTCTTATTAGCAGGAAATATGCTGATTTGGTGAGACGATCAACTATTACCCAAATAGTATCAAAACCACTTGCAGTCCTTGGCAATTTAGTGATGAAATCCATGGTAATGTTTTCCCATTTCCATTCCGGGATTTCGGGTTATTGAAGTAGACCAGATGGTTTCTGATGCTCAGCTTTGACCTTAGAACACATCAAACATTCTCCTATGTATTTAGCAACATCGACTTTCATACCCGGCCACCAAAAATATTTCTTGAGATCCTTGTACATCTTCCCCGCTCCAGGATGTATTGAGTATCTGGTTTTATGAGCTTCTCTAAGTACCATTACTCTCATATCTCCAAATTTTGGCACCCAAATTCTTTCAGCCCTATACCGGGTTCCGTCTTCCCGAATATTAAGATGCTTCTCCGATCCTTTGGGTATTTCATCCTTTAAATTTTCCTCTTTTAAAACTCCTTGTTGCGCCTCCTTTATTTGAGTAGTAAGGTTAATGTGAATTATTATATTCATAGCTTTTACTCGAATGGGTTCTCTGTCTTTTCTGCTCAAGGCGTCGGCTACCACATTTGCCTTCCTCGTGTGGTAACAAATCTCAAAGTCGCAATCATTCAACAATTCAATCCACCTGCGCTGCCTCATGTTCAGTTGTTTCTGATTAAATATGTGTTGAAGACTTTTGTGGTCGGTATATATAATACTTTTGACCCTATATAAGTAGTGCCTCCAAGTCTATAATGCCAAAACAACCGCTCCTAATTCTAAATCATGCGTCGTATAATTCTGCTCGCGAATCTTCAATTGTCTAGATGCATAAGCAATTACCTTCGTTCGTTACATTAATACACAACCGAGACCTTGCTTTGAGGCCACAATATATCACAAAATCATCATTCCCTTCAGGTAATGACAATATAGGTGCCGTAGTTAACTTTTTCTTTAACAATTGAAACGCTTTCTCGTGTTCATCCTTCCATTCAAATTTCCTCCCTTTATGCGTTAATGCAATCAAGAGTTTTGCTATTTTAGAAAAATCTTGGATGAATCTCCTGTAATAACCAGCTAGTCCTAAAAACTGGCATATGTGTTTTGGAGTTTTCGGGGTTTCCCACTTTTCAACGGTTTCAATCTTTGCTGGATCCACCTGAATACCTTCTTTGTTCACTATGTGACCGAGGAATTGAACTTCTTCCAACTAAAATGCACACTTTGAAAACTTAGCGTACAGTTTTTCTTTTCTCAGTAACTCTCGCACTTTTCTCAAAAGTTCTTCGTGCTCTTGATCATTCTTCGAGTAAATAAGTATGTCATCAATGAAAACAATGACAAACTTGTCAAGATATAGCCCACACACTCGGTTCATGAGGTCCATAAACACAGCTGGTGCGTTAGTCAATCCAAACGGCATAACCATAAACTCGTAATGACCGTAACGCTTCCTAAAAGCAGTCTTCGGAATATCATCCTGCTTCACCCGCATTTGATGGTATCCAGAACGTAAATCGATCTTCGAATAAACCGACGAGCCTTGTAGTTGATCAAATAAGTCATTGATTCTCGGTAACGGGTAACGGTTCTTGATGGTAAGTTTATTCAACTCTCGGTAGTCGATACACAACCTAAATGTACCATCTTTCTTCTTCACAAATAGAACAGGAGCTCCCCATGGTGATGTACTTGGTCGAATGAAACCACGCTCTAAAAGTTCATGTAACTGACTTTGTAATTCTTTCATTTCGATGGGTACGAGTCTGTATGGAGCACGAGCTATTGGTGCAGCTCCTGGTACAAGGTCTATTTGAAATTCAACGGATCAATGTGGGGGTAATCCCGGTAATTCTTTCGAAAATATATCGGGAAATTCTTTTGCGATGGGAACATCACTGATGTTCTTTTCTTCAGGTTTAACTTCCTCGATGTGTGCTAGAATGACGTAACAACCTTTTCTTATTAGTGTTTACGCCTTCAAACTACTAATAAGATTTAATTTCGCGTTGTTCTTTTCTCCGTACACCATTAAAGGTTTTCCTTTTTCACGCCTAATGCAAATCGCATTTTTGTAACAAACGACCTCTGCTCTCACTTTTTTCAACCAGTCCATTCCAATTATTACATCAAAACTCCCTAACTCGACTGGTATTAAATCAATCTTAAACGTTTCATCCCCCAGTTTAATTTCTCTATCCCGACATATATTATCTGCTGAAATTAATTTACCGTTTGCTAAATCGAGTAAAAATTTATTATCCAAAGGCATCAATGGGCAATTTAATTTAGCACAAAAATCTCTACTCATATAGTTTCTATCCGCATCCGAATCAAATAAAACATAAGCAGATTTATCGCCAATAAGAAACGTACACGTAACAAGCTCCGGGTCTTCCTGTGCTTCTGCCGCATTAATATTGAAAACTCTTCCACGGCCCTGCCCATTAGTATTCCCCTGATTCAGGCAATTTCTAATAATGTGGCCCGGTTTTCCACATTTATAACAAACAGCGTTGGTATTACTTGCTCTGACACTATTCGTTCTGGCATTACTTGTTCCGACACTATTTGTTCCTTTAGTTCTGTTAAACCTTGGTCCGTAGACCTCACACTTTGTTGCGCTATGACCATTTCTTTTACACCTGTTGCAAAATGTCGTGCAAAACCCCGGGTGATTTTCTTCACACCTATGACATGGCTGATTTTGGTTTTTGTTGCCGTTGTTGTTATTGAGGTTGTTGTTGGGATTGTTATTGTTGTTGAAATGGTTGTTGTAGTTGTTGTTGTTGTTGGGACGTTTGTTGTAGTTATTGTTAGGATTGTGGTTATTGTTGCGATTGTTGTTGCGATTGTTGGGATAGTTGTTGCGATTGTGGTTGTAATTGTTATTGTTGTTGTACTGGTGACTCTTGTCACCGTTTTCCTCCCACTTCCTCTTGAGTTGTTTCGTTTTGGCTTCTTCGGCCGCCTGCTCTTTAATTCTTCCCTCAATCTGATTTATGGGTTTATGAGCCATTCGACTTGCCTTTTGTATGGAAGCGGGCTCGTGTGAACTCACATCTTCTTGAATCCTTTCTGGTAACCCTTTTACAAACGCGCCGATCTTCTCTTCTTCATCTTCGAACGCCCCCGGACACAATAGGCACAACTCTGTGAATCGTCGTTCATACGTGGTAATGTCGAACCCTTGTGTTCGTAACTCTCTAAGCTCTACCTTGAGCTTATTGACCTCATTTCTAGGACGGTATTGCTCGTTCATCAATTGCTTGAATGCCGACCACGGTAGTGCGTAAGCAGCATTTTGTCCTACCTGTTCCAGATAGGTGTTCCACCACGTTAATGCAGTACCTGTGAAGGTATGCGTAGTGTACTTAACTTTGTCCTCTTCAGTACACTTACTTATGGAAAACACTGATTCGACCTTCTCGGTCCACCGTTTCAATCCAATTGGTCCTTCAGTTCCATTAAATTCCAAAGGTTTGCAGGCAGTGAATTCTTTGTAGGAGCATCCTACACGATTTCTTGCACCGTTACCTGCATTGCTAGCTTCAGAGTTATTGTTGGTATGTAGTGCAGCCTGTACTGCAGCTATGTTTGCAGCAAGAAAGGTACGAAATTCCTCTTCGCTCATATTCATGGTGTGTCGAGTAGTCGGTGCCATTTCCTTCAAAATAGCCAACTGAATCGAGTTAATCATACAGAATATTAAGAGTAGTCAATAGTATTTCGTAGCATAATATGAACTCATTTATAAAAGCTTTTTCTTCATATTAGCGTTTTATAAGTTTTAATTCGGGTACTACCTACCCGTTAAGTTCATACTTAGTAGCTAATATACAATTCAACTACTACAATTCCATATAAAAAACTGATTATAATAATATATCACATTCAAATATTATTCAAACTTACAAATTCCGCTATATTACATATAACATGAAATATAGCACACAATAACTTGATATAAGACAGTTTTGAAGATAAATCTAGTTAATACGCAAGTCGTTCAGCAAAGGTAATAAAGACACGTAATTCCTAAGTCCAGAAACAAGTCATGCATTCTGGTTTTACTAAGACGACTTCCCATCCTTGGTCTTATGGAAAGTAACCGTTATGACCATTGGCTAGGCAGCATGTTGTAATGTCAAAAGGACGAGGGTTTCGTAATGTCCAACAGCTCCGTAATAATCTAAAAACCTAGTTTCTTACTCCAACTACTGAATCCGTCACTTGTGAGAAGGTTTTATTTAAAAGTTGTAATCCGATGTTCTTTTTCTCACTTTGGTAAGAAGCGAACATCACTAACCCGTAAGCATAACATGCTTCTTTATGTTGCATGTTAGAAGCTCTTTCTAACTCACGAAATCCTATGTTGGGATATGTTGAGTCAAAATAGGTTCTTAACCCGTAGTGTAAAATTGCATTTGGGTTCCCCGCATTTAATGCTTTAAAGAAAACACGGCATAACTTACTGTCTCCCCAATGTGATATACTCCACCTATCAAAGGAAAGCCTTTTATAAACTAAGGCATTTTTGGTAAGTCTTTCAAATGTTTGACAAGTTAATTTCGCCATAATTAATTGTGCTGATGAATTCTGACCGACTCTAGACAAGATTTCATCAATCATATCCTCTGGTAGGTCTTCTAAAATATTCGGTTGTCTACCCTTAACATCCATTTTGTGTTTTTATACTGTAAAAATAGACGAGGGTTAGATTCATAAAAGATAATTAACAAACAATACAAGCAATTTTTACATTTATCATAAAAGCACAAGCACACTATATTACATATATTACACAACATGATTACAACTCTTTAATCCGACTCACTCGTTTCTTCTTCTTCGGACTTGGCTCGTTTTGCTAATTTCCTAGGGATATATGGTGCTCCCCTAATACGAGCTGTCGTTTACCACAATGGTTTAGAAAAACCTGGTGGTTTAGAGGTTCCCGGGTTATTGTTATAATTTAGGAAGTACGGATGTTGGAATCAGGTTTCTCTATTTTTATACTTTTTCCCTTATTATTTTCTTTTGCTTTATTAAATTGGGTCGAGGTAATTTCTATAACATCATTGGAATCCTCATCGGGATCCGATTCATCGGAAAATTGGTAATCTTCCCAACATTTTGCTTCCTCGGCGGAAACATCATTGACCATTATTAACTTTGGTCTGTTGGTTGGGGATATTCTTTTATTTAATCAATTTACTGTAGGTATCAATATTTCTTCCTCTGGAACCTCTTCTTCTTCCGGTTCCTCCTCTTCCGGTTCCTCCTCTTCCGGTTCCTCTTCTTCCGGTTCCTCCTCTTCCAGTTCCTCTTCGGGAATTTGTGAATCTTCCCAAAATATATTCGACTCTTCATTATTATTAGGTGAGTCGATGGGATTTGTACTAGAGGTAGACATCTATCACACAATATCAAATACGTTAAGAGATTAATATATCACATAATATTTACATGTTAATAATATATAGTTTCCAATAAAAAATGTTAAGCAATCGTTTTTGAAGAAAAACACGATCGAAGTCCAGACTCACTAATGCATCCTAACAAACTCGGTAAGACACACACTAATGCAAAATTCTGGTTCTCTAAGACCAATGCTCGGATACCAACTGAAATGTCCCATTCATATCGATTATAAACGTTTCGTATTAATTGATCTCTTTGCGAGGTTTTGACTTCTACATGAGACGTTTTTCAAAGACTGCATTCGTTTTTAAAACAAACCATAACCTTTATTTTATCGACAAGGTTAAAAAGACACCACCTAGATTATCAAGAAATGATAATCTAAAAATATCACACTTACACACTACCAATACATAGTGGTTTACAATATTAATATGTTACAACAAAGTAAATCTCGAATGCAGTTTTAAACAATATTATACAATCATGCTGACACCGAATCTTGTCCATATTTTAGCATGCAACAGTGGAAGCTCTTAATAATCATCTGAGAATAAACATGCTTTAAATGTCAACAAAAATGTTGGTGAGTTATAGGTTTAACCTATATATTTATTAAATCGTAATAATAGACCACAAGATTTAATATTTCAATATACATCCCATACATAGAGATAAAAATCATTCATATGGTGAACACATGGTAACCGACATTAACAAGTTGCATATAAGAATATCCTCTATCATTCCAAGAAATCCATCGGACATGATAAAAAATGAATTCGAAGTACTAAAGCATCCGGTACTTTGGATGGGGTTCGTTAGGCCCAATAGATCTATCTTTAGTAGATCGGTTTACTAATTCTTAGGCTACCAAGCAAAAGGGGCATATTCGGCTTCGATCATTCACCCATATAATGTAGTTTCAATTTTGTGTCTATTTCGTAAAACATTTATAAAACTACATGTATTATCATCCCAAAAATATTAGATTTTAAAAGTGGGACTATAACTCACTTTCACAGATTTTTACTTCGTCGGGAAGTAAGACTTGGCCACTGGTCGATTCACGAACCTATAAGAAATATGTACATATATATCAAAGTATGTTCAAAATATATTTACAACATTTTTTATTACGTTTTAATGATTTGAGTTTATTAAGTCAGCTGTCCTCGTTAGTAACCTACAACTAGTTGTCTACAGTTAGATGTACAGAAATAAATCGATATATATTATCTTAAATCAATCCACGACCCAGTGTATACACGTCTCAGGCTAGATCACAACTCAAAGTATATATATTTTTGGAATCAACCTCAACCATGTATAGCTAACTCAAACATTACTTCATATAGAGTGTCTATGGTTGTTCCAAATAATATATATACATGGGTCGATATGATATGTCAAAACATTTGCGTACGTGTCTATGGTATCCCAAGATTACATAATATATTAGAATAAATGTGTAATACAATATAAGTTAGCTAGGATATGATTAATATAGATTTGTTACCAATTTTCACGTAGCTACAACAAGCAAAATTATCCAATCTTGTTTTACCCATAACTTCTTCGTTTTAAATCCGTTTTGAGTGATTCAAGCTGCTATGGTTTCATATTGAACTTAAGTTTATGAATCTAAATAGAAAAATTGTAAGTTTATAGTCAGAAATACAGATTACAAGTCATTTTTGTAAAGGTAGTCATTTCAGTCGAAAGAACGACGTCTAGATGACCATTTTGGAAAACATACTTCCACTTTGAGTTTAACCATGATTTTTGGATATAGTTTCATGTTCATAAGAGAAATCATTTTCCCAAAATAATAGCTCTTAAATCAAAGTTTATCATAGTTTTTAATTAACTAACCCAAAACAGCCCGCGGTGTTACTAAGACGGCGTATATCCGGTTTTACGGTGTTTTTCGTGTTTTGAGGTTTTAAATCATTAAGTTAGCATATCATATAGATATATAACATGTGTCTAGTTAATTTTAAAAGTCAAGTTAAAAGGATTAACTTTTGTTTGCGAACAAGTTTAGAATTAACTAAACTATGTTCTAGTGATTACAAGTATAAACCTTCGAATAAGATAGTTTTATATATATGATTCGAATGATGTTATGAACATCATTACTACCTCAAGTTTTGTGGATAAACCTATTGGAAATGAGAAAAACAGATCTAGCTTCAAAGGATCCTTGGATGGCTTGAAAGTTCTTGAAGCAAAATCATGACTCGAAAACAAATTCAAGTAAGATTTCCACTCGAAATAAGATTGTTATAGTTATTGAAATTGAATCAAAGTTTGAGTATGAGTATTATCTTGAATTAGAAAGATATCTTACTGTAAATAAGAAAGATTTCTTGAGATTGGATGATCACTTGAAATGGATTTGCAAGATTGAAAGTAAGCTAGCAAACTTGGAAGTGTTGTTGGTGTGTTCTTGAGTAGTTGTTTTGTAACTTTGTTTATGTATGAATTTATGAACTAGATTGAGCTAGATTTTGATGAAGATGATGAAGAACACTTGAGAGAGTTCAGTTTGATGCATAAAAATTGAAAAATGAAAGTGTTTACGGTGATGATTGAAAAAGTGATGTAGGTACTCCACATAATGTCACATTAGTTTGTAATTTTGCATAATCATTCATGCTAGTTGCCAAATGATGGTTCCCACATGGTCAGATAACTCACATGGGCTGCTAAGAGCTGATCATTGGAGTGTATATACTAATAGTACATACTAATAGTACATACATTTAGAAGCTGGGTATTGTACGAGTACGAATACGGGTACATACGAGTAAAATTATTGATGAAAATGAACGAGGATGTAATTGTAAGCATTTTTGTTAAGTAGAAGTATTTTGATAAGTGTCTTGAAGTCTTTCAAAAGTGTATGAATACATATTAAAATACTACATGTATATACATTTTAACTGATTCGTTAAGTCATCGTTAGTCGTTACATGTAAGTGTTGTTTTGAAATCTTTAAGTTAACGATCTTGTTAAATGTTGCAAACCCATTGTTTATTATATCTAATGAGATGTTAAATTATTATATTATCATGATATTATGATGTATTAATATTTCTTAATATGATATATATACATTTAAATGTCGTTACAATGATAATCGTTACATATATGTCTCGTTTCGAAATCCTTAAGTTAGCACTCTTGTTTTTACATATGTAGTTCATTGTTAATACACTTAATGATATGTTTAATTATCATTTATCATGTTTAAATATAGTGTATCAATATCTTAATATGATTCATATGTATTTAATAAGACGTTGTTATAACAATAATCGTTATATATATCGTTTTCGAGTTTCTTAATTCAATAGTCTCATTTTTATGTATATAACTCATTGTTAAAATACCTAATGAGATACTTACTTATCATAATATCATGTTAACTATATATATATATATATATATATATATATATATATATATATATATATATATATATATATATATATATATATATATATATATATATCCATATATATGTCATCATATAGTTTTTACAAGTTTTAACGTTCGTAAATCGCTGGTCAACTTGGGTGGTCAATTGTCTATATGAAATCTATTTCAATTAATCAAGTCTTAACAAGTTTAATTGCTTAACATGTTGGAAATACTTAATCATGTAAATATCAATTTCATTTAATATATATAAACATGGAAAAGTTTGGGTCACTACAGATTGGAACTGATGCTTGTCTTCGAGGATAACACAACGGCTATGAACATCATAAAACAAGAAAACCATTTCCTAAGAAGATGGTTAGACAACATCAGATCAGGCGACTCCACTCATGATTCATTGGGTGGGTCGACTCACGTGGATTAACATCATCGGTGTTCAGGTCAGGCACTGGACAGAAAAAACTTTTCGCAAGATCGCTGAATAGTGGGGAAGAATCTATGATACCGAAAACTGTAACTTCACGGGTAATCAAAGTTTAGTCATGGGGAGAGTTTTGATCAAGGTCTGGGGTTCAAACCTAATAAATTAGGTCATAAAACTAAAGGTTGGAACTAAAATTTTCTACGTAAAAGCAGTCGAAGAAGTAAGAGACATCATCGAGACTGAAATGGAAGAATCTGACATTAGTGAATGGGAAGATGACGATTACTACTCTGATGAAATCAAAAGTGACGAGTTTGTTTCTGACGATGACTGGAATCTGGATGAAGACGGCAAGACCTGGGCAGCCGAAAATGGCTACCATGGTAAAACCTTAGAAGATGAACAATCGGGGTGCGTGGAAAACAACACGGATATCAGTAGTGATAATAATGACGTCCACTCAACTTCCAAGAATACTGACAACTCAATCAATAGAAAGAAGTTATCTCCTGGAAAAAATAAAAATACAGGTGGCGCATTCGATTATTATGATTACAGAGATTCAAAGGCAAAAAGTGACAAAGGAGATTGGGCTAATGGTGTAGAAAATAAACAGGGTTTAGAAGATGGCCTAAAAAAGGACAGGCCCAATGAAGCCCATTTATATGATGAAGGATTGGAAGTTCACGAGCCTAATAATACTCAAGTAAAGGTGGATGCTACTATCACTAACAAGGCTATCAATATTCAGGATAATGGGCCTTTATCTGATAAAGATTTAAACAAACGAGGAAGCCCATCAGATACAAATAACAGTGAAGACGGGTTAAGGAATGGTGTCAAAAATAATGGGGCCACAGAAAATAGGTCGAAAGATGCCCAAATAGATGGTGAAATAAAAGTTTGCGATACAGTTGAGGTACCAGAAGTCGATGAAGCAATCAAACACGATTATAATCTATACGACGGAGACTGTGAAACTATTCCAGAAACAAATTTCGATACAGATGCAGACACACTAATTGGAAATATTTGTGACGATGGGATTAACATAGAAGTCCCAAATCGAAGAAAGATCCATACAGGAGAAAAAAGTAACAACGTTCTATGGCATGACATTGGAAGCTGGAGGGCATCTTCAAAAATAATGCGTGTAAAGTGCTTGGCAAGATCGAAACACAAGGATGAAAAGAAGTATGGTTTTAAAGCTTACAGTACTTCTAAAAGTCGGAACTCCCACAAAAGTAACAGTACCCGTAACCAATCTAAGTGCACCAATTCAAAGAGGACCTGTAGCAGTGACAAATCAGAAAAAAGTGTGGAGTTAAATGAGTTCGCAAAGCTTATTGGACTTGATGTCAATCAGGTCTAATTTCATTTATGTTCTCTCGTATTATTTTTTGTTTAATGAAGATTTTATCCTTTAATATCTGTGGGTTCGGGACGGGGAAATATAGTAAGATTGGTGATTGTCGATTATTATTATCTCGGGAAAAGCCAAATGTTGTAGCCATTCAGGAAACTAAGTGCAAGAACATTGATGAAAATTGGGTTATTTTTGAAATGTCCCGTTCTTATTGATTAAAAACGTTCCATATTAATTGATTTCGTTGCGAGGTTTTGACCTCTATATGAGACGTTTTTCAAAGACTGCATTCATTTTTAAAACAAACCATAACCTTTATTTCATAAATAAAGGTTTAAAAAGCTTTGCGCAGATTATCAAATAATGATAATCTAAAATATCCTGTTTACACACGACCATTACATAATGGTTTACAATACAAATATGTTACATCGAAATCAGTTTCTTGAATGCAGTTTTTACACAATATCATACAAACATGGACTCCAAATCTTGTCCTTATTTTAGTATGCAACAGCGGAAGCTCTTAATATTCACCTGAGAATAAACATGCTTTAAACGTCAACAAAAATGTTGGTGAGTTATAGGTTTAACCTATATATATCAAATCGTAACAATAGACCACAAGATTTCATATTTCAATACACATCCCATACATAGAGATAAAAATCATTCATATGGTGAACACCTGGTAACCGACATTAACAAGATGCATATATAAGAATATCCCCATCATTCCAGGACACCCTTCGGATATGATATAAATTTCGAAGTACTAAAGCATCCGGTACTTTGGATGGGGCTTGTTGGGCCCAATAGATCTATCTTTAGGATTCGCGTCAATTAGGGTGTCTGTTCCCTAATTCTTAGATTACCAGACTTAATAAAAGGGGCATATTCGATTTCGATAATTCAACCATAGAATGTAGTTTCACGTACTTGTGTCTATTTTGTAAATCATTTATAAAACCTGCATGTATTCTCATCCCAAAAATATTAGATTTTAAAAGTGGGACTATAACTCACTTTCACAGATTTTTACTTCGTCGAGAAGTAAGACTTGACAACTGCTGATTCACGAACCTATAACAATATATACATATATATTAAAGTATGTTCAAACTATATTTACAACACTTTTAATATATTTTGATGTTGTAAGTTTATTAAGTCAGCTGTCCTCGTTAGTAACCTACAACTAGTTGTCCACAGTTAGATGTACAGAAATAAATCGATAAATATTATCTTGAATCAATCCACGACCCAGTGTATACGTATCTCAGTATTGATCACAACTCAAACTATATATATTTTGGAATCAACCTCAACCCTGTATAGCTAACTCCAACATTCACATATAGAGTGTCTATGGTTGTTCCGAAATATATATATAGATGTGTCGACATGATAGGTCGAAACATTGTATACGTGTCTATGGTATCTCAAGATTACATAATATACAATACAAGTTGATTAAGTTATGGTTGGAATAGATTTGTTACCAATTTTCACGTAGCTAAAATGAGAAAAATTATCCAATCTTGTTTTACCCATAACTTCTTCATTTTAAATCCGTTTTGAGTGAATCAAATTGCTATGGTTTAATATTGAACTCTATTTTATGAATCTAAACAGAAAAAGTATAGGTTTATAGTCGGAAAAATAAGTTACAAGTCATTTTTGTAAAGGTAGTCATTTCAGTCGAAAGAACGACGTCTAGATGACCATTTTAGAAAACATACTTCCACTTTGAGTTTAACCATAATTTTTGGATATAGTTTCATGTTCATAATAAAAATCATTTTCTCAGAATAACAACTTTTAAATCAAAGTTTATCATAGTTTTTAATTAACTAACCCAAAACAGCCCGCGGTGTTACTACGACGGCGTAAATCCGGTTTTACGGTGTTTTTCGTGTTTCCAGGTTTTAAATCATTAAGTTAGCATATCATATAGATATAGAACATGTGTTTAGTTAATTTTAAAAGTCAAGTTAGAAGGATTAACTTTTGTTTGCGAACAAGTTTAGAATTTACTAAACTATGTTCTAGTGATTACGAGTTTAAACCTTCGAATAAGATAGTTTTATATATATGAATCGAATGATGTTATGAACATCATTACTACCTCAAGTTTAGTAGGTAAACCTACTGGAAGTGACAAGAAATGATCTAGCTTCAAAGGATCTTGGATGGCTTGAAAGTTCTTGAAGTAGGATCATGACACAAAAACAAGTTCAAGTAAGATTTTTACTCGAATTAAGATAGTTTATAGTTATAGAAATTGAATCAAAGTTTGAATATGAATATTACCTTGAATAAGAAAGATAACTTACTGTATATAACAAAGGTTTCTTGATCTTAGATGATTACTTGGAATGGATTAGAAAGCATGGAAGTAAATTAGTAAACTTGAAGGGATTTTTGAAGTGTTCTTGAAGTGTTCTTCCTATGATGATTATAGCTTGATTCTTGAAGTGATTTTTGATGAAGATGATGATTAACTACTGGAAAAATACGTTCATAATAGTGTGTGTGTGTGTGTGTGTGTTGAGAGAGAATTAGAAAGAGAATTGGAAGTGAAATGGAGTGAATGATGCATGGTAATTGGTGAGTGGTGAGTGGGGTTAAAAGGAGTTCTAGTTAGTTGACTAGCTCATGGTAGAAGTTAAAATTGATTAGTCATACATGACATAATCAAGAGTGGAATCCCATGCTAGTTCCTATTGGTATATACCCATAGTAAGTACGTTTTGAAGCTGTGTATAATACGGGTAAGAATACGACTAGAATTCTTGATGAAAGAAAAGAATGGGAAAGTAACTGTAACCATTTTCGTTAAGTATGAGTGTTTTGATATATGTCTTGAAGTCTTCCAAAAGTATTTTAACACATCTAAATACACTACATGTATATACATTTTAACTGAGTCGTTAAGTCATCGTTAGTCGTTACATGTAAGTGTTGTTTTGAAACCTTTAAGTTAACGATCTCAATTAATGTTGTTAACCCATTGTTTATTATATCTAATGAGATGTTAAATTATTATATTATCATGATATTATGATATATTAATATATCTTAATATGATATATATACATTTAAATGTCGTTACAACGATAATCGTTACATATATGTCTCGTTTCGAAATCCTTAAGTTAGTAGTCTTGTTTATATGTATATAACTCATTGTTAATATACTTATGGAGATACTTACTTATCATAATCTCATGTTAACCATATGTATATCCATATATATATCGTCATGTCGTTTTTAGAAGTTTTAACGTTCGTGAATCGCCGGTCAACTTGGGTGGTCAATTGTCTATATGAAACATATTTCAATTAATCAAGTCTTAACAAGTTTGATTGCTTAACATGTTGGAAACATTTAATCATGTAAATATCAATCTCAATTAATATATATAAACATGGAAAAGTTCGGGTCACTACAATTTTAATATGGGGATCCAACGAATTTGGATTCATTCAGAAGCAGATGATTGGAAAGTCTTTGAAAGTCTGGTGGAATGCTATTGATTTGGGACAAAAAATACTTTAGTAGTGGATCAGACCTTTCACGAGGAGTTCTTCATTGCGGGAAATGGGTAGAAAGGAATTCTGAGGTGGTTATTGTAAATGTCTACGGACCTCACGATGATGCAAACAAAATGAAAATGTGGTCGAGTTTAGAGAAATTCGTAGAAGATCATGATTCATCGTTGGTCTTGTGCGGTGATTTCAATGAAGTGTGAGACAAATCAGAAAGACTTAACTGTGATTTCATAGAAAGGAGAGTAAAACGGTTCAACGACTTTATAGATAAAAACCGGATGATCGACATTCCTTTGGGTGGGAAAAGGTTTACGAGAATATGCGACAATGGAATCAAGTTTAGCAAACTTGATAGGTTTTTAGTCTCGGAGAAATTTTGTAGTTTATGGGACGATATTTCATCCATTGCTCTCGAGAGGAAAATATCAGATCATTGCCCGATTGTCTTAAGCGATCGAGCAATCGACTTTGGAATAGAAAGATTGAAGTAAGAAGATTAGACTGTTGTTTTTGAAAGAAACTAAAAAATGTTAAAATTGCTCTTAAACAATGGAGTCAGAAAACGTTTGGAAAACTCGACACTGAAATAGATGATCTTAAAAATATGACGGAAAAGTGGGAATCTACAGCTAAAGAAAGAGTGTTATTGGATTGCGAAAGACAGGCCTAGATGGATTCTAGAAAAAAATGGATCGAAAAAGAAAAAATCAAGGCAAATATGGAAAGACAAAATTCGAGAGCAAAGTGGGTTTTGGAAGGCGACGAAAATTCAAGCTATTTTCACTCCCTCGTTCGTAGAAGGTATAGCAAGTGTAACATTCGTGGACTCATCATTAAAGGATTATGGGACGAAAACCCCATAGATAAAGAAGATGAAGTTTTCAATCATTTCAAAGCTCAATTTACGAGAAGAACGTCTAATGTTATGACCCTCTCAAATAATTATTCAGTACACTTCAGTCCGAAAACAATCACTAGATTGCAAGCTACTAGCCTCGAAGAAACATTTTCAGAAAAGGAGATACTTGAGGCAATAAATGAGTGTGATGGTTCGAAGGCACCGGGGCCGGATGGCTTCAATCTTAAATTCTATAAGAGACATTGGGACCTCATCAAAGATGATCTTGTTGGTGCGTTGAATTGGTTTTGGTCAACTTGTGAAATCTCAAGGGGTTTCAACTCTTGTTTTGTTACCCTAGTACCAAAAAAAAACAGACTCATTCAATTTAAGTGATGTTCGAGTCATAAGTCTCATTGGAAGCTACTACAAAATTTTGGCAAAAATTCTTTCCAACCGTATCAGAAAGGTTATCCCGGAACTCATTATAGAGGAACAAAGTGCATTTCTTAAAGGCCGGTTCATCCGAGACGGTGCACTCATTGTCAACAAATCGATTGGATATCTAACTAAACATCGAAGGAAAAGCCTTATCTTTAAGGTCGATTTTGAAAATGTTTTCGATAGTTTGAATTGGGATTTCCTGATGGCTATGATGGAGAGAATGGGGTTTGGCGTCGAATGGAGAAAATGGATATTAGCTTGCCTTGAATCCTCTTCCGTTTCAATACTTATCAATGGGTCTCCTACGGATGAATTCTCATTTCAAAGAGGAGTGAGACAAGGTGACCCGTTGTCCCCTTTTCTCTTTATAATAGCCTCGGAAGGACTGAACCTACCCACCAAATCAACAATTACAAACGGCCTCTTCAAAGGAGTAGAAATCGGTTCGGACAAGGTGGTGGTTTCTCATCTTCAATATGCGGATGACACGATCTTCCTTGGAGACTGGGGCCGTCATAATGTTATTAACCTCATGAAGCTACTCGAATGCTTTGAAAACGCCTCGGGATTAAATATCAATTACCATAAAAGCTTGCTCTTCGGTTTAGGGGTAGTTAAAAATGAAGTCGAAAGATTAGCCTGTCGTTTTGAATGCCAAGTCGGAGAACTTCCCTTTACATACCACGGGATCCCTATCGGTTGTAACATAAATCGGATAGAAAATTGGAAGACGGTGGTTGATAAATTCAATTTGAGACTCTCCGGGTGGAAAGCAAGATCGATATCATTTGGTGGAAGATTAACCCTTGTTAAATCGGTGCTCCATAGTTTACCGCTATACTTCTTCTCACTCTTTCGAGCCCCTTTGAGTGTTATTAAACATCTTGAGTGCATTAGACGCAATTTCTTTTGGGGCGGGTCGGGTGAGTGTACAAAAATTCCGTGGGTAAAATGGGAGGACGTTCTATCATCTTACGGGAATGGGGGGTTAAATATTGGGTCTCTAAACACCAAAAACTTAGCCTTATTGGGAAAATGGTGGTGGCGTTACAAAAATGAACCTACCTCCTTTTGGGTCAAAATTATCACCTCTATCTATGGGTCGGGTGGGCTACTTATATTTTCCAGGACTGCCCAGATCGCAAGGCAGAGGCAGTGTTTGGCTTAATATTGTTCGCTGTGATGGCCCCGTCAAAACACTTAACGGCTCCGTCACTTGGTCCCACAGCTTGATCAAACTTAAATGTATTTAACAAACGACATCGCATTCTTTTATTTCAAAAGTTTCCTAAAAAGAAAAGCATACCAAAATATGTAGTTTAAAAGTAACCCAACATATTAATAATCCAAAGTTGACACAAAACATTGTCACCAACCCACAAGTATTAATTATTCAAAAACCGAATGCAAGCCAAAGTTTCATAAATGTTTCATAAAAATCTACCCAAATGCATGCAGACTCTTCTAAACACAGCGGAAGCACCACATAAACTCAAGTACCTGTGAAAACATGCGAGTAAACTGTCAACACAAAGGTTGAGTGAATTATAGGTTTAAATAATTGAATAAACTTTAGACCACAAGATTTAAAAATGTTAGAAAACATTAAACATTATTCCATTATCAATGAGCCACCTGGTAACCACTTAACCCTTTATTTACCCTTGCCAAACACAATAATAATATACACTGAACAGTGTATCTACAACAAAATACGAAGTACTAAACATTCTGATTATAAATTCCTAGCTCGACTAGATCAAAATGGGGTTGTCAAACCCGATAGATCTATCCGTAGGATTCGCGTTCACCGGTAGAAACCAATGATTACAGTTACCAGACTAGAGAATATTTTTGTCCAACTCACAATGAATAATTTAAATTTAATTGTCACTTGTGTCTAAACGTGAAATAAAATACATGTAATCACATCCCAAAAATATACTTTGAAAAGTATGTAAAAACGGGACTATAACTCACCTTAATATTAACGAAGTAACCAACACAATTAAGCGAACAGCAAATGAAGTACAGTGATCAGGAATGATCACAACGCCGACCTATAAATAAAGCAGGTCGATATAAATAACTAACTTAGGTCAAGTCTTAGTATGATAGCTATTGTACATGTTGCAGGTAGTCATAGAACATTACTCAATATGCATTGGTTTGATTGGAACAGCTTACGGACACACACTTTCTATTTTTAGAAAGTTTCTATTTTTAGCAGGTTTCCATTTTTGGAAAGTTTCTATTTTTGGAAAGTTTCTATTTTTGGAAAGTTTATAAGTTAGGAAAGTTTCCTTAATTAGAAAGTCAACAAAAGTAAACCGAAAGTCAACTCAAAAGTCAACCTTGGTCAAACATAGTCAACGTTAATTTTAAAAGTGTAAGTTATAATAATAATGTAAGTTATAATATTTATTAAAGTTAAATATGTCTAATTATGTCATAACATAAGTTTAATTAAATTAAAATGAATTATTAAGGTTAATATAAGTTTAAATGATATAATTAGTATAACATAAGTATTTAATTAATTAATTAAATATTAGTCATAATATAAGTATTATTAATTAATAATAAATTTTAAATCATATCATAAGTATTATTAATTAATAATGAATTATTAATCATATCATAAGTTTCTAATTATAATTATTAAATCATAAGTATTTAATAATCAAATTATAATTAAATAATAACCAAGTCTTATAATAATTAAATAATTATTTAATCCTTATTATAAGTCTTATTATAGTAATCTCATAATATAAGTTTAATACTTATCATATGTATTTTCCATTAATAATAAACGTATTATTAATCATATGTTTTAATTAAATGTTAATTAAATCATAAGTATTAATTAAATGATATAATAAATATATATATCATAAGTCTTAAAATTTTAATAATTATTTTTTATATCATACGTAATTAAATGATAATGAAATCCATTATTTATATCATAAGTTTAATAATTAATCACAAGTTTTAAATCAAAAGTTCATCGGGTCGTATCCTGAGCCCCGGGTGTCGGTTTTCGGCGAGCCTTACATATATCTCTGTGACAACCCGGAAATTTCTAACCAAATTTAAACTTTAATCTACACAATAAGCAATATTTGTTAAGTTAAATTTCAAGAATTTTAAACTATGTTCATACATTCATTCAACCTCGACCAAGTTCCAATGATTCACGAACCATTAAATGAATATGATTATATATGTATATGTGTATATATATTTTAACTTGAAACGTAAACAAAATATTAGATTAAATACTTTATATGATTGTATCTGTTTCAAAATGTTTATCAATGGAATTAGAAGATAAGATCAAATGATTGAATTATCAGATATATTGAATTATGATTACAAGTCTCTGTTGAAAGGCCCACGTTGATTTGAGAAATCTTTCCATTTTAACAATATTCGAAAAATGGTAAAGTGATTTATAAATAAGAACAAATTGTCAATCATTGAGAACTAGACAAAGGATAGTGGAAGATTGAATCTCATAAAGACTCGATTGATCTATTTAGTTTCAAACGTACAAAAATATTTTCAGTTTAAAAAGAACTGTATTATTAAAACGTATATAACTTTTATAAAGATATAGAACCACTTTTGACAACTCATTACTTAACTAGTATGATAAAGATAACGATATTTATATTTTATTTTATTAAATATATATAACGATTTAAATTAATATTATATATATTTATACGCGTATTATACGTACATAGTTTTATACTTTTACTATACTTAAACTTTACCTTTACTTTATTTTTACTTTAATTTAACTTTAATAATTTACTTTAATAATTCATACTTTAATAATTCATACTTTAATAATTCACTTTAATAATTCATACTTTAATAATTCACTTTAATAATTCATAATTTAATAATTCACTTTAATAATTCATACTTTAATAATTCACTTTAATAATTCAAAAATCTATTATAAATAGAATTCAATAGGTTTCATTATTTCATAGAAACTTGAAAATATTTTTCTCTAAACTCTCTCAATCGATTTACATATATATATTTACTCCGTATTATTTCAAGATATTATTAGTATACATAAAATATTACGACGGAGTGCTGTCCGAGTGATTTCGAAATTGTTTTTCGAGTGGGATAGGATTAAGGAAATTATGGGTTATAGCTATGGAGGTGATTGAGTATGGTTCATGGGTATGCTCGTGAGGTCAATATAGTGTTTATCATTTCCGTTGCGTCTACGTACCTTTCCTGCAATATTGAATCTCAATATTGATACGTGAGTACTCATAATTTAACTTTTACATACTAATAGTGTATCCCTGACTAGTGCTCGAGTATTTAGGATTATGCATGCTTGTACTTTTGATATTGCCCTTAGACAGGTTAGGTTGAATCTTGATTTAGTTACAATTGCGGTTGAGATAAGGTATAAGATATGCATGTCCTTGGAAAGCTAGCGAAAAATTAAGAACTTTTCCTTTAGATATCGAATGGTTTCGATGAACGGATTAGAAGTTATAATCAATTGAATTTTCGATATTTTTATTAAAAATGATTATTATTATCGTCGTTTTTATCGTCGTTCTAGTTTTATCTTATTATTATCATTATTATTATCTTTATCAATAAAAGGGATTTATTATTAAAAATTGTTATTTTTTTTATTACTATAGTTATTATCGTTAAAGTTATAATTAGTATTAGTATTATTATTATTATCCAATTATTATTATTATTATTATTATTATTATTATTATTATTGGTATTATTATTATTATTATCATTATTAATATATATATATCATTATTTAAAAATGGTTATTGTTATTGTTATTATTATTATTACTATATTACCATTAAGATAATTATTAGTATTATCGTTAATAATGTTATAGTAACTATCATTATTAATATTAGTGTAATTAAAACAAATATTTGTAACACCTAATTATTTTGATTACTATTATTATCATTATTATGAACACGATATAAAAGACGATTAAAAGCTATTAAACAAAACGATTAGGAAATAATGGGTAAGAGTATCATGATGAAATTAAAATATTATAAGATATTGATTTAGATAAAATTATCGTTCTTATTATTTTTATCATTACTATTATTATTAAAAGTATCGTTAGTATTAAAACTATCATTTTAACAAAAATTATCATTTTAATAGAAATGTCATTGTTACTATAAAATATCATTATTATTATTATTATTTTAAATAGAATTATTATTTTAAAGATAATATTAAAAATTATCGTAAATATTAAAGTTATCATAATTAGAATTATCGTTTTATCATAATGTCATCTTAGTAATTATAAATATTAATATTTTTATAATAATTATTATTATTACAAAATAATACAACTTTTACTTACTATCATTATAGATATTATTTTATCAAATAAATATGTGATACAAACATATTTTACTACGTGTAATAACTTACTTTAATAATACCTATCATATTATCTTTATAATATTAAATGAACCCTATAAAATTTTATTACTTAATATATATATATAAGTATATTTTATTATATAAATTTAATATAAAATTTTATTTATTAATAAATAAATTATATTATTTACTCTAATAAATCTTTTAAAAATATTTAAAAATATAAAACGACGATATTTAAACTATATATTAATCATGTATAGATTTTTGGAAATTATTTTGAGTCAAATTTACTTTTGTTGACTTTTGCATATTAGTCTCGAGCATTAGGATTGTGGTACACTATGACTTGACCTAATTTGTTAGACAAATATTGACCAACACATAAATATATATAATTAATTTAGGTTCGTGAATCCGAGACCAACCTTGCACTTGTTCAATGACGTTATATGTATTTTTACTACGAAATACAGTATGGTGAGTTTCATTAATCCCTTTTTAAATGCTTTTGCAATATATATTTTTGGGACTGAGAATACATGCGATGTTTTTTTATAACTGTTTTACGAAATAGACACAAGTAATTGAACTACATTATATGGTTGAATGATCGAAATCGAATATACCCCTTTTTATTAAGTCTGGTAATCTAAGAATTAGGGAACAGACACCCTAATTGACGCGAACTCTAAAGATTGATCTATTGGGCCTAACAAACCCCATCCAAAGTACCGGATGCTTTAGTACTTCGAAATTTATATCATGTCCGAAGGAGGATCCTGGAATGATAGGGAATATTCTTATATGTATCTAGTTAATGTCGGTTACCAGGTGTTCACCATATGAATGATTATTTTTGTCTCTATGCATGGGACGTATATTTATGAGAACTGGAAATGAAATTCTTGTGGTCTATTAAAATGATGGAAATAAATGATTATGATAAACTAATGAACTCACCAACCTTTTGGTTGACACTTTAAAGCATGTTTATTCTCAGGTGTTAAAGAAATCTTCCGCTGTGCATTTGCTCATTTTAAAGATATTACTTGGAGTCTTTCATAGCATATTTCGAAGAACGTTGCATTCGAGTCATTGAGTTCATCAAAGATTATTATTAAATTAATTTATAGTTGGATAGTGGATATTATGAAATGGTATGCATGCCTGTCAATTTCGATGTAAAGAAAGATTGTCTTTTAAAAACAAATGCAATGTTTGTAAAATGTATCATATAGAGGTCAAATACCTCGCAATGTAATCAACTATTGTGAATCGTTTATAATGTATATGAACGGGTCCTTTCAGTTGGTATCAGAGTGGTGGTCTTAGCGAACCAGGTCTGCATTAGTGTGTCTAACTGATAAGTCGATAGGATGCATTAGTGAGTCTGGACTTCGACCATGTCTACATGTCAAAAGTTTTGCTTATCATTTTGTGTCGAAAATTAACTACTTATCATCCTCAGGAAATTACCTGCTTATCATTTTTAGTCTAAGACACGTCTTGTGATAATGCTAAAAACAAACATATATTTCATAGCATTATTCCTCAAGAAAGACAAGCTTTTAGTTACAATTGTCCTATTTACAAGTGATATTCGCTTAAATAATAAAAGGTGAAGATAAAAGACAGATTCGACGAATTGAAGACGCAAACGACCAAAAAGCTCAAAAGTACAAAATACAATCAATGAGGTTCCAATTATTGATAAGAAACGTCTCAAAATTACAAGAGAACAAGATTCAAAACATAAAGTACAAGATATTAAATTGTACGC
The DNA here is from genome assembly GCF_046630445.1 of Rutidosis leptorrhynchoides. Classification (NCBI taxonomy): domain Eukaryota; kingdom Viridiplantae; phylum Streptophyta; class Magnoliopsida; order Asterales; family Asteraceae; genus Rutidosis; species Rutidosis leptorrhynchoides. The sequence continues at coordinate 14,658,807 of NC_092334.1, forward strand.
AAGTACGTTCGAAAATCCGGAACCGGGACCAGAGTCAACTCTCAACGCTCGACGCAACGGACTAAAAATTACAAGTCAACTATGCACATAAATATAATATAATATTTAAATAATTCTTATAATTATTTAATATATTATATTATTTATAAAACCGTCGGCAGAAGAAAACAACCAAATATGAGCCTCCCCAGCTGGCCATGCGATCGCATGGCCTGGAAGGCATAAATCCATGCGATCGCATGAGCCCCAGTTCCAGCCCACATGCCTATAAAAATCGAGCTTTGGTACACCACAAAATCCATCTATCTTTCTCTTCTCCATTCATACGTAATATTTATATTTATAATTTATATTTTAATTTTAATTTTAATTATAATTCTAATAATAAGGGTATGTTAGCGAATGTTGTAAGGGTGTAAGTCAAAATTCTGTCCGTGTAACGCTACGCTATTTTTAATCATTGTAAGTTATGTTCAACCTTTTTACATTAATGTCTCGTAGCTAAGTTATTATTATGCTTATTTAATCCGAAGTAATCATGATGTTGGGCTAATTACTAAAATTGGGTAATTGGGCTTTGTACCATAATTGGGGTTTGGACAAAAGAACGACACTTGTGGAAATTAGACTATGGGCTATTAATGGGCTTTATATTTGTTTAACTAAATGATAGTTTGTTAATGTTAATATAAAGATTTACAATTGGGCGTCCCTATAAATTACCAAATACACTCAATCGGACACGATGGGCGGGGTATTTATATGTACGAATAATCGTTCATTTAACCGGACACGGGAATGGATTAATAGCCACTAGAATAATTAAAACAGGGGTGAAATTATGTACAAGGACACTTGGTATAATTGATAACAAAATATTAAAACCTTGGGTTACACTCAGTCGACATCCTGGTGTAATTATTAAACAAAGTATTAAAATCTTGTTATAGTTTAAGTCCCCAATTAGTTGGAATATTTAACTTCGGGTATAAGGATAATTTGACGAGGACACTCGCACTTTATATTTATGACTGATGGACTGGTATGGACAAAAACCAGACGGACATATTAAATAATCCAGGACAAAGGACAATTAACCCATGGGCATAAAACTAAAATCAACACGTCAAACATCATGGTTACGGAAGTTTAAATAAGCATAATTCTTTTATTTCATATTTAATTTCCTTTATTTTATATTTAATTGCACTTCTAATTATCGCATTTTTATTGTATTTAATTGCACTTTTAATTATCGTACTTTTTAATTATCGCAAGTTTATTTTATCGCACTTTTATTATTCGCAATTTCATTATCGTTATTTACTTTACGCATTAATTTAAGTCTTGTATTTATTTTTAATATTTTACATTTGGTTTTAACTGCGACTAAAGTTTTAAAATCGACAAACCGGTCATTAAACGGTAAAAACCCCCCTTTATAATAATAATATTACTTGTATATATATATATTTGTATTTTTATAAAAGTAAACTAATATAGCGTTAAGCTTTGTTTAAAGATTTTCCCTGTGGAACGAACCGGACTTACTAAAAACTACACTACTGTACGATTAGGTACACTGCCTATAAGTGTTGTAGCAAGGTTTAAGTATATCCATTCTCTAAATAAATAAATATCTTGTGTAAAATTGTATCGTATTAAATAGTATTTCCTGCTAAAAATTTAATAGTATTTTATATACACCTCGCGACACATCAAGTTATTTTTGGCGCCGCTGCCGGGGAACCAATCTAGCTTAAAAGCCGGAAGCGCAACGCTAATATATATAGAAAAAAAAAAGATTTTTATTTTTAGTACGCTTTTGTAAAAACACGTTTTAAATATTCAAAAATATTAAAAGAAAAACAAAAATATAAATATTTTTTTTAGAGTTTGGTAAATATTTAAGTTTTATAAAGTTTCTTTATTTCTATTTTTTTAGTTTGTAAAAATATAAGTTTTATTTAATTAATAATTATATTTTATATTTTACAGCAAAAAAAAAAAAAATTAAAACTCGAGTCCGGTACTGTAGCAGCCCACTCTGTGGCCCGAAACCCTAGCCCATGCAATCGCATGGCCGGATAGTTTAGGACTCATGCGATCGCATGAGCCCATCTGACACGCCAGACTGCAGCCTGCATTAATTACGGATAATAATTATTATTATTATATTTAAACCCTAATTAGGGTTATATATTATATATATTAATTTAGTTTTTATTATTAATTTGTATTATTTAGTTTAATTAGTTTAATTAAATTGTAAAATTAATAGTTTTATAAAATAAATAATATAAAAATAATATTTTTATAAAAATTGTAATTTTTACAACTTTTTGTATATTTTTATATTTTGTCCCTTTTTAATCGTTTTAGCGTAATATTTGTATTTTTCGCTCGTATTTATTTTTAATTCATAGTTTTTGCCATAGTTATTTTTATTTCTAGATTTTTAGGCCTTGCCGTAAAATTTCTTAAGTACTTTTTCTTTAGACTAAGATTTAGGTACTTTAGAATTTTGCGACGCCTTTTTAAGTTTTAGTTTCTTTTTAAGTTATTTCCATTTGGGATATAGTTTTACTTGTAAGCTTTAATATTTTTAGACACCTTTTACCTATGTATCAATTATCATTCCAATTAGTAATTTCAATTTGCGATTATAATTTTAAGTTAGTTGTAGTTATAAGGTTAGGTTAGTCAAGTGATTTTAAGTGTTATAAGTTTCTTTTATTTTTCCGTCACCTTTTATTTTTCAACCATTTTTCTTTTTCGATTTTTTTCCGACGCGCTCTTTTTCTTTCTTATTTCTCGCTATTCTAGTTTTTAGGACATAGATTTTTATTCTACTTCTTATCTAAATTTCTTAAAATTACGAAAATTTATTTTAAGTAGTTAAATTGATAGACATCAAAATTTTCTGGTTCGTAGTAATAGTTGGATTTGTACGTGGACCGGGTTATTGGAGCCAAACAGTCCTCAATTATATTGAGACCAAACGAATCCTGCCCCTCTGCTGCATCTTTTGGCTATTCGAAATGTGGGCAAAATCAGAAAAGTCTATTGATTGGATAACTTATTATAATTTTTCTTTCCTTTTAAAAACTAATAGGATATTCAGTGAATGCACCGAGTAAGACGTTCACCACCTTTTGTACGCTCACCACCTGTAACTAGATCAAGACATCTAGCAAATATTACCGCCGTTGATTTTTCTTTAGAATCGTCATCCAGTCGACCAAGTACTCCAGTTTAAATTTCCGATAATCCATTTTTTGAACCCGACCTCACAATTGAGAATCCAGAGAATATTCAAGGACGATTCGTAGATCCTGAACCATTAAATTTTCCTCCGGAACCACCAATCATTCAAACAGAGATTGTTGAGGAACGAACCATTAAATCAGAATCCTCTAGTGATTCCGATTCAACAAATTTAATTATGGAGAATCTGGAACCTTTAAGTATGGAAGACCGAATGAGAGCTAAACGCACTAGCCAAGGTCACGCAATTACTCATCCAGACATTAATGCGCCAGATTATGAAATCAAAGGACAAATTCTACATATGGTGACTAATCAATGCCAATTTAGTGGTGCGCCGAAGGAAGATCCAAATGAACATCTACGTACCTTTAATAGGATCTGCACACTATTTAAAATCCGAGAAGTGGAGGATGAACAGATATATCTCATGTTATTTCCCTGGACTTTAAAGGGAGAAGCCAAAGATTGGTTGGAATCGTTACCTGAAGGGGCGATTGATACATGGGATGTTTTAGTTGAAAATTTTCTTAAACAATTCTTTCCGGCATCTAAAGCCATAAGACTTCAAGCAGAAATTGTTACGTTTACACAGAAGCCAAATGAAACTCTATATGAGGCGTGGACTAGATTTGGAAAGTTATTAAGAGGATGTCCGCAACATGGTTTAGACACTTGTCAAATAGTACAAATATTCTACCAAGGATGTGACATCACTACAAGGAAAGACATAGATATAGCAGCTGGTGGTTCTATTATGAAGAAAACCGAAACTGATGCTTACAAAATTATTGATAACACTGCTTCCCACTCACATGAGTGGCACCAAGAAAAAGATATCGTTAGATCATCTAAAGCAGCTAGAGCTGATTCTAGCCATGACTTAGATTCCATTTCTGCAAAGATAGATGCTGTCGAGAGACGAATGGAAAAGATGACTAAGGATATTCACTCAATACGAATTAGTTGTGAGCAGTGTGGAGGACCACATTTGACAAAAGATTGTCTCAGTATTGAATTAACAATGGAACAAAGAGAGAATATTTCATACATAAACCAAAGGCCTGGAAATAATTATCAGAATAATTATCAACCGCCAAGACCGATTTACAATCAAAACCAGAATTATAACAGAAATATTCCATACAACAACCAACAAGGTCCTAGCAATCAACAAGTATCTAATAATAATTACAATCAGCAAAGACCAAATTTTCAAAACAACCCACCACAACAAACCGATGATAAAAAGCCGAATTTAAAAGATATGATGACGAAGCTAGTTAAAACTCAAATGCAATTTTTCACATCTCAGAAACAAACTAATGAACAAAATGCTCAAGCATTTAGAAATCAACAAGCTTCTATTCAAAATCTGGAACAAGAAGTAAGTAACCTAGCAAGGTTAATAGGTGAAAGAAAACCGGAAAGTCTACCTAGTGATACAAATACTAACCCCCGGAATGAAACAGCTAAAGTCATTACCACAAGAAGTGGTACAACACTTAAACCATCTGAAATACCTGTAACTTCTGATGAAGCTATTCCTACTCCACAAGAACCCCAACCTAATCAAGATAAGGAAAAAGAACCGGTAGTTGAAAAGGTTAATGAAGATAACACAGTTAAGGCTAAACCTTTTGTTAAACCATACCAGCCACCACTTCCTTACCCGAGTAAAATGAAGAAAGAGAAACTTGAAGCTGAGCAATCCAAATTCTTGGATATGTTTAAACAGATAAATGTAAATCTTCCTTTCATTGATGTGATTTCAGGAATGCCTAGATATGCTAAATTCTTGAAAGATCTAATCTCAAATAGAAAGAAAATGGAAGAACTCTCGGCTGTTACTATGAATGCTAATTGTTCAGCAGTGCTGTTGAATAAGATACCAGAAAAACTATCTGATCCAGGAAGTTTCACAATTCCATGTTTTCTGGGTAGTCTTAGTTCAATAGAAGCATTGGCAGACTTAGGTGCTAGTATAAATCTAATGCCGTATTCACTATACACTAAACTAGACCTTGGAGAATTGAAACCAACCAGAATAAGCATACAACTAGCCGATAGATCAATAAAATATCCTAGAGAGATAATGGAGAACATGCTAGTTAAAGTTGGTACTTTAGTATTTCCAGTAGATTTTGTTGTTTTGGACATGGAAGAAGATTCTCAAGTTCCTCTCATATTAGGAAGACCATTCTTAAACACGGCTAAAGCAATGATAGACGTGTTCGATAAGAAACTGACCCAAAGTATAGAGGATGAGAGTGTTACCTTTTCAGTTGATAGAGCAATGCAACAACCACAATCTGCAGATGATACATGTTATTATATTCAAACTATAGATGCACATGCAGAATTATTAGAAGAATTTCCAGAATTACAAGGAACAGGAGAATGTTCTTTAGGAGAAGGTAATGAACCAATTGATGAAGCTGAAATGTTAGCTACACTTATAGCTAATGGATATGAACCAACAACAGAAGAAATTCAAATGCTAAAAGAAGAAGACAGATATCGATACAAATCATCGATAGAAGAACCTCCAAAATTAGAGTTAAAGCCACTTCCAAACCATTTGGAATACGCTTATTTACATGGTGAATCTGAATTACCTGTAATAATATCGTCTTCTCTTACTGAAAATGAGAAATCACAACTCATTTCTGTGTTGAAAGCCCATAAACCAGCCATTGCATGGAAGATTCATGATATTAAAGGAATAAGTCCTTCGTATTGCACACATAAAATCCTTATGGAAGAAGGTCATAAAATGTATGTGCAACGCCAACGAAGACTAAATTCTAATATGCAAGATGTAGTTAAGAAAGAGATTATTAAACTGCTAGATGCAGGTTTAATTTATCCAATTTCTGATAGTCCATGGGTAAGCCCAGTTCAATGCGTGCCTAAGAAGGGTGGCATGACTGTCATTACAAATGAGAAAAATGAGCTTATTCCTACTAGGACTATAACAGGATGGCGTGTATGTATTGATTATAGAAAATTAAATGACGCCACCAGAAAAGATCACTTTCCCTTACCTTTCATAGATCAAATGTTGGAAAGATTAGCCGGAAACAGTTACTATTGTTTTCTTGATGGATTTTCCGGATATTTTCAAATTCCAATAGCACCCGAAGATCAAGAGAAAACCACATTCACGTGCCCTTATGGTACTTTTGCTTACAAACGCATGCCATTTGGACTTTGCAACGCCCCTGCAACCTTTCAAAGGTGCATGATGGCGATTTTTCACGACATGATAGAAGAATGCATAGAAGTTTTCATGGATGACTTTTCAGTCTTCGGTAATACATTTGAATCATGTCTAGTTAATCTGGAACGAATGCTTATTAGATGCGAACAATCAAATCTAGTACTTAATTGGGAGAAATGCCATTTCATGGTTAAAGAAGGCATCGTTCTTGGACATAAAATTTCAAAAGAAAGAATTGAAGTGGATAGAGCTAAAGTAGATGTAATTGCTAAACTTCCACATCCCACCAATGTTAGAGGAGTTAGGAGTTTTCTAGGGCATGCCGGTTTTTACCGACGTTTCATAAAAGATTTTTCTAAAATTGCCACTCCTATGAATAAACTCCTAGAAAAGGATGCTCCATTCATCTTTTCAGATGAGTGTATCAAATCTTTTAATATTCTTAAAGAAAAACTCACTAATGCGCCGATCATGATAACACCAAATTGGAATCTACCATTTGAACTAATGTGCGATGCAAGTGATTTTGCAATGGGAGCCGTTTTAGGACAAAGGATTGAAAAACGATTTCAACCTATATATTATGCTAGTAAGGCATTACAAGGAGCACAAATGAACTATACAACTACTGAAAAAGAACTCCTTGCTATTGTCTTTGCTTTTGACAAATTTCGATCATATCTCGTTCTAGCAAAAACGGTGGTCTATACCGACCATTCTGCTCTTAGATACCTATTTTCGAAACAAGATGCTAAACCAAGATTAATCCGTTGGATCTTACTCTTACAAGAGTTTGATATTGAAATCCGAGATAAAAGAGGAGCAGAAAATCTCGCCGCTGATCATCTTTCTCGTCTTGAAAATCCTGAGTTAGAAGTTCTAAATGAATCGGCCATACAAGACAACTTTCCTGATGAATATCTATTGAAGATAGATTATAAAGAAATTCCATGGTTTGCAGACTATGCAAACTATTTAGTATGTGGATTCCTTGAAAAAGGATTATCGTACCAAAGACGAAAGAAATTCTTCAGTGATATAAAACACTATTTTTGGGAAGATCCACATCTGTTTAAAAGTTGTCCCGATGGAATAATACGCCGATGTGTATTTGGAGATGAAGCTAGTAAAATATTAAACCATTGTCACACAGGACCAACAGGAGGGCATTATGGGCCTCAACTAACAGCAAGAAAAGTTTATGATGCTGGATTCTATTGGCCTACAATTTACAAAGACGCACACCTTCTTTGCAAATCCTGTGATGCTTGTCAAAGGGCCGGAAAAATAAGTCAACGTGATGAAATGCCACAAAATGTCATCCAAGTATGTGAAGTATTTGACATTTGGGGTATTGACTTTATGGGTCCATTTCCAAAATCTCATAATAATCTATATATACTCGTAGCCATTGATTATGTATCTAAATGGGTGGAAGCACAAGCTCTCCCAACTAACGATGCACGAGTTGTAGTCAACTTTTTAAAACGTCTTTTTGCAAGGTTTGGAACACCGAAAGCTTTAATAAGTGATCGGGGTACTCATTTCTGTAATAATCAACTTGAGAAAGTTCTTAAAAGATATGGAGTAACTCATAAAATCTCCACCGCATATCATCCACAAAGAAGTGGACAAGTTGAAAATACCAACCGAGCTTTAAAACGAATTCTAGAGAAAATCGTAGGATCGAATCCGAAGGAATGGTCCATTAAATTGGAGGATGCACTCTGGGCTTTTAGAACAGCCTACAAAACTCCAATTGGAACCACACCTTTTAGACTTGTTTATAGAAAAGCATGTCATCTTCCAGTAGAAATTGAACACAAAGCATTTTGGGCTTTGAAGACATGTAATCTTGATTTACATGAAGCCGGACGTCTACGATTAAGTCAACTAAACGAATTAGAAGAATTAAGACATGAAGCATACGAAAATTCGTTAATCTATAAAGAAAGAATGAAGAAATGGCATGATAAAAGAATCAGAAGTTCAAAAGAATTTAAAGAAGGAGACAGAGTTCTTCTTTTCAATTCACGATTCAAGCTATTTCCTGGAAAATTGAAATCAAGATGGTCTGGACCATTCATAGTCAAAATAGTTTTTCCATACGGAACGATAGAATTAATAAATTCAAATGGGATTGAATTTAAAGTTAATGGTCACAGAGTTAAACATTACATACATGGTCCGATGGAAGTCGACAACGAAGTTAATCACAATTTCGACACCACAGCTAACTAAGTGTGGGGAGAATCAAGTCTTTAAAGGATAATATGTATTTCTGTTAGAGTTAGATTGTCTGTTTTCGTGTAGTTCTCGAAAATGGAACCCGAATGGTCTTTCCCTAGCAGACCCTAAAGAACTAGTCTTCTCCCCCCATTCTGAATTTTTATTTTTTTAGGTTTTTACAAAATGAAGACTGCCTGTGAACTAAACCATGGTATAATGCTACACGCTTTGATCACTAAACATAATAATGACACACTACCAAGTGAAATAGTATCAGTAATCAGAGAAAGAATGGACGGAGTTAGAAAAGAATCCAGATGCGAAGATAATAAGTTACAATTTGGTAAAGGAAAATCAAAATCCGCAGCGAAAAGAAGAGCACGACACCTAGAACGATGTCACAAATGCGGAAAATGGTTACATGGAGGTAAATATTCAAATAATCAAACCTATTCAAATACCGAATTTGTTACTTTATGCAGAGACGGACCGTTCATATGTTTAGAAGAAAAAACGCTGAATGCTCGAGGTTACGCCTATGTAGCTATGGAAAACCAATTAAACCGACTATCTTATGAATGGGATAGATCATATAACTAAGAATACTATCTCACAGGTAAGTCTGTACAGTTTTTATTTTTTATTTATTTTTATTTTTAAACCTTTTGATACACTAATTTGTTCGCTATAAAGTATTAAATTGGTATTAAATAAAATTAGGTTTGGCGACCGAAATTATTGATATCATTCAAAAATTTATTACATCACTGCGAAATTTAACGTTTATTCTTAAGGTATAAATATCTTTAATCAATCAACCCAAAATATTTCAAAAATTCGTCATGAGTTAAATTAGGTCTTGGAACCGAAATTACTTTACCGAAAAGAGGGGCGTATATTTTTGATAATATTTGATTGATTAAAGTGGGATAAAAAGCCAAAAAGATTTTTAATTTTATTTTTACCATGTTTTTTTAAAATTAATATATAAATCTTAAATTAATATTGTAAACTTTGTAAAATCAATATATTTAAAATTGTAAATATTTGAAAAAAATTAATATAAGTTTAGTGTGAATTTATAATATGAATTTTTAAATTAAGTTTGGTGTGAATTTTTAATTTTTAAAATATGAATTTTTAATTTTATGCATTTCAAATTTTAAGTTTGGTGTGAATTTTTAATATTAATATTGAATTTTATATTTAAGATGTGTGAATTTAAAAACAAAAATTTACTTTATATCATTAAGTTAAAAATATGATTTTTAAAATTCGTCGTAAGTTGAAGACTAGGTCTTTGAACCGAAATTGCTTTACCCGAGGGAGGGACGAGAACTTTTATTATCATTATTTTTAATCTTATTGAATTAAAGTATGCCAAAAACATTAAAAAAAAACCCAAAAATCTTTACTTTTAAAAACCGCGCTTTGATTGGACAAATTTTAAAATTTTGTCGAGGGACAGACTAGGACAACGATCCGAAACGCCCTCGCTCCTAAAGGAAAACAAAATTTTTAAAATTTAATTAATTATAAGTTTTATAAAGTATAAGGTTTTATAAAAAAAAAAAATTCAGAAATCACTGTAGCCGGCACCCCATGCGATCGCATGGGGTTTGCACTTGGAACCCATGCGATCGCATGGGGACCAAGTGCAGGCCTGATACATACAGCAGCGAGTTCTGTTTCCTCACCACAACACACACACATTCACGAAACTCACCCAAAAATTCACCAATTTTCGCCATTTTTTCACCGTAATTCATCAAATTTCTTGCTCTAATCATGCCTAGATTCTCATTCTTCAGCAAATTGGTAAAAATTACACCCCTAAACTCTATAAATTCCTAGTTTTTGTGATAATTACCAATTTTTTACCTAATACAATTTTGTTAATTTCTAGTGTAATTAGTGTTAAATTGTTAGTATTTTATGTATGTATAACCTAGATTGATGCTATTTAACATGATTTGAAGCCAAAAACTTCAAAATTTTTAGAAATCTAGGGTTTGTGTTCTTGAGCAATTTGTGGCTTTTTGATATAAACAGGTTATGGCCGATTTTTGTCATGAATTATTGCTAAATTAAGTAGTGTAACATGTTTAGATAGTTAAATGATCCAAACAATGATCCTAAACATGATTTTTGGAGATTAAAGTGGACTTTTTAAGTCCAAAATTCATGAACTTGATTAATTTGATATATTTGCCATTTGAGACTTGTTTAATTATTAGTAATGAATATTTTGACATGTTATTTGAGTTAAATGCTTATGAATTTTGTACACATTTTTCATATGTGCTTATTTGAAAAGTGTAGAATTGTGAAAAATTGTGAAAATGTGTATAAGTTTAATTTTGATTTAACATGTTATAGTGATTGTTTTAAGTTGTTATTTTGCTAACACTAATGCATATTTGGATGCACAAATTTTGTGTTTAATGTGTTTTACAGAGAGCCGATACTGGAGGTTCAGGAGCATCATCATCTAGACGACCAGCACCAGCACCAGAACCAGAACCAGAAATGCAACACGAACAAGAACCACAATAGGAACAACAACAGCCTGATCAGCACATACCTTATTATGATCCGGTACAGTTTGTTGATGAATTTATAGTATTCCCAATGAGGCCGCCAGTAGAATTCCCAACGATTCCTGAGCACACTCTACATCCTAATCTGAAATTTGATAGAAGATGGAGAGATTGCGAGACATATCAAATGAACAAATTCAAATTGGTAACAAAAAATGTAGAGGTGCCAAGGGTAATCGATTGGGCCCTTTTGGAAACGGTCCATCTAGCTGACCGTGTTAGACAGCTTTTAGTTCAAAAGTATGGCAGTTCTTCTTTTACAGATTGGGAACGTCTTTTCACCATTCGTAGACCTGTATATAAGGAATGGTGTGTTGAGTTGATGAGTACTGTATCACTTGATATAAATATAGTTAGAATAGATGATAGAAGATTTCTTAGGTTTATCCTTGGCGGTAGGATGTACAGAATGTCCATGCTGGACATGGCCAGGGCTTTACAGATATATACTCCTGGTGAGTTGCTATTACCCGATTGTACAAACTTGATTCATTATGGTGAACGGGTAGATAGTAACTTTGACGCTGACGCCATTTGGAGGCGTATGTCACATTTTGATGTTTTTACACGAGCAGGAGGACACTCCTATACACATATTGACAGAGCCGAGCTTCGTATTATTCATAGATTTTTGGCTAACTCGATTATACAAAGAGGTCATAATAAAGAAAAAATTACCTTATATGATTTATTCTACCTAAAGTGTATTCGGGATCCTAGAAGCTTTGTCAATATCCCTTACTGTGTTGCTTTTTATTTATCTAAAATGGTAGAGAGAATGTAGGACGGGAGTATAATAGGAGGAGGTATTTTTGTTACTCTCATTGGAGAGTATTTAGGTGTTGATAGGAACCAAGGGGGTCCATTACAGATTTGTAGAGAACAGGTTGAGCCCTTAGGATTGAAAGTTTATGTGGGTGCTAAGGTATTGAAAAGTCGACATAACCAGGCAGTACCATATGAGGGATCTCATCCTCAGGTAGAGAGAGGCTCAGACGAGGAAATGGAGGAGGCAGAAGACATTAGGGATGTCTTTCGAGATGCTATTCTTGACGTCCACGTTCGTATAGATGAGGAAGCAATGACGAACGCGGCAAGACATAGTATGTATGAGCAGTGGAACTCCGAGCGAGTATACGAGGATTATAGGCGACGCCAACACGATAGCTGGTTAGTTCATCAGCACCAAATCATGAGCCAGCTATCATATCAGGTACCAAATAACTATGTACCTACTCAACCTGCTCATTTTCCGCCACATAGCCCCGATATCCGACCACCCTTTAACCGGTATGACTATAACCAAGCCTATCAGAACACCTATAACCAACAATGGAACCCACCCGATGAGATGAACTGGAACCCCTATCCAGACTAATTTAGTTCCATTTGGTTATTTTTATGATTTTTATGTTTTTATCTTTTGACTTTTTCATGTTTAAACTTATGTTAATGGATATATTTGTGTAATTTTTATTATTTTATTATTATTGTGTACTAATATTTCATATTTAGAATTTGAAAGTGGGATATTAAGTCCCATTTCAAATTGCCATGCATGATTATACTTGTATGTATGTATATTGTCGATTGTTCAAAACAGGGAAAAACAGTGCATTTTCAAAGACTAGCATTAAGTTCAGCAAAAGCTACTAATTTTGATGACAAGATGACAAATAAATGTGATGTAACAACAGACGAAATGAACAAATGCTATGCACCATTTATCATTCAGCAAACAAACGCCAATATGTTTGGAAACTTTGGTAAAATTTAATCATTTCTACGCTAATCACCCTCAATAATTTAAATTGTACTGATTTCTTGTAAACGAGGGCATTGCAAGATCTTAAGTGTGGGAAGGGGTTAAATTCTTGCGGATTTTTAAAATTTTTATCTTTATACACTTGGTTACCATTAAAAATACTAGTAAAGCAGTAGTTGTATTAGAATCTAGTGCTCTCTGATAATAAAGAACAGCCCTAGTCTTATATACTGACTACCCAATTCTAGTAAAAATTTTCAAAATTTTCAATTAAATGAACTCAAAATCATGTTTATACATATTTATGAACGATAAAACTAGGTGTTAACACCGAAATTATTGTTACCTCGGAAAGGACATAAATTGAGAAACAAACCAAAATGTTAAAATTCATTTAAAATGGAATAGAGAACAATAAAAAGGAAAATAAAATCCAAGTGTGGGAAAAATTACCAAGTTATCTTAAACATATGTCACATATTTCTGTAACAAATAACTGAAAATACTTTTGCTTTGGACTAAACTAAACTATTTTACCCGATGAAAGAAAAGAAGAGATGGATCTACACGATGAATCAATTCCATCATTAAATGGAAGTAAAGTCTTCTGAAAAAGAAACGCGCTTCTTGATTTAGGTCAGGAAGTTGTCGTCCAGACCAGCTGTAGGTTGATGAAAAACCTAGAAAAGTCATCACTAAAATCAGCAGGAAATCCACGGACCTCAGCATTAAACAGGGTCGCCAAGTGGTCAGATTTATCCTAACCATGAGAAGGATTTATCTCGTAAAATGGGGGGGCACCGTGCAAATTAGCTGGATAAGACTAATGAATCAGATCCCCAGAAAGGATAATCTCCTTAAAAGATCAAAAATCAGCTTTTAAGCCTGATATTACTCAATCCTAGAGATTGACCTTAAAGATTGAGAATTTAAACTCATGGAATTCAATGATATCTAAACTCGAGCTTGAACGAGAAAATATTTAGATCAAAATTACAAACCGATTTGTTTTCTGAAAACCCTATTTTCAATGCGTTCATTACCATTGAACGTAAAATCCTAGGAATTCACATGGAATTCATTAGGTCACCTGAACTAAATCGGATGTCAACCGTGAGAACGGTGGTTGCATAGCATGGTCAAAGACAGGACCTTGTGCTAGACCGAAAAATCATAAGGGTGAGCTTTACTATTGCTCCTACCAAGGATAGTAATTGCGTCCGACACGTTATAGACCATAATTAAAAGCATGTCAGGGGACATTGCCTTAAAAGTTGCTTGTTCAACGCTTTCCTTTACAACCGGATGGGAGTTTACCGAAAGGTAATATACGGGACAAGTAAACTGGATGTGTTGCTTTCCAAATACAAGGTTAGCAAGTGGGTGACACAAAACCGCAAGTTTTGAGCTAAAATTTTCAAATCTGAAACCCACCAAACCCACAAAAATATTTTGCAAACACCGGTAAAGGGTTATTCCGGAAAACTTATCTAGGGTAAAAACTAGATTTAATTTTCAAAAGATCAAATGTTTTCATAAACATCCAATTTCCTTAATGGATCTAAATTTTTATAGTCATGTGGGACCGTAAACCATATCGTTACTACCATTGTTTATACCGCCGTATAGAAGTCACTGATGTACAAAGTGTGAAGAATAAAGAAGTGATTCTAGTATTTCAAGACGATATTGCTTGAGGACAAGCAACGCTCAAGTGTGGGAATATTTGATAATGCTAAAAACAAACATATATTTCATAGCATTATTCCTCAAGAAAGACAAGCTTTTAGTTACAATTGTCCTATTTACAAGTGATATTCGCTTAAAAAATAAAAGGTGAAGATAAAAGACAGATTCGACGAATTGAAGACGCAAACGACCAAAAAGCTCAAAAGTACAAAATACAATCAATGAGGTTCCAATTATTGATAAGAAACGTCTCAAAATTACAAGAGTACAAGATTCAAAACATAAAGTACAAGATATTAAATTGTACGCAAGTACGTTCGAAAATTCGGAACCGGGACCAGAGTCAACTCTCAACGCTCGACGCAACGGACTAAAAATTACAAGTCAACTATGCACATAAATATAATATAATATTTAAATAATTCTTATAATTATTTAATATATTATATTATTTATAAAACCGTCGGCAGAAGAAAACAACCAAATATGAGCCTCCCCAGCTGGCCATGCGATCGCATGGCCTGGAAGGCATAAATCCATGCGATCGCATGAGCCCCAGTTCCAGCCCACATGCCTATAAAAATCGAGCTTTGGTGCACCACAAAATCCATCTATCTTTCTCTTCTCCATTCATACGTAATATTTATATTTATATTTTATATTTTAATTTTAATTTTAATTATAATTCTAATAATAAGGGTATGTTAGCGAATGTTGTAAGGGTGTAAGTCGAAATTCTGTCCGTGTAACGCTACGCTATTTTTAATCATTGTAAGTTATGTTCAACCTTTTTACATTAATGTCTCGTAGCTAAGTTATTATTATGCTTATTTAATCCGAAGTAATCATGATGTTGGGCTAA
The DNA here is from genome assembly GCF_046630445.1 of Rutidosis leptorrhynchoides. Lineage (NCBI taxonomy): Eukaryota > Viridiplantae > Streptophyta > Magnoliopsida > Asterales > Asteraceae > Rutidosis > Rutidosis leptorrhynchoides. The sequence continues at coordinate 14,674,442 of NC_092334.1, forward strand.
TTACTAAAATTGGGTAATTGGGCTTTGTACCATAATTGGGGTTTGGACAAAAGAACGACACTTGTGGAAATTAGACTATGGGCTATTAATGGGCTTTATATTTGTTTAACTAAATGATAGTTTGTTAATGTTAATATAAAGATTTACAATTGGGCGTCCCTATAAATTACCAAATACACTCAATCGAACACGATGGGCGGGGTATTTATATGTACGAATAATCGTTCATTTAACCGGACACGGGAATGGATTAATAGCCACTAGAATAATTAAAACAGGGGTGAAATTATGTACAAGGACACTTGGTATAATTGATAACAAAATATTAAAACCTTGGGTTACACTCAGTCGACATCCTGGTGTAATTATTAAACAAAGTATTAAAAATCTTGTTACAGTTTAAGTCCCCAATTAGTTGGAATATTTAACTTCGGGTATAAGGATAATTTGACGAGGACACTCGCACTTTATATTTATGACTGATGGACTGTTATGGACAAAAACCAGACGAACATATTAAATAATCCAGGACAAAGGACAATTAACCCATGGGCATAAAACTAAAATCAACACGTCAAACATCATGGTTACGGAAGTTTAAATAAGCATAATTCTTTTATTTCATATTTAATTTCCTTTATTTTATATTTAATTGCACTTCTAATTATCGCATTTTTATTGTATTTAATTGCACTTTTAATTATCGTACTTTTTAATTATTGCAAGTTTATTTTATCGCACTTTTATTATTCGCAATTTCATTATCGTTATTTACTTTACGCGTTAATTTAAGTCTTGTATTTATTTTTAATATTTTACATTTGGTTTTAACTGCGACTAAAGTTTTAAAATCGACAAACCGGTCATTAAACGATAAAAACCCCCCTTTATAATAATAATATTACTTGTATATATATTTGTATTTTTATAAAAGTAAACTAATATAGCGTTAAGCTTTGTTTAAAGATTTTCCCTGTGGAACGAACCGGACTTACTAAAAACTACACTACTGTACGATTAGGTACACTGCCTATAAGTGTTGTAGCAAGGTTTAAGTATATCCATTCTCTAAATAAATAAATATCTTGTGTAAAATTGTATCGTATTTAATAGTATTTCCTGCTAAAAATTTAATAGTATTTTATATACACCTCGCGACACATCAAGTTATTTTTGGCGCCGCTGCCGGGGAACCAATCTAGCTTAAAAGCCGGAAGCGCAACGCTAATATATATAGAAAAAAAAAAGATTTTTATTTTTAGTACGCTTTTGTAAAAACACGTTTTAAATATTCAAAAATATTAAAAGAAAAACAAAAATATAAATATTTTTTTTTAGAGTTTGGTAAATATTTAAGTTTTATAAAGTTTCTTTATTTCTATTTTTTTTAGTTTGTAAAAATATAAGTTTTATTTAATTAATAATTATATTTTACAGCAAAAAAAAAAATTTAAAACTCGAGTCCGGTACTGTAGCAGCCCACTCTGTGGCCCGAAACCCTAGCCCATGCGATCGCATGGCCGGATAGTTTAGGACTCATGCGATCGCATGAGCCCATCTGACACGCCAGACTGCAGCCTGCATTAATTACGGATAATAATTATTATTATTATATTTAAACCCTAATTAGGGTTATATATTATATATATTAATTTAGTTTTTATTATTAATTTGTATTATTTAGTTTAATTAGTTTAATTAAATTGTAAAATTAATAGTTTTATAAAATAAATAATATAAAAATAATATTTTTATAAAAATTGTAATTTTTACAACTTTTTGTATATTTTTATATTTTGTCCCTTTTTAATCGTTTTAGCGTAATATTTGTATTTTTCGCTCGTATTTATTTTTAATTCATAGTTTTTGCCATAGTTATTTTTATTTCTAGATTTTTAGGCCTTGCCGTAAAATCCCTTAAGTGCTTTTTCTTTAGACTAAGATTTAGGTACTTTAGAATTTTGCGACGCCTTTTTAAGTTTTAGTTTCTTTTTAAGTTATTTTCATTTGGGATATAGTTTTACTTGTAAGCTTTAATATTTTTAGACACCTTTTACCTATGTATCAATTATCATTCCAATTAGTAATTTCAATTTGCGATTATAATTTTAAGTTAGTTGTAGTTATAAGGTTAGGTTAGTCAAGTGATTTTAAGTGTTATAAGTTTCTTTTATTTTTCCGTCACCTTTTATTTTTCAACCATTTTTCTTTTTCGATTTTTTTCCGACGCGCTCTTTTTCTTTCTTATTTCTCGCTATTCTAGTTTTTAGGAAATAGATTTTTATTCTACTTCTTATCTAAATTTCTTAAAATTACGAAAATTTATTTTAAGTAGTTAAATTGATAGACATCAAAATTTTCTGGTTCGTAGTAATAGTTGAATTTGTACGTGGACCGGGTTATTGGAGCCAAACAGTCCTCAATTATATTGAGACCAAACGAATCCTGCCCCTCTGCTGCATCTTTTGGCTATTCGAAACGTGGGCAAAATCAGAAAAGTCTATTGATTGGATAACTTATTATAATTTTTCTTTCCTTTTAAAATCTAATAGGATATTCAGTGAATGCACCGAGCAAGACGTTCACCACCTTCCATTGGAGACACTTGGTATCATTGGAGATAAGAAGAAGGTGATCCCTTCCATCTACCACATTGCCCTCTTGACGAAGAACCTAAAGCACTTACCGGCGAACCTGTCCGAAATACCATATTCTCGCTCATTTCCAGAGTATCTCGTCACGATTATATATTACATCAAATTTTAGATTTTATTTATCCGCTCGTCCGAACCGACAATCACCCCCGGTGTAATAGAAGAAGTCAACGAGCTTCGCGCTCGGGTAGTGGCTTTGGAGAATATGGTGCAGAGATTACAAACACCAGCAGCAGCATCAGCAGCATAACCAGTACCACCATCATCAACGCCAATAGTACCATTACCACCTCCAACCACAACCGCGTCGTAAACCTCAACTTCACAATCTGTCCCACGAGCATCAACATCTACGCACCATAGATACCAAGGAGTACCAACAACAATAACTGACGAAGTATTAATTCATAACTTCATTGGAGAAACATTCCGCGGCGATTATGTAATCTTTAAAGTCTTAGAGATTATCTAATCTAGCCCTAACCATAAATCAGTTAAGCTAACCAAAATGATAAAAGGAAGAGTAGAAACCCTGACAAAAATGGTGTGTGATTAACAAGCTAAACTTGCTTTACCAACAGCATCAATAGTACCGTCAGCGTTACCAGCATCGTCAGTACAGTCAACATCCGAATCAACAACACCGATAACATCACAAACTCCGTCAGTTCAAGAATCACTGTGGACATCATTACGAATCAATAACGTGTATATTGTATCAACGAGTTGTGAAGAATTAACTCATTCCCTCTGAAGAAATTATATGTATATTATATATATATATATATATTTTGAAATAAATCTTTCCGTGCTAAGCTATTGTGTGTGAATCTTAACTACTCGGTTAATTCATATTACAAATATGCAATAATGTACGTCCTTCGGTCGCAACTTAACCAGCGTTAACTACAATCTCTGTCGCAATTCAACAAATTCCAATTCATAATAAATCAAGTATATATTTGATTTTACACTTTCATCATCGATGTACCCGAAACTTTTCAGATAACATCATTCGTACTTTGCGAAATTCACAAGAATTCCACGAACCGAACATCATACATCAACAAATAACGAAGTATTGATTCATAATTTCAATGTCATTAAAGAAATACTGCGTAAAAGTTATGTACTTTTAAAGCCTTTAGGGATTATTCAATTCTAGTTTCAACCGTAAATCAAATGAGTTTAATTTAACATTAACTCATTAAATCTATGTTACATCTGAAGAAAATATACATATATATATTTTTATAAAGACTGTAATAAAATTCTTTTATACAAAATATTAATTGTGAAATTTTTTTTAACGGGTAGGTAATACCCGAGAGATATATAAATTCACAAATAATATGTTACATTCTTCTAATCTGATTCAGTAAATCATCCATTATACTCCCTACTTTCACAACAATATACATTCTTTTATAGAAATCAAAACAACCATACTCATTCAAAATTTAATTACATATTCTGATTTTGAAATCTCAAAATTCAACTCGAGATATGACCAAAATCATCACTCTTAGATCCTTACATCTTACACAAGCTATATTTTGACTTCAAAACTGTGTTAGAACATCAACTGTATGTTAACGATTACAATCTGTGTTCAAACCCTTCGAAAATTTCTGAAGACACTTCGAATGATGAGCAATCGAGATGATGATCCAACCACATGTTACCCACAGTTATGTACCGGAAAAACTCTTGAAACCAAAGTAAAAGTTTAAACAACGTATCCTCGTCAGATTCTTTGGCATTTATTAGCAAAAATAACTTTGCGACTCCTATTCAAAGTAGCCAGTTTTGTCACAGCTCCAGCAAGTCAACTTCGACTTTTCAGTCAGACTAACCTTATTATAACCTTGAGATATACACCATCGTTACCAGGGAACCTTTTACATTCCACCACATTATTAGCAGATGTACCAACAACTTCATTACCCTTTGACTTTAGCCTCTCCAAAAAGTCATTATAATTATTTATTGAAACCCCATCATTTACTCATTCGCATCTTGTAATGAGAATTGCCATACGAATCATTGGGAATTAGCAATCAGTATTTTGAAATCTCGCAGCATGTCTACGCCAACAGTTATATGTGTATATATAACGTCTATCTTTTGGACTTAATTTGAATGTGAAGTTTCTGAAAAACACTCCGAACTATGAATTGGTTCTCCGAAAATGGAAAAATACTGATGAAGCAGCAAAAACTATAAACGACTTTAAACGGTAAAAGCTGGATGATAATGATGAAGTGTGCTGGCAAAGCGCAGAAAAAGAGAAGTTTTGGAACTGGAAAACGGATTGAGCAAAATAGGAAGGAGGCTGTGGACAAATTACAAAGACTGAACCTGAATTCAAAGGATCCAAATGATTCAGTACCTGCTGAAGTCATTAACGAATACCTTGCTCCTGACTCTAAACCCCTGCGGACAATATTCTTCATCATCTTCTGATATTAGAAATTCTAAAATATCATCATATCTTTCATTATAAATATCCTCCATATTTCTGAAGATATTTTCTTAATTTTTCTTATTAGAAATCATTTACCCCTTCGCGCTATCTGTGTTACATCATAAAAGAAACTATTTTAGTTTCTAAATTCTGAAACATTCAAGTTTAAAATAGGAATATTTTGAAGTAGTGTTGGGAACTGAAGCATGAATTAGTATAATATAATGACACTTGATCAACGTGATTATATTACAGTAAGCCAGGCTGAGTTTCTAAATGGAACGTGATGATTCACAGATCATAACATCATCATGTGCCATGTTATACGACTCTTGTATTCTATTTAACCTTTAAAATATCAAGAAAATATTTCTTGATGATTCGGCCTTTTTCAAGGTATTCTAGTAATTTGACAAGTCAAGATCGTGCCATCACAATTTCCTTCCTAGAACATTAACAATGTTCATTCCGAAATTCATATCTGTGAATTCTGGACCATTACAAGCGGTGCTTAATCACAAGAAGAAGAAACGAAAGGACAAAACTCCGAAATAGAAATTGGGGTATAAATTGCAGCAAATAAAAGAGAGCATTAACTGTGAATGATAATGATTATAGAAGACAGAAGCAGAGACTTTGAAATATAAGGGAACATATAAAGCCCAACGATAAACCAGAAATTATAAACCATATATATCGATGCATATAGCAATATAAAGACACGGGAGAACTAGAAACACTATAAACCCAAGAGTATAGTAGAAGTAAATAGAATCTTCAGGCGGTAGATGAAAAAGAAGAATGACCGATATGAAAGTTAGAAGTATATCGAGAATCAGAACTGGATAGAGCATATTGATGAATACTATAAAATATGAGTTGAGGGGGAAAGAATAGAAGGTGATGAAACATGACTAGGAACTTAGAAATCAACAGATTTAACTCACACAATAGCGGAATAAGTGAATCAAACCCTCTAGTGAATAGATTAAGTTTTTTTTTTGATTAATTTAGTCAAACCACAACTAAATCAAGTGTGATTAGATCAACACCTAGAGCTATTATTCACCACCTGGGTGATTTGGACTGAGAGAGAATCGGAGGAGCTCACTAGATCTGAGTGTGTGTAACAAATGAGAGGCTTAACCTAAAATGAAGAACATAAGATTTTATATACCCCTGCTGTTGACTCACCCATACGATTCATTCATCAAACGTACGAGTTGGCTTCATCAGCCGTACGGGTGATCACTCACTCGTGTCTTCTCATTTAGGTTGTAATTGTTACTTAGCTCAGCATCAACCGTGCGTATGAGCCTGTCAGCCGTACTAGTGAGGCTTCACTCGTACGTTTGACTAAGTCTAACATAGTCAAACATCTAAATCTCGTTCATGCAGTTCCTGTAACCACATACAAACACGGATAGGATAATAACGAGCAATCATGGTGGCCTGTAAACTGTTGTACCTGCAATGGACGTGGGTAGATGTCTAGGGACTTGCATAAAATGCATCAACAGAAGGTGTGAGTTTTAAGGAAATGAAGGAGGTGAATTTATAAGAAAATCTCTGACAGAACAATTAAAATGGACGATCGCATTTAAAGCGGATCCTAATTCCCTTGATTACCAGAGAGTCAAATCTTATTAAGAAGATTTTCTTCAAATCCCTTGAAATCTGGGAATCAATCATATCTACGTCAAATGATAAGATGAATCTACACTAACTCATTTCACTCTTCTATGTTAGCTTCATTCGTACTCTTCATATAAATGGATTGTTTATCCAAATTATTCGCTGATGATAAAACTCTAATTTTCAGCCCGTATGCATCATGAAAACATACTTATTATCATTCATGACCTTTCCACTCAAATTTCGGGACGAAATTTCTTTAACGGGTTGGTACTGTGACAACCCAAAAATTTCCAACCAAATTTAAACTTTAATCTTTATATGTTTCTGACACAATAAGCAATATTTGTTAAGTTAAATTTCAAGAATTTTAAACTATGTTCATACATTCATTCAACCTCGACCAAGTTCCAATGATTCACGAACCATTAAACGAATATGATTATATATGTATATGTGTATATATATTATAACTTGAAACGTAAACAAAATATTAGATTAAATACTTTATATGATTGTATCTGTTTCAAAATGTTTAACAATGGAATTAGAAGATAAGATCAAATGATTGAATTATCAGATATATTGAATTATGATTACAAGTCTCTGTTGAAAGGCCCACGTTGATTTGAGAAATCTTTCCATTTTAACAATATTCGAAAAATGGTAAAGTGATTTATAAATAAGAACAAATTGTCAATCATTGAGAACTAGACAAAGGATAGTGGAAGATTGAATCTCATAAAGACTCGATTGATCTATTTAGTTTCAAACGTACAAAAACGTTTTCAGTTTAAAAAGAACTGTATTATTAAAACGTATATAACTTTTATAAATATATAGAACCACTTTTGACAACTCATTACTTAACTAGTATGATAAAGATAACGATATTTATATTTTATTTTATTAAATATATATAACGATTTAAATTAATATTATATATATTTATACGCGTATTATACGTACATAGTTTTATACTTTTACTATACTTAAACTTTACCTTTACTTTATTTTTACTTTACTTTAACTTTAATAATTCACTTTAATAATTCATACTTTAATAATTCATACTTTAATAATTCACTTTAATAATTCATACTTTAATAATTTACTTTAATAATTCATACTTTAATAATTTACTTTAATAATTCATAATTTAATAATTCACTTTAATAATTCAAAAATTTATTATAAATAGAATTCAATAGGTTTCATTATTTCATAGAAACTTGAAAATATTTTTCTCTAAACTCTCTCAATCGATTTACATATATATATTTACTCCGTATTATTTCAAGAT